>NC_047117.1:17580987-17885987 GCF_902500255.1 Thalassophryne amazonica | reverse complement strand
CGTCCATTGCTCTTTTTCCACACAGACCCACGTTGGCTGAGTAAAGCTCAGGATAAAAGACTTACCACTTTATTTCTGCCAAGTAAATAAGTCTTGCAATTTTGGCTGTTCTCTTACTTTAGTTTGCTATTAAAGTGCAAGGCCAGCGCTTCTCCTGCACACAGTATTGCAAGCCCATCATATGAGAGCTTAGAACAAAACTGCTTGCTGTAGTCTTGCTTTTGAAGGGAATGGGGGAAGGAAGAAAGAGCTGCATGTGGTGTAACTTGTGCCCATCTGCTGGGTGTGAATTATGTCTTGTAAATCAGTTTGAGTCCAGCATATTTCATAACTATTTGTCTGACGTGATAATGTGATGATGTGCTTGAATCAGTCCACCCATTCCAGTTTCTTCAGCCTTAATGTGACAGCTGTGGAGACTTGTACATTGTGGATAAAGCCTCACAGACCTGTTGTCAACCGATCATAACAGAGCAATAATTTTATATATAGATATATTGTGTTCAAAATGTCATTTGCTTTGTTATAGAAAAATCAAAGTGAATTACTTGGACAAGAAGTAGTCAGTTTGGTGAATGGGTAATGTATAGGCTGCAGTTGTTTGGACAACTTGTGGACAGTAGTTGACCATCTTTTCTGAAGTGTTCGTGCTACGCCTGCACAAAGTGGGGAATATCTGTGATCTGAATCACTGTTCAGTACTGCAAGGATGATGTGACTTGCTTTAAATGAACAAATATTTAACTTTATCGATACAGTTACTATGTCTATCTGCTTTAACATTGACAAGTTGATGTCTACTGAAAAAATAAGTTAAATTATTTCAGACGTTATTTTGACATTTTACATGGGGTATGCGCAGTGACATAAAAGGTCACTTAACTGCTTCAACCCAGAGGTCATTCGATGGAAGCTTTGTGGCCAAGAGCAGAGGTAGAACATTCTTACAAATTAAGTTTACTTAATGTCCACAGCTTCAGTAAACCAACATCCACACAAACAGTATGCCACCACACTTCAGGCTCCAAAATACGACACTCTGAAAGAGTTAAGAGTTTCAGGGTGATGCGTGTCGTCTCCTCTCTGTAAATCCGAGTCATCACTTTCAAAGGGCAGCTTAGAAGCCTCGTTTTCAGACGGAGCAGGTTTGTTTCCCTCTGTCTGTCAGTCATTGGAATGTTTCTATTTTATAAACGCTCAGAGTGAAAGGAATAAAATACATCAGAGATCACTAATTATTAGCATGTGTGCGGAGACACTTACACTCATGTGTACTTTTATGTTGTCTTACTAACTGGGATGTAAAAAAACATGAGACATGTCCTTTAATTTTAGTAAATTTTAATGAATTTAAATTTGTTGTGGTGTTATTGATCAAAATCCTGGCAGACATTATGGATCAAAATAAACAATTTGAAAATATCTATATAAATTTTGTGTGATAACCAAGAAATTAACAAGTTCATATATGTCGGTGTGTTCTGAGTGAAAATTGAGGCCTTGTCCACACAGATACAACACCTTACCAAGCACCTTGTTAATACGATCTTTTTCAAATAGTGTTCTGTAAACATGTTACCGTTTCAAGATTTATCTGGATCCACACAAAAACACTAAAATGCCAGTAAACGCTGTAGTACGTGACAGGTCTGTATGTGGCGCTGTAATGCTTCTACAGAAAACAAAGAAGATCAAAGTCCTTTCTGCAAATATTCTATCAGCGTAACAGCGCTCCATTTATTCACCATCAGCATTTACCACAGCCATCGATCCTTTCTTCAGCACTACACATGATGAAAATAAATCCCATTAAAGATCCACCAAGACAACAAAACAAAGAAGTATGTTAAATTACACCGTTAACAACAACAACAACAACATGTCATTCATTATGAGCAGCTGAGATTAGAGTGTTGGAGCTATGACATCATCATTTCGGAACAGTTATGTATTACTTGTCCAGACGAAAACTCCAAGGCGGCATTTTCAGACCACTTTTCAAAAAGTATCATTTTCGGCCACCGAAAACACAGTTTCTGTTGTGTGGGCCGCTGAAGAGGAGGTACTGCTGGCCCACCACCACTAGAGGGCGCCCTGCCTGGAGTGCGGGCTCCAGGCACCAGAGGGCGCTGCCGCATCATGGGAGTAGCCTGGGTGACAGCTGTCACCCATCACCAGACACAGCTGTTCTACTCAGCACCGAGGTATATCAGGAGGACGGCGTCTCCACCTCAGTGCCGAGATATCGCCTAAGACCAAGGTAGTATTCTCTGCAGTTATACATTGCATCATCAGCTAAGACTGTTAAAACCTTTTTTCAGGACTGGTGACTACTGAAAACCTCATTCTTTGGATAAGTACTCACCTTCCTGCTATACTTTGCCAAGAGGTGGAGGCGGCTTCTCCCCTCTCTGTTACTGGGTGCGTTCATCCACTCCTGTGTGTTGTTGCTCTCTCCTGCCAGCAGTACCGGATCCGACGAGCGGAGGCAGTGGCCACCTGGGAATTCGGGACTTGGCGGTTCCAGTATTTCCAGGGTTCGGTGGCAGAGGAGATCTGGGTGGTTCCGGTTCGACTGAGACAGACGTCTCCTACCTTCGAGCCTGCCCACACGACACCAGCGGATTCGACCCCAAATTGTGTTTGTTGTATTACTCGTGCTTGTTTCAGTAGTAAATCTTGTTATTTACTCTCTCCATTGTCCGTTCATTGCGCCCCCTGTTGTGGGTCCGTGTTCCTACACTTTCACAACAGTTTCCGTGTTAATTTTTCTTTCTTCTTTTTTTACCCACAGTCTTTCTCACTCCTTCACTAGTTGTGTCAACAAAATCAACAGTGTTTTTGTAATCTGTGAGATTTTGATCACAATGTGACGCAAGCACAAGATTTTGCTGCAAGAGTTTGGGTCATCAGCTCTTCTTTCACTCCTCAATTTTCAGAAAATCCATAAACATAATCACTGTTCACCTTCTAAAATTGCCAAATGTCATTTCTGGCAGACATATCACAGTTTCATGAAAAAACACAAATGCTTGAAGTCCTTAATTCTACCTGCTTCTCAGTCTACTCACACACACACACAAAAAACATTTTAAGAGCATGATGACAAACTCCCGTTAACAATGCAGTGCTAGTTTGTACATGGAGAATCCTTTTCTTTCTCCTCCGATTGCTGGACTTTGAGCTGAGTGCTTTTGCCAAAAAGCATTAGTGTAAAGCACACACATATAGAAGAACTAAAACAAGCAAAGTCACTGGGACAACAAAGTTAACAATAATATGTGTTAATACTCCTTTGTGCACTTCCTGCTTGATATCTCAGAATTTTTTTTAGGGTTAAAGTATTGGCTCTATTATGTTGTGTTCAAAACTACTTTAAAACACCACCTAATGATTCGTGACCCGAAGGTGTCCTCATGTCTGACAACGGCAGGTGTCTGCAGGGTCTCTGCATGCAACCATTGTTTCGCCAATTTGAAAGTGAACTTTGTGAAACCTTCAGGCCTGGCCGCTACCAGCTTTGACTCATCAAACTTCTGGGCCTATCCAGTAGAAGGGAAAAAAAACCTCAGTGTTGGTAATGATGGTTTGTAAGGTATTGCTTGTTCACTACCACTATCCAGAATTATTGTGGTTGTCCAAAAATTGAGCCATTGTCCCACCAGTCATATGTCTGCTTCTTTAACATTTAGGCCCCATTCTGCTATGTGGAAAGGAACGCTAGCTTATGTCATCACTGGGTTTGAATGAATAGTTGTTTGGGCTAGACAGGGTACAGGAACACCCCCATAGCTTATTAACTTTGAAGTTGCAAATTATCTGGTTTTGTGGTTCTCCTGTCTCAACTGTCTGTTACACCCTCTCCTTTTGTTGGGGGAAGGAACTCTTTGGTGTTATCACTGCTTCAACGAGGCCCGCACAGCTATTGCAGGAAGTCAAAGAGGAAATGGATACTTTCAACAACTTCCTAATGTTTCCGGCAATTTTCAAGCCAAACAATTGTGGCAGCTCTCAAAAGAAATGGTGAGAAGGAAATGGGAATTTGGAAAAAACAAATGTTTGTCCTGTTACAATTTCACTTGAAACATGTGACTTTGGTAATTAGATATATATGTTTTTATCAACAGTATCTGTGGTTCAGATCTGGCTCCAGGCTTCTGTCACATATGTATTTAAATGAACAACCTCTGGGAATAAAATCCATCTGTCATACATACAAGTTACCCTCTAACGTTTGTTTTAAATACAGACATGCATTTAATGTAATGTGTAATACACAGTGCATCTGGAAAGTATTCGCAGCACCTCACTTTTTCCACATTTTGTTATGTTACAGCCTTATTCCAAAATGCAGTAAATTAATGTTTTCCCTGAAACTTCTACTCACCGCACCCCATAATAACAGCAAAAAGTTTTTTTTTAATTTTTGCAAATTTATTAAGAATAAAAAACTAAGAAATCACATGTACATAAGCATTCACACCCTTTGCTCAGTACTTTGTTGATGCAGCTTTGGCAGCAATTACAGCCTCAAGTCTTTTTTAATATGATGCCACAATCTTGGTGCACCTTTCTTTGTGCAGTTTTGTCCATTCCTCTTTGCGGCACCTCTTAAGCTTCATCAAGTTGGATGGGGAGCGTCAGTGGACAGCCATTTTCAGATCTCTCAGCAGATGTTCAATTGGATTCAGGTCTGGGCTCTGGCTGGGCCACTCAAAGACATTCACACAGTTGTCCTGAAGACACTCCTTTGATATCTTGGCTGTGTGTTTAGGGTCATTGTCCTGTTCAAAGAAGAACCGTCATCCCGGTCTGCTCTGGAGCAGGTTTTCATCCAGGATGTCTCTGTACATTGCTGCATTAATCTTTCCCTCAGTCCTGACTAGTCTCCCAGTTGCTGTCACTGAAAAACATCCCCACAGCTTGATGCTGCCGCCACCATGCTTCACTGTAGGGATGGTGCCTGGTTTCCTCCAAACATGACGCCTGGCATTCAAGAGTTCAGTCTTTGTCTCATCAGACCAGAGAATTTTGTTTCTCATGGTCTGAGAGTCGTTCAGGTGCTTTTTGGCAAACTCCAGCTGGGCTGCCATGTGCCCTTTACTTAGGAGTGGCTTTCGTCTGGCCACTCCACCATACAGGCCTGATTGGTGGAATGCTACAGAGATAGTTCTCCTCTGTCCACAAAGGAATGCTGGTACTCTGACAGAGTGACCATCGGGTTCTTGGTCACCTCCCTGACTAAGGCCCTTCTCCCCCGATCTCTGTTTTGATGGGCGGCCAGGCCTATGAAGCGTCCTGGTGGATCTGAACTTCTTCCATTTATGGATGATGGAGCCCACTGTGCTCATTTGGACCTTCAAAACAGCAGAAATGTTTCTGTACTCTTCCCAGATTTGTGCCTCAAGACAATCCTGTTTCTGAGGTCTACAGACAATTCCTTTGACTTCATGCTTGGTTTGTGCTCTGACATGCACTGTCAACTGTGTAGACAAGTGTGTGTCTTTCTAAATCATGTCCAATCAACTGAATTTACACCAGGTGGACTCCGATTAAGCTGTGGAAACATCTCAAGGATGATCAGTGGAAACAGGATGCACCTGAGCTCAATTTTGAGCTTCATGGCAAAGGCTACTTAGCTCCATGCGATTTCTTAGTTTTTTTGTTATTTTTAATAAATTTGCAAAAATCTCAAGCAAAAGTTTTTCACATTGTCATTATGGGGTATTGGGTGTAGAATTTTGAAAATGAATTTTATCCATTTTGGAATAAGGCTGTAACATAAGCAAATGTCAAAAAGTGAAGCACTGTGAATGCTTTCTGGATGCACTGTATATATGGACACACACAAAATGAGTTAAAAAAATTGTCACTTTTCCAACCAATAAACATCTCGATACTTGAATATGTTGAAATATTCAACTTTTTTTAAGTCAGAGAGCAAAAAGGTAAGCAAGCGTAAGTGTACTACTGTAGCTGTAAGAAATTAATGTTGGTGTATGCTTTGTCAGGATGAGTACACAATGTACAGCAAAGAATTCCACATCTCAGCCCACTGGTTCCAAGGAAAGTTTTGGTGTTGTACCCATGATGTACAGAATATCTGTGGCAGCAACACTTTCTAAATTCACTTGTAGGCTGTCTATTTTTCTACATTAATTTCTAACAGCCAGTGGAATCCCAAAATTTTGTTTTATGGAATGAGAGACATTGTTACACCTGCATCTCCTGCTGCAGTCATTCAGTCGAATGAAGACTGTGACAACGATTCATGATATCAGGGCAAGCCTCAACCCCTCCCTTTCTTCTCCTGTCCCATGTCTTACCCAGCTGTCAGTTTTGGATAGTTTTACACCTATATCACTGAAAGAGCTCGCCGGTCTTGTTGACAGGATGACACCTTCCTCCTGCCCACTTGATATTGTTCCTACCTCCCTCTTTAAAAAGGTCATCATTTCTATTAGCCAAGGTGTTTTAATGATAACAAAACAGGTCACTGCTGTCTGGCTGTGTCCCCCAATATTTCAAACAGGCAGTTTTTCACACTGTCTTAAGAAAGCCTAATGCTGACCCTTTGCTTCTTCAAAATTTTAGACCAATTTCAAGGTGCCTTTTATTTTCAAAGTTTTAGTAAAAGTGGCGTCCAACCAGGTTACTGAGGTTTAAAATGAACATAATATTCTTGATAAATTCCAATCTGGATTCTGTCACTTGCACTTTATGGAAACTGCCCTTCTCAGTTTTAAATGATATTTTAATGCCTAGAGAGGCAGATGACTATTCTGTACTTGTTCTTTTGGATCTCTCTGCAGTGTTTGACAGAGTCGATCATGGTGTTTTAATTGAGACACTAAGGACTTGGGTGGGTATCTCGCGTCTGCCCTCAGCTGGTTTTATCTTATTTTTCTAACAGGAGTTTCGCTGTTCCTACTGACAAATTTACACCCTATTCTGCCATGCTATCCTGTGGTGTGCTTCAAGGCTCTGTTGCGGGACCATCTTTATTTACTGTATATTTGCTCCCACTTGGTCATGTCTTGAGCTTTTTTAAGGATGTCTCATACCACTGTTATGTGGATGATGTCTTTAAAGAGGGTCCCATGTAACACATCAATTTCAGAGTGCAGTTTAAAACTCTGATGCTGACTTTTAGAGTTCTGCACGGTCAAATGTCACCTTACATCACTGACCTTTGACACTTGTATGTTACAAGCAGGTCTCTGAGGTCTTTGGACCAGGGCCTGTTGGTTGTGCTTAGGTCACAGCTGAAGACCAGGGGAGATTGTGCATTCGAGGTTCCGGCACCTAAATTGTGGAATGCACTGCCTTTGGACCTATGCTTCGTGGACTCTGTCAAAACTTTTAAAGTGAAGCTCAAGACCCATTTGTATAGTCTGGCTTTAGGAAAATTAGGAAAATTTAGGAATTACCGAGTGACTGAGTAAGATGGAGACTAATGCGGTAAACCACCAAGGCTCCCAGACAACTCTGAAGGATTTAAAGACTTCTGTGTCTGTAATTGTTAAAACTGTACATAGTGAAAATTTTTTTCCTGTTGCACCTCCAGAAGAACGTTTATACAAAAGAGAGATCAAATCTCTGCTTGAGACACATGTGGCCCATAACAAGCTAAATCCAAAATCTCATGTTGTCTTAACCATGAAGCTATAGAACTGGTGACGTAACAGATAAAAGTTGCATTATAGTTGACCATTTCCCCAATCACAGCCACAGAAGCCGATGACTCCTTTCAAGGTACGAAGTAAACACTAAGTGAATTTATAGAAATTTCATTGCCATGGATTTGTCAGATCCTGAGTGACCCACATGAAATTCACCAAATCGTATGAGGAAGAGCAAACGCCTCATAGTCCAACAAATAATGTACACATCAGGCAGGAGGAATATCATCAGCAAGCTCACTGTGTGCTAGTTTCTCCAGTGTTTCAGCCAAACGTACACTTTCTTCTTCTGTCACGCTTCTTCTTTATCACACCTTTTATTACATGTGTTAATGTCGTGCAGGCAACAGTGAGTCTTGTGGTGCCTCAGCCACTCCACAGCATTCAAATGTCCCAATTACATAACTTTATAAATATCATTGTCTTTCACAAGCATTCAGGAACCTGAAATCCCTTAAAGCCCCAATTCTATGATGTGTAGTTTGTCTTTTCAGCTCAAAAAAAAAAGCCACACAGCTGTGAGGTGGTGAGATATCTCAATCCTTGTGGAAACAAGGCTTCCCTGCTAAAAGCCCTTAAATCATTTTCACAAAGACTGAGCATCTTAGGCGATCACAGGTGTATAATGCATATGGGCATGTACACGTTTGTCATGTTAAATCATCTATTTCTAGGCAACAGGAAGTCAGCTGGAGTGTTTATGTTTTTAAATGGTTTGTCAGCCGCTGTCTTTTCTTCTTTCTAAATGAGGTTAATCAGCAGCTCTGGTTCAGCGGCATTGTTAGAAACAAAAGAACAAACTGTCCTCTGCTAAATTCTACCATTTATTTGTCAAAACTCAGTCATTTGGATTTTTTGTTATTTATTTACATCTGAGCATGTCAACTGCATTGGCAGCAGTTGTAGTAAGAAAGAAAGCAGTCTGTGTTCTTCATTTTTATTCAGACAATATTATTAGAGGAGAGCAACTCCATAATCAAATCATAGACTTGAGTGTTAGTTAATCTATGATAATCTTCACTATTTCAAAGATTTGTGCACAATTTATACAGCAAAGTCTGGCCTTGTCCTTACTGTCACTCTCAAGGCTGCTAATTGCAGCAGTGCTGCTAGAGTATGTGCCAGCCCAACAATGTCCTGAACTCCCTCAAGGCCTCCATTTTGGAGCACCGAACTGACCGTTCAAGGCCGTGGTTCAGAATGCCTCTGCTGCTTTACTATTGTTTTTCTCCCCCTCTCAAAACAGCTTGGCTGTAATTACTGTTGGTCTAGCTCAACCCACGCTTGAACATGGGTCTTTGTGTGTGTGTGTGTGTGTGTGTGTGTGTGTGTGTGTGTGTGTGTGTGTGTGTGTGTGTGTGTGTGTGTGTGTGTGTGTTTTAGACTGTGGGTTGGGAGTGCAGACTTTCGTGGTAAGTTCTGGCTAACCAACCAATCATTTTACAATTCTTTAACTTCACGACAGACAGATATGCACCTTTATTGGCTCCAACGCTGGTGCCTGTAGAGTCCTACATAGAAACACCATTCCTGGAAAACTTCCTCATGATCGACTGAATGTGCAGCATAAAATTAAACAGAATTTAATTTTTGAAAAATGCTGTTACTTTCTCTTTTTTTTGGCGAAAATGTTATCAGTGTATAGATATTAGTGTGGGTGGCCAGTTCCACAGTTTCTGGCAGCACTTCATAGAAAAGTGGAACAACAGCAAACAAAATATTTTGAGCCGCAGTACACCATGCAGAACATGGTCCAAAACAAAACCATTACTCATCTTGCTCTTTGTTTCTCCTCTCATATGCGTTTTAGAAACGTTCAAAGGATTGTTTTACTGCACATTATAGCTTATGCTGTCTGTTAAAACACTTAAATTGTGAGAATTAGTGTATTTTGGCCCATAATAGTGGTGTTATGGACCATTAATGATTCCACGTTTTGCCTGCATATAAACCACAGATTAACTGTAAAGTTTCAGCAACAGTGTGTAATGCAGATTTATTGTCATGAGGACTTTTTCAAACTAACAATTGCATATGTCTTAATGCAGAGTTGCAGTGAAATCAAAACAGTTGTGTATCCATGTGGGCGGAGCATGTTAAAAGCAGACACAGTCTGACACTTTCTGCTCTGCTTGAGACAGCCTGGTGCAGCCTTGACACAATTCAGGGTTCAAACACAGAAAGAAGAAGTTGAGGCTGGTGTATGTGCACCACGTTTCCCCAGCTTGGGGGGACTCAGTGCAGCCAGGGTGGAGCTGCATGGGGCAGTCCGCTGATGTGCCGAGAGTTGCGCCTGGCAGTTCAGTAGTTTATTTCGTTTATAAGAGAGGCTGAAGGTATGCACTCAGATGTGTCATTGCAAAATTCAAGATATTGAGTGTAATCATGAAAACAACATACCAAATTGTAGCATACTACTTTAAAAAGCACGTAGAGGCCATTTCATGGTTCTTCTGCTGAAGGCATTTTCAAAAATAGCACATTTCTGAAAAATTCCTTTATAAAAGGTGTCCGAATTTGGGACTGTCAATGCATGCCGTTTAAGAAATAATCATTTTCAGCAATCTTATGACATACATTCATTTGAAATGATTGCCATTTTCAACATAAATACCAACTAACTAGTCCACACTTGGAATTTACCATTACGTCTAGAACATACACATTTTAATTTGTATTTTAAAAACTGCTGTTAATGTAACTCATAATGTCCTCAACTGTTACATTCAGACAAAATCAGAAAAAGAATATCAGCTCTGTTTGCTGTGTACATCCAAAGCAGAGCTCTTCAAATGGCATCACTAGCAAGTGTTTCTCAGAAATACTTGTTTTCAGAAACTAATCTTTTCATGCAATGGTCCTGTTATTTAAACATTGGACACCTTGTTTCATTCAGCATTATGGTTGCACTTGGTTTAAATTTTAAGCTCGTTTAATCAAAGGAAAGCAATACTTTTTTGTTCTTTTTCCTGATCTAAAAAATGTTCTGATTCATGGCATCCCTTGAACACAGTTCACAAAGTCAATTAATGTGTTGTCCTGTCAGCCTGAAGCAAAAATACTACAGCAAAGTACATGAACTCTGAAATTTGTTGTGTTGGTGCTTAGTTTAAAAAGTAACCGTAATAAGCACCTGATATGTGTGGGGTTGAAATGAAGAGAAAAAACAAAACAAGCAGTGTATCCACAGAAAAATTTAATCCAGTAATGTGCCATCCCATCTTATGTAGTCATCCATTGTGGCCCCTATTGTGGAATCATGGTTTCACAGATGCTTTGTGACTTCAAAACCTGCCCCCTGCTGATTAGTTTCCTACGTCATCAAGTTGCTTGGATCTAGTCAGATTTTTGAACATCAAGACATTGTATGCTACATCAGACAGGTTGCTGAATAGAGCTGCAGTAACTAATAAACACTTGTTTTCAACCTCAAAACAGCCCGTGGTCCTGCAGCCTGTGGAATCTGTGACCCTGCAGTGACACCTTGACAGCTGCGCCAGGTTTGCAATAATTAGTCAGCTGTGTGCTAATGTCAATCCGTCAGCCATCTTTTGTTTTTCTTTCAGGCTTCTGCTGAACTTTTGTCACACAACTACAACTTTTTCAAATGGAGGTGCAGATCATCAAAATGATAAATGGGTCACAGAGAAGAGAAAACTAATCTGTCAGTTCTGATAGTAGTTTGATCCTTTTTGTTTGTCCCCTCAAGTGTGGTCCATCTAAAAATGCTAGGAGGGTTTCCTGTGTTGTGACAGACATAAAGGCTGTCTGCAGAACTGTGCATCAGTGTTGCTATTAGCTTGACTTGTATTTGTGGAAATATGAATCATTCCACAGCAGATGTTCTGTTTGTGAGATCCTTTGGGATGGTTTAAATTCTGTGCAACTTTGGTTTATTAATAGTTATTTTTAAGCATTTATTTATTGGTTTTATGCATTTGGTTTTCATATTTTGTTGTTAGTCAGTCTCGTTTTTATTCATGGCACACTTTAAAATTAAGATGGCTTAATAATAATAAATTGACTTGATTAGATGTGTACGATGAAAAATAATTCTGGTACTACAGAAAATAAATAACAAAATAAATAAATAAACTTGGGGGCAGTAACTGATTAATATTAATCAGTTACTACAGTTATTTATTTATTTCGGCCCACAGTGGTCTTTTTTAAACAGGGTGTTTAACAAATGTGAGTAAACCATTTTTCACAAAATTTTCAAGAAACATAACAAAAACCATTGAACTTTGAAGCACATTTGTAAGAAATTTTCAAAAACATTGACAAACAGCGTATTTGTACAAGATTCTTTAAAATTTTGTGACTGGCATGTTAGATGATGTATGTTTCAAGATCATTTAGAAAAAATAAAATTTCAAAAGTGTGTAAGTGCCTGTATTTGTTGATATGGAGGAGGCTTGTCAAATTACAGTCATGAGTGAAGGGAATAAGACTCATCTGTCCATGAAAGAGTGTTGTCCCTTTTTGTTTGTGAGAGTTTTGGAGCATGTTTGCAGTAGGGAGATGGCTCAAAACACCAACAGGAGCCACTTTGCACGGTGGAAATACTGGAACAGTAGGTGTAGGAATACCAGAGTTTCTTCCAATCATTTGTGGGTAAGTTGCAGAACAGTTTTACATGAGAGCTCCACAAAAGGTTTTGGTGTTGAAGTGCAGCCTTTGTGCACTGTCTTCATAAAAGAACACACAAACTATGGACTCCCAGGCATGCAGACGATTTGTCACTGAGACAGCCATATGCTTAGTCACATAATGTTAAAACTGTCCAATCAAATCAGTGTATCATATTCATTTTTCAATATGAAACCAAAAATTTTAAAAGAGCAAACCACAAACCCCTGGTTTTACAATATGTTTCCAAAACCAAAATTAAAAAAAAGACAAATAACTATTTCTGATTTTTTTTTCCTCAAATCATACATGGATAACAAGCACTCATCAGGATAAACTGTCACTGTTATAAGGTGTCCGCTGTCCTTTCCTCTGTGTGTCCGCAGTTGAGAAACATTGGATCTCCTCCCTCAATCTACAGTGGGTTTCATTTCTCATTGTTTCGTTTGACAGTACTAATCACTGTGCACAAAACTTGGTTGTTGTTTTGTGAAATTTCAACAAAAGAAATTGTAATTAAGCTGATTTAATGAGTTTTTGATGCCTGTCACAAGAACTGTATCTCTTCCCTCAGTTCTTTCCATATTTCAGGTCTGATTGACGTTTTCGGGAGAACTCCCCTTCAAGAACAAAACTTAATTTGTTTCTTGTCCCCTGCCGTGAAATAAGGGAAACCACTGAAATGGACACCGTCCGTCCATCACGTTTTGCGGGCTCTAGATTTCCCTCTTACACTTGGCATACATAGTATACACCCATACTATATTGTACAAAGACTCAAATGTGAAGTCCAGGCATGTAATCTTGGCTCAGATTTTTAAGGTCACCCAAAATAATGGCAGACAAGACGCCCACCGCCTGACTCCAGATTGTCACTTTATCTCTCCAAATATCACGTCTACAGCTTACATGTGTATTGAACACCTATAAGATATCATGCATCCAGTTTTGAGGAAACAAAAAGAATTTAATTCATTTTGGTATAAGACTGTAACATATAAAATGTGGAACGAGTGCAGCACTGTGAATACTTTCTGGATGCACCGTAATCCTGGCTAGATTTTGGCAGAATTGGTCATATTCATTTAAATTGGTTGGTTTCCTGTCAAGGAACCGGCTTTTAAGCGTAGTTCCAAATTGTCAACACGGTTGAGGTCGGGCTTGGGAAGGCAATTACACAAGCTTTATGTTTAAAACAATTCGCTCACTGGGGGTGTCCATGCAACAAAGGGTCTGTCTTTGCACTGATTTTGTTTCTCCGTTCTGTTGTTGCCCATTTTGTATCATCGTAACATTTTCCATGTTTGCATGTTAATTACACAGCACCAGTTTGATTTGCACCTCCAGGAATGCTTTATTCTTTCCACGTGAATGTCATTAGACCTTTAGCAGCTCACTGCAAAGATGAAATAGCACTTCACAAGAAGCGGATAAACAAACAGAGCAAAAGCATTCTGGTTGTGTGCTTAAATTGCAGTGTATTGGGAGGGTTATTTCAGGGCCTGTAAGTTGTGGCTTGCTATTCTCGTTGCAGGCATATGTGCCATTGATGGGTTTGGGGTTCGGAAATCCTTTGCTTTATGCTAATCAGACGTGGTGTGGCAAGCACGCGGCTCTGGTGTGGTTGGAGTTTGGCAGAATACTCTACACTCAGCGTCTCTGTAAAGTTGCAATTACATTTGGAGCACAGAATGCTGCAAACGTAGCCATGTCGCAGTATTCTTTTTTTTCCAGCTCTTTTTATCCATGCACAATTGGATTATATTTCATCCATGGCTTTACTTTTGTCAAAGCCTCGCCAAAGAAATTGTACTCTCAGAAAGACCCTTGAAATACGGCAACAAGTCGTCGATTTTTTTACTGAGCATTCTCATTGTTTTTCTCCGCTGAGGATATCAGGACTCAGTTTTACATCTGGCTGGCTGTGTATTTACTCAGCTTGTGGAAGAAATAAAAGCATGGTGTAAAATCGGTGCTGCTGTTTGAGCTGTCCTTGCAGACCTTTGTGATTTTTTACATGTACTACGTAAGTCACAACAGTTGGCTGTGTGGCATTTGTGTCGGCTGTAAACATGGAAGGTCTTCACGGAGTAGGGCTTTGAAATGCTTAGCCAACACTAAACAAGAAAACCAGCAGGCTTCACATTTGCAAAAACTTTGCTGTTCATATTATTGTGTTATTTTAGGTTGTCAGAATAAAATCTGCCCCGTTTCCTCTGCAGGAACTTCACTCACTTCAGAGTCAGTATTCCTTTATCATTGCACATAGTACAAGAAAATGGTATGCACTTACTCCTGGTGCCTTCAGAAAACAAAACAAGGGAAAAAAAAACTATCTTTTGTTTTTGCTCTCATTTTTCATGAGCTGAACTCAAAGGTCTAAAACATTTTGTATGTACACAAAAGACTTATTTCTCTCAAATATTGTTCACAAATCTTTCAAAATCTGTGTTAGTGAGCATTTCTCCTTTACCAAGATAATCCGTCCTACCTCACAGGTGTGGCAAATCAAGATGCTGATAGACAGCATGATTATTGCACAGGTGTGCCTAAGGCACAATAAAAGGAAACAATAAAAGGCCACTCTGAAATGTTGCTCTTAGTTTTACAGTAACTTTAAAATGATTATAGTTTTGTGAATCACTTTAATTTTAAAGGACGTGTCGCATATTATTTAACATCCCGGTTAGCAACGCAACATCAAAGTATTCATGATTCTAAGTCTATCCATTTACATGCGGTAATAATTAGTAGTTGCTGATGTATTTTATTGCTAATTATCCCTCTCGCTCAGTGAATCAGCAGGTGCATCTCCGGAAAATGTCTTACTCTACATTTCTCTACATTTCTCTGTGTGTGACGTACATTTAAGCTTCTGAACTTTCATCTGAATGTGCACGCAGAACAGTGAGCTGTTTTTCAGGCTGTCTGATCACACAGATGTATTTCTTAGATTTTTCACAGTTACGTTGATGACAAGCGTGCACAAAGTGTGCACAAAGCTGAGCCTCTAGCAGACTGTTTTTAACAGGCTGCGTTCATAATTAATGGACATGTACGCACACTGTCTTCTCACAGTAGAGAGTGGCTGCTGCTTTTACAGTGACTACATCAAAATGAACAGTTATCACTTAAAAACGAGTCATTATTGTTGTCACACTTATGTAAACTTTGCAATTAATCTGTGCCTCCATTGTTAATGTTAGCAGCTACATTCCAATCAACAGAGTGCTAGGACGTTTCCTCAAAGCGACATCAACACTGTCAGAAACACTCTGAAAAGGCGTACTCACGAGTACTTTGTTTTCTGCAGTCTCCGGGTTTTGCGAATGCCGTATACTTTGAGACCGGTCACGGACGTGTGCAAAGTAATCCCGGTGTATCACCAGATGGTCACTAATCTAAGTTGTTATGATTTCGGTGCAACATGTCCTTTAAACTTTGACTTTGTAACAAACAGAAAGCATAAGATGGACTAAGTTATGCTTTCTAAATTAGGATTACCACTTGCTTGCTAAAATTGTAGTTCTACTAGGTAATACAAGATCTTTAAATATCTGTATTTCATTAATTGTTTTTGAGTCCAGATTTCTCAGTGGAGTTTAATCTACTGCAGCGTCCGTGATCAACGAGGCAGCAAGTCTTTTATTCCTGCATTGCCGGTGTATGACGGTCTGTGGCTCAGTGTTGCGATTGGTTGTACTGCTTGTTAGCTTTTCGGGCTAAGACACTTTTGTTGTCGTGGTCCTTCAGATGTTTGTTATCCTGCATTAGCTTAGGCTTGCTGTGTGTTTAATTCCAAGGGTATCCAAGCTCAATAACATGCTATGTAGATTTTTGTCATTTTTCCTTTAGGACTTGAATCCTCTCTGGGCCTTGTCCGTCGATATTCATGATTGTACAGGCCAACAACGCCTGTACTTCCTTGTCGGCTTAACTGTCACCTCTGCGTGGCATTTCCTCAGAGATTTTTTCAGGGATGTTTTGGGACCTCCGCCAGAGCAGGGACTTGCTTCACCCCTGAAAAGACCCTGAAAATCTTCTTTGAGGGGTGGTCCTTGCAATGGACATGCAAAGTTGTCAGACCCCTAAATTGGCCCGCTAGTTCCTGGGGTAGAAACTGGCTTATCGATATAAAGTAGCTATGCTGGATGAAGAAACAAAAATACTAACTTGATTGTTTTTAAAATACATTTTTGAGCCTCATTAGTAATCTTATTAATTTCATCTGACAGGTCTTGTCACAACTACATCAAGGAAACTGGACAGAGAGCAACAAGATGAGCACATTCTTGAGGTAAGCACTTTTATTTTGGAGAATTTGCATATATAAAGAAGAAAACCCAAAGTTTATGTGTAAATCAAAATCAACTTTCACGATTATTTCTTCTCATTCTCTAAGTTCATAAAATTTTATATTTCTGAACATTATTGTGCACCCCCCCAGCCAATCTTTGCTGAATAGCAGATGTTACCAACTAAAACATGCCTCATTATATACATGCAAAGCAAGACTTTTTGGTATAATTTCTCTTCGTGCTTTCCGGAAGGTGAGGGAGGGGTGTGGATGAGGGTGATGACTGTTCCTTTGTTCTTTCCCAATGTTCCGTCTCGTGGAGGGAGCAGGCTGGGACAGGAAGCTGCTGTCAGCCAACAGGTTGCTGTTTAAACTTGTGGCTTTTAATTGAGCTGAGCTCTGTTCTCTCCGGATAATTTTCACCTCAGATCTAAAGGTGATCAGAGTCATTCATTTGTGTTTTCAGTACAAACAGGCAGCAGAGTGGGTGCTTTTTAATTATTGTTCCACCTTTTGTAATTCATTGATCATTTAAAGTTGGTGCAGGTCTTTCCAGTTTTTCTGAATTATTGTATTAAATACAGTACGGTGTGGACATTTTTAATTAATGCTGGACTTTTAATTAAGTAAATGAATACAAACAGTTAATAAAAGTAATAAGTATGTAACACTGTGGCGTATAGGCCTTGAATGTGTATGCTAGATTGAGTTTTTGTGATTGTTTAGCCATTGGTCAGTGGATCCTTGATCTCTGGACTTAAATAAACTCCACAGATCTGTAGTTTTTGTCAAAAGCATTTCCTTTCAGACATTAATGGCATGAATGCCACTCCATACCTCTGAGCTGAGCTCAGCCAGCTGCGCTGCACATCAGCATCAGTGTAAATCATAAAGAATGCAGGACGTCTGATTTTGTTAGGAAAAAAACGATTTGGTCGATTGTAGTTTATTTTTTGTATTAGAGCATTTTGAAAGAGGTGTTATTTGATTTAAAACAGCAGTTTGCTTTGCAGTTATTAATTCTGGCCAGACTCTAACTTGACTCAGCAGAGAGCAGTGCAGCGTTTGGAGCTGTGCAAACGGAATGGAGGACGATTCTTGTTTCTTGCCCGCAACAAAACAAGAGCCCCAATTAGTGACTTTAATCAGCACAAAAGTGACTCATGATTGATGTCTTTAAATGACTTTGAGAGGGGTTAAGAAGCGGACTTGCCGCTTCTGAAAAGCAGCGAAGCAGAGAACCAACAAAGCAGCGGGTCGGGCACTGCTTCGTTGGTTCAAGCTTCAAGCAGAGCTACGCTGCAGAAGTGTTTGATTACAGACCCGCTGCAGGGTCTGTAATCAAACACCCTCAAAAACAACAGCTGCTCTGAAGGACCGATAAGGGAATCATTAAGCAAAAAGGCTATTGATGTCAGTGGATCGAATCATTTCTTAAGCCCCTTTCACACTGGGCCTGCATACAGTTGCATATGCTGCATATCTAATCAGGAATGTGTGCATTAGTTGCGCGCAGCAGGGGGGGAGAAGCTTGAGGAGGTGAGAGCACTGAGGAGCTGCAGTCAGGCAGGTGTGCGCTCTGATTTCTCTTCTAGTTTATTTTTCTTCTTGTGCAGCACTGCAGGTGTGCGCTCTGATTTCTCTTCTAGTTTATTTTTCTTCTTGTGCAGCACTGCAGGTGTGCACTCTGATTTCTCTTCTAGTTTATTTTCTTCTTGTGCAGCACTGCAGGTGTGCACTCTGATTTCGCTTCTAGATTATTTTTCTTCTTGTGCAGCACTGCAGGTGTGCGCTCTGATTTCTCTTCTAGCTTCTTCACATGACCGCGGAGCTGCAGCCAGCGATCACTCACGCAATCTGTCTGTGAGTGGACGTGGAGATGTCCTCTGTGAGGACACTGGATGTGGACATGTCCTCTACTTGGCAATCAGTCTGTGAGCAGGAGTTGATGGACTTTATGTAACACAATCGTGAGAGAACTCGTGAGGAGGTGAGAGCGCCGAGGAGCTGCAGCCAGGCTGTGTGATTTATAGCTCGGCAACAATGGAGCACAGCAGGAATCATAATTTGGTGTCGGGCAAAGTTATATTGTGTGGGTGTGGCATCCAGTCACGTTAAGTACCATTACATTGCCTCTACTTGCGTGAAAACTACTTTGTTTATGCATCCAGTGCTCTACGCTGAAAATCCACAAAAAAATTAAACGTTTAAAAAATTAAACATGTTTAATTTTTTTGCATCCGTTTCACACTGCCCTTTGCGTCCTTCAGTGTATTGTGGCGTTAGGCTGCAAATCTCGGCTTCGTCATGGACACCGCATGACGTAACTCTATGTTGGCCCGGTGTGAAAGGGGCTTTAACGATTTTTGGTACCTGTTCATGAATTATACTTTTTTAGTATTGAAATTTGGTGCTGAATGAAAAAAGGAATTTTGGGATACTCTTGAGCATCGAAGCATTTGAGCTAATGTCACAAAAGTATCAAAGTTTTGGTACCCGCTCAACTGTTGGTACATCTGAAAGATTTTGTAGCGTCATCCGGCCATAATTTAGTTGACCGTGCAGTTCTGTGGTGATATTTGCATGTTCCTACATGGAATTATTGAAGAGGTTTAGAACTGCTTTTGCTAGTACGTATGTGGTCAAAGGTTTTATTATTAGCTTGGTATAGTTACTTGATTTAATGTTTTTGGGTGTCCACAAAAAGTAGAATTTTTCATAAGGCATACAACTTCAATCTGAATTCAAATTTAAAAAGTACTCCTATGCATGTATATTTCTCCCCTTTGAAATATACACAAAAAGTCCACATCGATTCCTCCTTCAGTGTGCTTGGGGTCTTTGTACATTGTGACTATGCATTTGTCTGAATGCTATCCTATTTAATTTCATAAGAATATGTGCCGGTTAGATCATTTAAAGCAAGTAGCCTTTTGACCTAAATAGGTAGAACGTGTCTGAGTGTGTGCAGCCTTAGAAGAGATGTGTCACCATGGTACTTTAGAAGTTTTGTCCCGTGTTGGCCACTGGTTAGTGGAAATGCAGCAGGAAGCTGTCGGTGGGGCAGCGCCAATCCCATAACCCTGCAATTTGACCCATGCACACCTAGCTGTGTCCTCGGGGCAGGTAATCGACAGCTAAACCATTAGTCAGAGGAGTAGATTTGTTTGTCTTTTATTTGTAGACTGGGTTGCAGGGACAACCAATCAACATGAAATTCAAGCTAGTGCCAAAGGTTTTGTGCTGGCTTGTTGCAGAGGAAGAAACAAAACATGTGGGGCCTTGGAGAACATGTGGAGCAGTTAGGGTGGGGGCTGTGTCAGCACTGTTTGGAGCAAATGCCAAAAAAGAGGGTGGAGGCTGCACGGGGGGGCACCGGCTTTTATGATGAGGCGAAATGGGGGTTGGTAGTTGTGTGCCTGTGTGAGTCTGTATCTGTGTGAGACAGAGGGAGAGAGAGAGCTAAATGCAGACAGGCAGCGGGGGAATTTGAGTAAAGGCAAAGCTGCTCTTGATGGTCTGAGTGTGTCGTGGGATCTAGCGGCAGGATGAGAGGCCTCCATCTGAGGAGTGGGGCGGGGGTGGGTAAACAGCAAAAGTGGGACATGCCAGGACATGTAAAGGATTCAGGCACTATAGAGGGAACGTTATAATGGAAGAGCTATGGTGAATGGGCTGTTCACATTTCTTTTCTGGACATAATGGTGGAGTACATTATGGACACCCTCTCTTTGTGTCCAATTACAATATTGGATCCTAAACTTGAAGAGCACTCAGAGCAGCATATCTCTGACAAGGCCCAACAGTCCCGTGTTTATATCTTGGTTAATATTTTTGTGTTGTTGCTGTCTTTTTCATTGCTAGAAGGCTGTTCTTTGATCCATCTTCAAACATTCAGAGATTGCTGAATGCAGAAAAATTAAAATTTGAGCCTTGAACACACCGGGGCTGCCATGATTAGGTGACTAGTCATGATTACATTGACTGTTGTTAGATAATATCTGTGCTAATTCCTTATTTTCTATTAGTGATCAGGTACTTGCCTTTGTATCTGATTGGAAGTCTCTGAAATCTGGTTTAAAGTTTAAACATAAGAATTAAGTTTCACTTCCATCAGGCATGTGCAAGTTTCAGATACAGGGATGGCTCCCCCTGTCTCTGAGAGCCAGTAACATATAGACTAAACCACACCGTCTGTAACACCCATATTGTATAAATGTGTTTGTGTCAGCCACCTTCATAGTCTTTTCACAAGATGGACTCCGTCTGAAGACCCAGGCCTGATTTTCAACGTGACTTTGAATAAGTTCAAAATGAGGAATATATCGATTTGGTTCTTTGTCAGGGGAAGTAAATTGCATAAAGAACCGGGAGAAATTGTTGTGTGGGCCGCTGAAGAGGAGGTACTGCTGGCCCACCACCACCAGAGGGCGCCCTGCCTGGAGTGCGGGCTCCAGGCACCAGAGGGCGCTGCCGCCTTATGGGAGTAGCCTGGGTGACAGCTGTCACCCATCACCAGACACAGCTGTTCCACTCAGCACAGAGGTATAATCAGGAGGACGGCGTCTCCACCTCAGTGCCGAGATATCGCCTAAGACTGAGGTAATATTCTCTGCATTTATATTCTGAACAACCAGCTAAACTTGTTAAACCTTTTCAGGACTGTTGACTACTGATAGCTTCATTGCTTGGATAAGTACTCACCTTCCTGCTGTACTTTGACAAGAGGTGGAGGCGGCTTCTCCCCTCTCCGTTACTGGGTGCGGTCGCATCCACACCTGTGTGTTGTTGCTCTCTCCTAGCCAGCAGTACCGGATCCGACGAGCGGAGGCAGTGGCCACCTGGGAATTCGGGACTTGGCGGTTCCAGTATTTCCAGGGTTCGGTGGCAGAGGAGATCTGGGTGGTTCCGGTTCGACTGAGACGGACGTCTCCTACCTTCGAGCCTGCCCACACGACACCAGCGGATTCGACCCCAAATTGTGATTGTTGTATTTATTGTGCTCGTTTCACAATAGTAAACCTTGTTATTTACCTTCTTCCATTGTCCGTTCATTGCGCCCCCTGTTGTGGGTCCGTGTTCCTACACTTTCACAACAGAAATTACACTATCAAAATTGTCGGTGAGTAATTTAATAATCAACATCATCGTTTTTTATTCATTTATTGTTTTTTAGGTTTGTTTTTCTCTGCCGCTGTACCTTCTGCTTCTCTTGAAAAGTTATACCCAAACAATATCATGGCTAGCCGACAATGGAGCTCTAAAGTTTGGAAGCATTTTGACCAAAGTAAAGAGAAAAACGTGCAATGCAAAATCTGCAAGACAGACCTTGCCTTTCACTGCCTTCACCACAATGATGGAAAAGAAATATACAACCTTTGAAAAGGTCAGTCTCTCTCTCTCTCTCTCTCTCTCTCTCTCCTCCTCTCTCTCTCTCTCTCTCTCTCTTTTTCTCTCTCAATTTCAATTTGTTTTAATGTCATGGATGTATTAAAACAATATTGTCAACAATAATAAATAGTAAAATAAAAAACTAATTAAATGATGTAGTAAACAATAGCAACTTTCAAAGACAACAGCTGCATGCTAGTGCGATAAGCCGCAATTTAAATATGATCCGATTAGTCGATTATCAAAATAATCATTTGTGGCAGCCCTGAAGAACGCAGAATACTGGGGTTTCTGTCTGCCACAGTGAAACTGAAAGCAGTTTCTAATGAAACACGCTCTTGTCTCTGGATGTCCCAATCATTTGTTTTTATTTAATGCTGCTGAACTCAGTCACAGAATACTGAATAGCTGCCAGTAGTGAGTCCTGAGATACTTAGAGTTTCTTAGATAACACACTTACACAGGCCACACTGCAAGAATGTTAAAGTTGATCCATTATATATGCTTGACAATTGACCGTAATGCATGAAGAAAAAGCTAACTGCAAATCTAAGTTGCTTCCTTTTTTTAAAATAAAATAAATTACATTTTTGAAATGGCTCTTGTCAGTTCCACTCCGTGCAGCATTGTCATGGTATTCACAACAAAGAAAGTTGGATATGATGATCATGGTGTTTTAATTCGGACCACGAGCTGTCAGTTGTGACCATAGACTGCATATATAGTGGACAAAGCATGTGTGATGTCACCCACAGGTTTTCTATAGAGACTTGAAACAGCCAGTATAAAGCCTATATATGGGCATTGCCATGTTTGCAGCAGTGGCAGTGCTGACTCTGGTTATGTTGTGATAAAGTCATAAATGGAAGGAAAAATGCTTGTAGTGCAATGCGACACCATTGGAGTTGGCACCATTGGATTTCATTAGATTGCTATCTAATGAAAGTTACAAAAGAAGAAAAAGCAGTAGAGAAGATGACTGAATAAACAAACAAATCTAAACCCGAAATTACTGGGACTGAAGCTGCCTCTGTTTAAAATGCACCGTTTGCATATTTGAAGTGAAGTTGAGCATGAATATGTTTTTGAACATATTCAGTAATTATGTTGCTACACTGCTGTGGCCATCAATGTTGCTTATGAAATGAACCACAGGTGGATTGGGGTGAGACTTGTGTTTGGAAAAAGCTATCAGTCTGAAAATTCTTTGATTGGACCCAATCCTGTTGTTTGAGATCAAACCTGGACATCCGTACTTCTCTACTTCATCCTTCATTTTGAAATAATCCTTGTTTTGTGTAGTGTTCTTCTTTTATTTAAATGTGTGTCTGCCCCCCCCCCCCGCAAGTAAAAAAAAATGGATTGAATTTTCCATTATTCTGACACAGAAACCAATTTTCTTTATTAGTAAAAAATTTGTTGAAATAATAGTGTTTGGAGGCCACACAAAAAAGCTAGTATTTTGAAATACACTCAACAAAAATATAAACGCAACACTTTTGGTTTTGCTCCCATTTTGTATGAGATGAACTCAAAGATCTAAAACTTTTTCCACATACACAATATCACCATTTCCCTCAAATATTGTTCACAAACCAGTCTAAATCTGTGATAGTGGGCACTTCTCCTTTGCTGAGATAATCCATCCCACCTCACAGGTGTGCCATATCAAGATGCTGATTAGACACCATGATTAGTGCACAGGTGTGCCTTAGACTGCCCACAATAAAAGGCCACTCTGAAAGGTGCAGTTTTATCACACAGCACAATGCCACAGATGTCGCAAGATTTGAGGGCGCGTGCAATTGGCATGCTGACAGCAGGAATGTCAACCAGAGCTGTTGCTCATGTATTGAATGTTCATTTCTCTACCATAAGCCGTCTCCAAAGGTGTTTCAGAGAATTTGGCAGTACATCCAACCAGCCTCACAACCGCAGACCACGTGTAACCACACCAGCCCAGGACCTCCACATCCAGCATGTTCACCTCCAAGATCGTCTGAGACCAGCCACTCGGACAGCTGCTGAAACAATCGGTTTGCATAACCAAAAATTTCTGCACAAACTGTCAGAAACCGTCTCAGGGAAGCTCATCTGCATGCTCGTCGTCCTCATCGAGGTCTCGACCTGACTCCAGTTCGTCGTCGTAACCGACTTGAGTGGGCAGATGCTCACATTCACTGGCGTTTGGCACGTTGGAGAGGTGTTCTCTTCACGGATGAATCCCAGTTCACACTGTCCAGGGCAGATGGCAGACAGTGTGTGTGGCGTCGTGTGGGTGAGCGGTTTTCTGATGTCAATGTTGTGGATCGAGTGGCCCATGGTGGCGGTGGGGTTATGGTATGGGCAGGCGTCTGTTATGGATGAAGAACACAGGTGCATTGATGGCATTTTGAATGCACAGAGATACCATGACGAGATCCTGAGGCCCATTGTTGTGCCACAGGCCACAATTGACAACCTGATCAACTCTATGCGAAGGAGATGTGTTGCACTGCATGAGGCAAATGGTGGTCACACCAGATACTGACTGGTATCCCCTCCCAATAAAACAAAACTGCACCTTTCAGAGTGGCCTTTTATTGTGGACAGTCTAAGGCAGTGATTCTCAACCGGGGTGCTGCGGCACCCTAGGGTGCCGTGATCGATCGTCAGGGGTGCCGTGGGTATTTTTCATATTCGCGATTATTTTTCATATTTGCGATTACCGTGAATTATTTATTTTATCCACAAAGCATAAAACGACTCAGAATCTGACGTCATTGTGCTGCAGCCTCGCTCTCGTCTCTTAAGGCGGGACAATAACAAGGAGGCTGACGGCCGATTAAAACAGTGTCGTCTCCTTCAAAAGCCGTCTAAAATGCGGAGCTGTCGGTGTCTGTGCCTGTGTGTGCACGCGCGCGGAGTTAACAGGCTGCAGACTGTGAGGGAGGGGGTGAGTGAGGGAGATTCCTGAATGCAGGCGAGACACGTTCAGTGCGCAGCGAGCACGGAGCAGAGAGAGGATTTTAACCCGAGTGAACGTTAACAAAACGGAAACGTGAAGCTGCCTTTACTTCTCTCTGAACTTTCTCTAAAGGTGTGATTCTGCCGTTACCGTCCTGTTCTCACCATGTGCGCGTCGTATGCTGAATTTATGAGATCATGAGATGAAATAAACGGTCAAATATATTTAAAAACATATTTAAAAAATGAGAATATATGAATGAACTGAGAGCCACAAAAAAAATGTTCAGACGCACAGATCACAAAAAGCAGGTGAGAACGCTGAACTTTAACAGCTGTTATTTTCCAAAGGTATTTTTTGTTCAATCTTAAGCTTAATGTAGTGTTTAAGCACAAAACGTGACTGATGAGGAGAAACATTTCAGAAATGCAACAGAAACAACCACAAATCAGAAAAAGTTGGGACTGTATGTAAAATGAAGATAAAAATAAAAATGTTGCACTATTCCCAGTTTCTCCACTCACAGAAGCCAAACGTTCTTCCAGAGTTGTGTAATTATACTCCAATAGTAGAATATAAGAAGGGGAAAAAGAAAAAAAATAGACAATATATTCGTCAATCGCAATTATTTGTCTGACAATTAATCGTCTCCAGAAATTCCTAATCGTGACAGCCCCTTGAGATCAGAGCGCAAAATGCTTGAGGATTTTCGAAATGCGATGTTTTCTGTTATCGATTTTCTATTGCGATAATTGGGTTTTGTGCAAAACCAGAGGTAATAGCATTATAATATTATTTTAGTTGGTGGTGTGCCGCAGGATTTTGTAAATATAAAAAGGGTGCCGCGGCTCAAAAAAGGTTGAAAAACACTGGTCTAAGGCACACCTGTGCACTAATCATGGTGTCTAATCAGCATCTTGGTATGGCACACCTGTGAGGTGGGATGGATTATCTTAGCAAGGAGAAGTGCTCACTATCACAGATTTAGACTGGTTTGTGAACAATATTTGAGGGAAATGGTGATATTGTGTATGTGGAAAAAGTTTTAGATGTTTGAGTTCATCTCATACAAAATGGGAGCAAAACCAAAAGTGTTGCGTTTATATTTTTGTTGAGTGTATGTGTTTCAATGTTGTTTTATGGCAACTCAGCACTTTGATAAAGCAATGCCATATGAAATAATTATTTTTGTTCTTTATTATAAACTGTTTTATTCTTTATTATTTTATATTTCAACAGCCAAGGGACATTTGACGATTTGTGAGAGAAAAATTGTTTCCCTGGCACATTTTTAAAAAAATTCCTCGCTAATCCGAATAATCGATTAATCGTGTCGAAACCCCATCAGATTCATCGATGGTCTAAATAATCGTTTGTTGCAGCCCTTAATTGTATTTCATGCCCCACCTGCAGTACCTTCCCCATATAGTGGGAGAGATTGAGAAAGCAGGATTCATTTAAGTTTATGCATTTGTCCATTGTGAACAATGTTGCGTGGACAAGGCTTTGTTTTATTTCAAACATATTTTCTTATTGAAAAATTGCACATTGCAAATTAAATTTAGAAAACATTAGATCCTTATAGTTTATCGTTAAAGTTGACTTTATAATAAATAATTCTGAAGCCAGTAGGGTTGGATATCGAGAACCGGTGTCACAGACCAAACTGTCCACGCTAAAAATTGGTCCGCCCTCCCTCCACTGCACATGCATCATTTCAGAGCTCAGCTGCTCGTCTGAGACAGAGTCTCTTCACCCAAAGCAATCAAATGGAGTAATAACCATCAGATGACAAGGTAAAACCTCTTAACATTCTAAAGTCAGTTTTAAGCAGAAACAAGTCTGTTTTAAGCAGAAACGAAGCGCTACTCTGTGATGCTTTGAAATGACTGACGCGTAGTGAATGCATCAGCTAGCAGCTTGTGTAGCCACTGCGCTATGATCCCTTCCTCCATCTTTTATAATGAAATAATGCGAAATTTATGTGGAAATGATTGTTGTACAAAAGCTTCAGATATCTTGCTGAGATAGATGATGACTGGAGTGTAGTTTTAAGCAGAAACGGGGTGATAATCCGTGAACTGCGGCTAATGACACATACGTATGCAATGAAGGCAAGGCGGACCGATTCTTAGGGAGGACCATTTGGTCGGTGACACCGGTTCTTTTTGAGAATCGTTAAGAAATGATTCGATCCACCGACATCAATAGCCTTTTTGCTTAACGATTCCCTTATCGGTCCTTCAGAGCGGCTGTTGTTTTTGAGGGTGTTTATCAGGAAAATGATAATTTCTCTACGCTGATTGCAGACCCCGCAGTGGGTCTGTAATCACCTGCTTCTACAGTGGCTGTGCTTTGCTTAAAGCAACGAAGCAGCGCTCCGACCCACTGCTTAGTTGATTCTCTGCTTCGCTGCTTTTCAGAAGCGGCAAGTCCGCTTCTTAACTCCTCTCAAAGCCATTTAAATATGTCAGTCGACTCGTAAGTCACTTTTGTGTGGATTAAAGTCACTAACTGGGACTCTTGTCTTGCTGCGGACAAGAAACGAGAATCGTCCTCCGTTCTGTTTGCACAGCTTGAAACGCTGCGCTGCTCTCTGCCGAGTCAAGTTAGAAAGATAGAGTCCGGTCAGAATTAATAACTTTAAAGCGATTCGCCATTGTAAATCAAATGACAACTCTTTCCAAACGTAATACAGACAACAAACAAAAAAACTTTTTTTTTTCTCCCAAAATGAGACGTGTTTTATGAATTACAAACTGACGTGCAGTGCTGCTGGCTGAGCTCAGTTGAGAGGCTATGGGGTTACATACATTTATGCCATTAAAATCTGAAAGTAAATGTTTTTGACAAAAACTACAGATTTTTTGTATTTCTATTTATGTCCAGAGATCAAGGATTCACCATGTACAGATTGTATTTATGTTCAGAGATCAAGGATCCAGTGACCAATATCATATTTATTTACTTTAAGATTCAATAAAATGTTGTTGGCATAGAAAATCTGTAAAGCCTACTTTTAGTACACAGAAAATTCACAAGAGGTATTGATAAGGGAATTGATAAGGAATCAGATCGATAATGAGAATCGATAATGTCATCGATATCTATAAAATCTTATCAATACCCATCCCTAAAAGCTAGTCAAATGCTGTTTTTAAATGCATTTTATATTTATTCTGAAATATAGATATTTTTAGTAGTCATCTTCTGTTTGTATATTACTTGCTACCTTAACCTAGTGCCTAAAAAGCAAAGTGTTAACACTAAATATGAAAAGCGATACAAAAATGCAAAGACCCAGACACACAGTAATTGTTAAAATTGTAGTTTCTTAAGACGTGCTCACAGCGTTTATATTTTCATTGTTTTTTTCTCTTTCATTTAGCTGTAGTGCTTTATTGTTCATACCAAATGGATCAATTTTTTTTCTGATAATTAAAATAACAAGGCTTGTTATCACCATAGATGAGCAGACATGCATGCAGTCACATTGCATATATTCATTACACACCGCAAGATGAGAACCTATGTTTCCTGAGAGACACTCGCCCTCAGGTTTTCTCTCATCCCAGTTAATTGATTTTGCTCATGTGAATAATATAGACAGCTGCAAACTCCATGAGAAAAACAAAAACACATTACTTTACTAATTGAAACTGTGCTACCAAATGGAGTGTGCATGGCTAAGGACTCCTGACTGTTTTAGTAAACCACTTAGCAGATGGTTTCAAATTGTACCCTTCTTTTTTTTGCTGCTTGAAGCTAGAAATCTTACATCTCTGTTAGTGCTGAGATGCGGAACCCTTGAGCCAGTTTTTCTGAGACGAGATAAAAGTTGTTTGTTTAGGTCGGGCTGTGGTCCTCAGCTTTTGATTACATTCCTCAAACTGCACACTCAAACGTCAAAAGACATACAAGGCTGTTAAATCATTGCACCAATTACAAAGCATCGAGATACCACCAGAGACACTTGATGTCTTGACTTAAATTAAGCCTCCAATAAATTATGCAGTTGTGTCTTTTCTCTGGTGAAAGTAAAATGAAAACATTCAGCTAATTAATAATAATCAACTTTAGAGAGTTGTCAGTGCACTGGTTGGAAAAGCTATCAATATAATTATCATTGAACACAAGCAATTTTTGTATTTTGCACTAATAACTGTTTCAGTTGATTATTGTACGGGTGTCATGATGCTAACATTTTAGTTGTGGATGCAGATACCAGTGAAAATTCACAATATTTTTTTTATTGTATTTTATTGAATCCTTTTCACAATAATCAAAATATATACAGTATAATGTTATATAGTGAACATGTAAAATATGGTTGATTTATCACTTATCTCATCACTCATCTTTAACTGCTTATCCGGGATCGGGTCGCGGGGGCAACAGCTCCAGCAGGTGGACTTATAATAAATTTAATATTAAAACAAGACTACAATTTTTGTTCATGCACAGCCGCTCTGCTCTTTGTCAGCCTGATTCCCTCAGATCTCAGAAGCTAAGCAGGGCAGCATCTGGTTAGTACTTGAATGGGAGACCTCTTCGGATCACCAGCGACTGTGTGTGTGTTTCTCCGGGTGAAACTGGAGTTGCGTCAGGAAGGGCATCCGGCGTAAAACTTGTGCCAATTCCCAATGCGGATCTGGCTGTATCTGCTGTGGTGACCCCGTCCCGTGACGGGAGCAGCCAAAATGACAGCACAAACATTGTAAATTTTGTACACCAAGGAAAGAAATGTTCAAAATAACGACAGGTGCGTAAGTCAGCCAAATTATGATGCAACTACGTAAAGGCCTTCAATTGGTTTCAAATGAGAAAACCTCTGTCAAACACCAACAGTCATTCATGTCAAATACCGACATCTAGTATTTGTCAAATGCCAACATCTAGTATTTATGTTAAATGCCGACATCTAGTATTTATGTCAAATACCGACATCTAGTATTTGTCAAATTCCAACATCTAGTATTTATGTTAAATGCCGACATCTAGTATTTATGTCAAATACCGACATCTAGTATTTGTCAAATTCCAACATCTAGTATTTATGTTAAATACCGACATCTAGTATTTATGTCAAATAAAGTTTGCTAATGCATTGCAGTTGAGGAAGAAATTTATTTTCTGACTGAAGGTTGTGACGCAAGTTGCGGATGAAAGATTGCTTCTAGATGAGCTTGCTTATAAAGAAAAAAAACTTGATCATTTACATGATTTAATATGAGAAGTGTCCTCTTAACATCCAAAAATGTGCAATTCAGTCAGTGTAAAAATTAAACATCAAACTGAATTTTGTGTTTTCGTGTGTTATAAAGAAGGTATGTTCTACAAAAGTGGCCAGTATGGAACAAAGATTCCATCTTGTGTGATTGGTCAGTTCAAATCACATTTGTCTGCTTTTAAACAGCAGCGAATTCAGGGCAGATCTTTTTTTTTCGAGGGGGGGAAGCTAAAACAAACAAGCAAGCAACCAAAACAAACAAAAACCTTTGCCACCATTATTATAGCCCATTTGGACTGATTTGTGCTCCTTCATGCTAAGTGTGATGGGGCCCTTACCTGTACGCATAGCACCTCATGCACATGGTGGGAGGTGCAGCTGTGATTCAGTGGATGCACTGAAAATGTATAGACGTATTAGTTAAAGTTAGAAAAGTTGGGAAGACATCACCGTTGCCCATGTGGCTCTGTGGGTCAGGCCCACATCTTACAGCTGCATCGTTACAAGCAGTGCTTAATTTGTAAAGTGGGAGGTCCCGGAGCGCAGAGGATGAGCTGCTCCGGTGCGGAAGAAAAAAAAGAAGGGTGGGGTGTGCTTGCGAACAGCGCTGTGTGCCATACCAAAAATAAACTGGGCATGTATTGTAGGCCTAATAACACTAGTCACACCAAATCCGGTTAGAGTACAAAATCCTATGTTTAATGCTGTATTTAGTCAACAAAGCAAGACAATATAACTAAAGCCAGTGAAAGACTGGGATGTAACCGGATAAAATGGTAAACACAAATATACACCAAGTCCTTGAAAAATAGATATCTCCGTGGCATGAAAACAAACATTCAAAGACTTGAACACTACAAACATGACTTGGCCACGTTAAATTTAACAACAAAACACATAGGCTCAGCAAATACCAGCACAGCAGAGAATAATAAAGTTCATCTTACTTACACATATCTCAGTTGTTCAAACAGCCCATACAGCATCAATAGACCCACTGGCCTCTCTTTCCCTGCATCTCTCTCTGCTCCTCTGGTCCCGTGCAGTTCTGTGTCCTTGGATAATCCACGACTTCACGGATACGTTTTTTGTTTTTCTTTAAACTGTTCTTTGGTCCAGATTTCCCCACTTGCTGCTTCACGAGACCTTCCCGCTCCTCATTCCCTCTGACTGGTGCACGAGCAGGTGCACTAGCTTCACTGTCATCCTTAGCTGTCTCACCGTGATCTCCCTGATCCTCGACAATCCCACTGACTGAGCTGCTACATTCTCCGTGGCCACCGCTGTCCACCCAAGCTTAGCTCGTTTGGGATCCGGCTGTCCGGATGGTTTGAAAAACATCAGCAAACTTTCTTGCTTTTTTTGCATTTTCCCCCTGTGCTAGCGAAAACATACACGTAGCGCACACTACACGGTCAAATGCCCTCTAGAACGGAAGTGTGCACCCTCCTTTTCCATAATATAGATATATTGTGGATCTCGTTTCATGAGAGAAATCACCAAAAAGACAGATATCAAAATCAGACATTGACACTAAACAAACTTTCATTTATTTATTTAATTGTTTGATTTTTTTTTTTTTTTTTTTTATTTTGTTAGTCAATAGAGGTGACGGATCACCGGATCCAGTATAAATAGCTGGTGAAGCCAATGTCTGAGGTTCCGGAGCGCGCGTCCGAGGTTCCGGAGTGCGCTCTGGCTTGCTCCCCCTCAAATTAAGCCCTTGTTACAAGTCACATAGCCCTTGCAGGGCCTCAAGAGGCAGCCTGTAAAGGGGGCTTGAACCCCGTGTATACCTGCTGGCATACCTATGTGTAATATTCACATAGGTGTTAATCCGTCTGTCCGGATACAGCCATTCTTCAATGGGAATTCTCTCCATGCCTGTGTCTGTTTGATATCACAGCACTGTCACCTTGTGCATACCTGTTTAAAAGGGATGACAGGCTTGACTCTGATTGATTGATTGTAAGATTGATTGTGTGAAAGTTGTGGGAACCTGCCTGATATGAGAAAGGAGATGGACGAATTTAAAATGAAATAAACCCACACAGCATATAAAACACTGCATTTATCAAGTGAGCAATACAAATCGGATCCGTCTGTTCCTCTGTAGATGACCCATGGTCACAGACATACTGCTGATACATGAATGAAAGTGCTGCATTTGTCATACTGTTGGCTTGTCCTCATCCTGCGGTGCGCCGCTCACAGCCCTCACTGCCCGACACGCGTGTCCGGTCAGATGTGACGTGTTGTGGGGGAGCCGACACTCTGGCACGTTACATGTGCACTTGGCAGTTTCATAGTTGTGGGGCACTTGGACAATTTTCACATCCAGCTTGACAGTGATTGTCTGGAGACTGTTTTCCTGATGATAGTACGAATGGCCACACATTTTATAAGTGCCATGCGAGCGGTGTTAGATGTTCATGCGTGTCAGCTGGAATTTGGCCAACACCTGCCGCAAGAGGGTTCGATGGGCTTGCACAGTGCACACGCTGTCTTTCAGCCACTGGTGTGCGCAAATAGTTGTAGCAACAGGTGTACGAGGCAGCTACGATTTTACACATTTGGCACACAATTCCTGCTTCATGCGCACTTTCTGCACAAATGAACCAAATTTGCACTATGTGTGAATAGGCCCTAAAGATAGCACCCCTAGTGTTATTAAACTGCAGAGAGAAGAGGCCTCCTCTGCACGAGTTGGTGAGTGTGTAACAGCTTGTTGCTGACGTGTGTTTATATTGGGAGCACTCGCTGCTTATTTGAAAAGTTCCCTTGATGGCTAATCTCAAAGGGAATTCCCTTCAATATTGGCAGCAAGTTTAGTTGAGTAGAAAGAAGTGAAATGAAAGGAAGATGACGGAGAAACTGCAAACCTTCCTACTCCATCTCATCTTTGATTAAGTTTGCACGGCTTTGCAATGATGAATTTTTAATACAGGTGTGTGTGGAGCTTTGAAAATTCCCATGATATTGGCACATAATACTGAGTATTGCTGGGTTTCTACTTTTTTGTGAAGCATGGCTAGTTTGAATATATTTATATTACAATAGTCTGTTGAATTGACCTGAGAGAAATCACAGGTAATAAATGTGATTTAAAATTTTTCACACATCGAACCTTATTTGTTTTGTCTTTCCTTAATTTGCTGTGCTTCTTGTTTTGACGTCTCTGTACTTTCCTTCCAGATCACAGTGACCGACCACGGGGTTCCAGCTAAATCCACCACTGTCCGTGTGATTGTCAAAGTCCTAGATGAGAATGACAACCGTCCATTGTTCCTGGAGAAGATTTACAAAATCAAACTTCCTGAGCGGGAGAAACGGAGAAAGAAAGGATCTTAAAAAGAGACCCAGTGTATATGTATGTATATGTATGTATGTGTATGATGTAATAGTACGAGGGCTGTCAATAAAGTAACGGTCCTTTATTTTTTCAAAAACTATATGGATTTCATTCATATATTTTTACGTCAGACATGCTTGAACCCTCGTGCGCATGCGTGAGTTTTCCACGCCTGTCGGTGACGTCATTCGCCTGTGAGCACTCCTTGTGGGAGGAGTCGTCCAGCCCCTCGTCGGAATTCCTTTGTCTGAGAAGTTGCTGAGAGACTGGCGCTTTGTTTGATCAAAATTTTTTCTAAACCTGTGAGACAGGACGTCGTGAGAGAACAGAGATTTCAGAAGAAGTCGGTTTCAGCATTTTATCCGGATATTCCACTGTTAAAGGAGATTTTTTAATGAAAGACGTGTGGACGGGTCCGCGCGTCGGGACGCAGCCGACGCGGTGCGGCGGCACAGGAAAACACCTCTGTTGATAACCATTTGTAAAATCCAGGCGGCTTTTGATGGCTTTCAGTGGAGTGAGTATATGAGAAATTGTTAACAGCAGGACATGTTCCAACCTGTCCTTAAGGCTTTCAACGGAGGTGTTTTTCCTGTGGCGGAGCATCGCGGCGGCTGCGTCCCGAAAAAAAAATCTCCTTTAACAGTGGAATATCCAGATAAAATGCTGAAACCGACTTCTTCTGAAACTTCTCTGTTCTCTCACGACGTCCTGGATCAATAGAACCTGAAATGTGGAGGTTTTCAGCTTGAACAGGCTGACGACAGCGGCTGAGAGCGCAGCGCAACGTCTCGCACCGTGGGAAGTCCTTAAAGCGACAGAATCACCTCAAAATCTCTCATCAGCCGTTAAAATTTTCACTGAAAACCAGCTTAATTTTTCGAACCATGTCCACTTCGATGTGTCTCACAGGTTTAGAAAAGATTTTGATCAAACAAAGCGCCAGTCTCTCAGCAACTTCTCAGACAAAGGAATTCCGACGAGGGGCTGGACGACTCCTCCCACAAGGCGTGCTCACAGGCGAATGACGTCACCGACAGGCATGGAAAAACTCACGCATGCGCACGAGGGTTCAAGCATGTCTGACGTATATGAATGAAATCCTATAGTTTTTGAAAAAATAAAAAGGACCGTTACTTTATTGACAGCCCACGTATGTATGTATGTATGTATAATATGTATGTATGTATGTATGTCATTGAAGAGGACACTGAATACAGAAGCTTTGCACCCCAGGATTGACTATATCTTTTTTGTAAAAGCATCAGGCAGTTGCTCTGGAGGGAGAAAAAAAATCAGGTTGTAGGGACACTGAAGCATAAGGATAAGATCATTCATGCATAACAAAGCATGATAAAACTTTTAGTGAGACACCAGAACTCCATGCCTCTGGTTCAACAAAAAGTGATTTGGACAAACAAGACTTCACAAAATCACTGCTCTGTAGCTTTGATTTTTCTTTTCATTGTTTTTGACGATGGCAGCAGCTCTGGGATGAGAAGAAGTAGGTGGGGAGAAAACAAGAGGCAACAGGCAGCCAAGTGTAGCGGACTGCTCGGAAAAACTGAGTTATCCTGATTGCCAGTTAGAAAGGCAGCACCATATTTAAGTAGTCAACTTTTAAAGTTCAGAATTAGACTGTCTTCAAGAATGTTGGCAAAATTGCACTTTATCTGCATGGAACTGAATGGAATGAAAATAGGCTTGATATCGCTCCACATTATCAACTGAATATGACATTCTTACCGCATATTACAGGTTTTGAAAAAGTTTAAATTTACAACATGCAAGCCTGCAATTACATGTTCCAAAATTGCATTGGAGGCTGAGGCCCTGTCTTGGCATATCTACAAAGCTCTATGAAGGGGCGGGAGAAAGGAAAAGACATTTAGGCCTCTGTGTGTGTGTGTGTGTGTGTGTGTGTGTGTGTGTGTGTGTGTGTGTGTGTGTGTGTTTTTTTCCCTGTGGAGTTTGGAACTTGGGAGGCATGAGCTTTACATTAACTAGTTATAGCTCAGTCATATTGTGCTGCTTCCCAAGCACCTTGTGGGGTTTCAGACACATATGAAGGCTTTTTCTTGACGCCTTGGGTGGCGTCCATTGCTCTTTTTCCACACAGACCCACGTTGGCTGAGTAAAGCTCAGGATAAAAGACTTACCACTTTATTTCTGCCAAGTAAATAAGTCTTGCAATTTTGGCTGTTCTCTTACTTTAGTTTGCTATTAAAGTGCAAGGCCAGCGCTTCTCCTGCACACAGTATTGCAAGCCCATCATATGAGAGCTTAGAACAAAACTGCTTGCTGTAGTCTTGCTTTTGAAGGGAATGGGGGAAGGAAGAAAGAGCTGCATGGTGTAACTTGTGCCCATCTGCTGGGTGTGAATTATGTCTTGTAAATCAGTTTGAGTCCAGCATATTTCATAACTATTTGTCTGACGTGATAATGTGATGATGTGCTTGAATCAGTCCACCCATTCCAGTTTCTTCAGCCTTAATGTGACAGCTGTGGAGACTTGTACATTGTGGATAAAGCCTCACAGACCTGTTGTCAACCGATCATAACAGAGCAATAATTTTATATAGATATATTGTGTTCAAAATGTCATTTGCTTTGTTATAGAAAAATCAAAGTGAATTACTTGGACAAGTAGTCAGTTTGGTGAATGGGTAATGTATAGGCTGCAGTTGTTTGGACAACTTGTGGACAGTAGTTGACCATCTTTTCTGAAGTGTTCGTGCTACGCCTGCACAAAGTGGGGAATATCTGTGATCTGAATCACTGTTCAGTACTGCAAGGATGATGTGACTTGCTTTAAATGAACAAATATTTAACTTTATCGATACAGTTACTATGTCTATCTGCTTTAACATTGACAAGTTGATGTCTACTGAAAAAATAAGTTAAATTATTTCAGACGTTATTTTGACATTTTACATGGGGTATGCGCAGTGACATAAAAGGTCACTTAACTGCTTCAACCCAGAGGTCATTCGATGGAAGCTTTGTGGCCAAGAGCAGAGGTAGAACATTCTTACAAATTAAGTTTACTTAATGTCCACAGCTTCAGTAAACCAACATCCACACAAACAGTATGCCACCACACTTCAGGCTCCAAAATACGACACTCTGAAAGAGTTAAGAGTTTCAGGGTGATGCGTGTCGTCTCCTCTCTGTAAATCCGAGTCATCACTTTCAAAGGGCAGCTTAGAAGCCTCGTTTTCAGACGGAGCAGGTTTGTTTCCCTCTGTCTGTCAGTCATGGAATGTTTCTATTTTTAAAACGCTCAGAGTGAAAGGAATAAAATACATCAGAGATCACTAATTATTAGCATGTGTGCGGAGACACCACTCATGTGTACTTTTATGTTGTCTTACTAACTGGGATGTAAAAAAACATGAGACATGTCCTTTAATTTTAGTAAATTTTAATGAATTTAAATTTGTTGTGGTGTTATTGATCAAAATCCTGGCAGACATTATGGATCAAAATAAACAATTTGAAAATATCTATATAAATTTTGTGTGATAACCAAGAAATTAACAAGTTCATATATGTCGGTGTGTTCTGAGTGAAAATTGAGGCCTTGTCCACACAGATACAACACCTTACCAAGCACCTTGTTAATACGATCTTTTTCAAATAGTGTTCTGTAAACATGTTACCGTTTCAAGATTTATCTGGATCCACACAAAAACACTAAAATGCCAGTAAACGCTGTAGTACGTGACAGGTCTGTATGTGGCGCTGTAATGCTTCTACAGAAAACAAAGAAGATCAAAGTCCTTTCTGCAAATATTCTATCAGCGTAACAGCGCTCCATTTATTCACCATCAGCATTTACCACAGCCGATCCTTTCTTCAGCACTACACATGATGAAAATAAATCCCATTAAAGATCCACCAAGACAACAAACAAAGAAGTATGTTAAATTACACCGTTAACAACAACAACAACAACATGTCATTCATTATGAGCAGCTGAGATTAGAGTGTTGGAGCTATGACATCATCATTTCGGAACAGTTATGTATTACTTGTCCAGACGAAAACTCCAAGGCGGCATTTTCAGACCACTTTTCAAAAAGTATCATTTTCGGCCACCGAAAACACAGTTTCTGTTGTGTGGGCCGCTGAAGAGGAGGTACTGCTGGCCCACCACCACTAGAGGGCGCCCTGCCTGGAGTGCGGGCTCCAGGCACCAGAGGGCGCTGCCGCATCATGGGAGTAGCCTGGGTGACAGCTGTCACCCATCACCAGACACAGCTGTTCTACTCAGCACCGAGGTATATCAGGAGGACGGCGTCTCCACCTCAGTGCCGAGATATCGCCTAAGACCAAGGTAGTATTCTCTGCAGTTATACATTGCATCATCAGCTAAGACTGTTAAAACCTTTTTTCAGGACTGGTGACTACTGAAAACCTCATCTTTGGATAAGTACTCACCTTCCTGCTATACTTTGCCAAGAGGTGGAGGCGGCTTCTCCCCTCTGTTACTGGGTGCGTTCATCCACTCCTGTGTGTTGTTGCTCTCTCCTGCCAGCAGTACCGGATCCGACGAGCGGAGGCAGTGGCCACCTGGGAATTCGGGACTTGGCGGTTCCAGTATTTCCAGGGTTCGGTGGCAGAGGAGATCTGGGTGGTTCCGGTTCGACTGAGACAGACGTCTCCTACCTTCGAGCCTGCCCACACGACACCAGCGGATTCGACCCCAAATTGTGTTTGTTGTATTACTCGTGCTTGTTTCAGTAGTAAATCTTGTTATTTACTCTCTCCATTGTCCGTTCATTGCGCCCCTGTTGTGGGTCCGTGTTCCTACACTTTCACAACAGTTTCCGTGTTAATTTTCTTTCTTCTTTTTTTACCCACAGTCTTTCTCACTCCTTCACTAGTTGTGTCAACAAAATCAACAGTGTTTTTGTAATCTGTGAGATTTTGATCACAATGTGACGCAAGCACAAGATTTTGCTGCAAGAGTTTGGGTCATCAGCTCTTCTTTCACTCCTCAATTTTCAGAAAATCCATAAACATAATCACTGTTCACCTTCTAAAATTGCCAAATGTCATTTCTGGCAGACATATCACAGTTTCATGAAAAAACACAAATGCTTGAAGTCCTTAATTCTACCTGCTTCTCAGTCTACTCACACACACACACAAAAAACATTTTAAGAGCATGATGACAAACTCCCGTTAACAATGCAGTGCTAGTTTGTACATGGAGAATCCTTTTCTTTCTCCTCCGATTGCTGGACTTTGAGCTGAGTGCTTTTGCCAAAAAGCATTAGTGTAAAGCACACACATATAGAAGAACTAAAACAAGCAAAGTCACTGGGACAACAAAGTTAACAATAATATGTGTTAATACTCCTTTGTGCACTTCCTGCTTGATATCTCAGAATTTTTTTTAGGGTTAAAGAATTGGCTCTATTATGTTGTGTTCAAAACTACTTTAAAACACCACCTAGATTCGTGACCCGAAGGTGTCCTCATGTCTGACAACGGCAGGTGTCTGCAGGGTCTCTGCATGCAACCATTGTTTCGCCAATTTGAAAGTGAACTTTGTGAAACCTTCAGGCCTGGCCGCTACCAGCTTTGACTCATCAAACTTCTGGGCCTATCCAGTAGAAGGGAAAAAAACCTCAGTGTTGGTAATGATGGTTTGTAAGGTATTGCTTGTTCACTACCACTATCCAGAATTATTGTGGTTGTCCAAAAATTGAGCCATTGTCCCACCAGTCATATGTCTGCTTCTTTAACATTTAGGCCCCATTCTGCTATGTGGAAAGGAACGCTAGCTTATGTCATCACTGGGTTTGAATGAATAGTTGTTTGGGCTAGACAGGGTACAGGAACACCCCCATAGCTTATTAACTTTGAAGTTGCAAATTATCTGGTTTTGTGGTTCTCCTGTCTCAACTGTCTGTTACACCCTCTCCTTTTGTTGGGGGAAGGAACTCTTTGGTGTTATCACTGCTTCAACGAGGCCCGCACAGCTATTGCAGGAAGTCAAAGAGGAAATGGATACTTTCAACAACTTCCTAATGTTTCCGGCAATTTTCAAGCCAAACAATTGTGGCAGCTCTCAAAAGAAATGGTGAGAAGGAAATGGGAATTTGGAAAAAACAAATGTTTGTCCTGTTACAATTTCACTTGAAACATGTGACTTTGGTAATTAGATATATGTTTTTATCAACAGTATCTGTGGTTCAGATCTGGCTCCAGGCTTCTGTCACATATGTATTTAAAGAACAACCTCTGGGAATAAAATCCATCTGTCATACATACAAGTTACCCTCTAACGTTTGTTTTAAATACAGACATGCATTTAATGTAAGTGTAATACACAGTGCATCTGGAAAGTATTCGCAGCACCTCACTTTTTCCACATTTTGTTATGTTACAGCCTTATTCCAAAATGCAGTAAATTAATGTTTTCCCTGAAACTTCTACTCACCGCACCCCATAATAACAGCAAAAAGTTTTTTTTAATTTTTGCAAATTTATTAAGAATAAAAAACTAAGAAATCACATGTACATAAGCATTCACACCCTTTGCTCAGTACTTTGTTGATGCAGCTTTGGCAGCAATTACAGCCTCAAGTCTTTTTTAATATGATGCCACAATCTTGGTGCACCTTTCTTTGTGCAGTTTTGTCCATTCCTCTTTGCGGCACCTCTTAAGCTTCATCAAGTTGGATGGGGAGCGTCAGTGGACAGCCATTTTCAGATCTCTCAGCAGATGTTCAATTGGATTCAGGTCTGGGCTCTGGCTGGGCCACTCAAAGACATTCACACAGTTGTCCTGAAGACACTCCTTTGATATCTTGGCTGTGTGTTTAGGGTCATTGTCCTGTTCAAAGAAGAACCGTCATCCCGGTCTGCTCTGGAGCAGGTTTTCATCCAGGATGTCTCTGTACATTGCTGCATTAATCTTTCCCTCAGTCCTGACTAGTCTCCCAGTTGCTGTCACTGAAAAATCCCCACAGCTTGATGCTGCCGCCACCATGCTTCACTGTAGGGATGGTGCCTGGTTTCCTCCAAACATGACGCCTGGCATTCAAGAGTTCAGTCTTTGTCTCATCAGACCAGAGAATTTTGTTTCTCATGGTCTGAGAGTCGTTCAGGTGCTTTTTGGCAAACTCCAGCTGGGCTGCCATGTGCCCTTTACTTAGGAGTGGCTTTCGTCTGGCCACTCCACCATACAGGCCTGATTGGTGGAATGCTACAGAGATAGTTCTCCTCTGTCCACAAAGGAATGCTGGTACTCTGACAGAGTGACCATCGGGTTCTTGGTCACCTCCCTGACTAAGGCCCTTCTCCCCCGATCTCTGTTTTGATGGGCGGCCAGGCCTATGAAGCGTCCTGGTGGATCTGAACTTCTTCCATTTATGGATGATGGAGCCCACTGTGCTCATTTGGACCTTCAAAACAGCAGAAATGTTTCTGTACTCTTCCCAGATTTGTGCCTCAAGACAATCCTGTTTCTGAGGTCTACAGACAATTCCTTTGACTTCATGCTTGGTTTGTGCTCTGACATGCACTGTCAACTGTGTAGACAAGTGTGTGTCTTTCTAAATCATGTCCAATCAACTGAATTTACACCAGGTGGACTCCGATTAAGCTGTGGAAACATCTCAAGGATGATCAGTGGAAACAGGATGCACCTGAGCTCAATTTTGAGCTTCATGGCAAAGGCTACTTAGCTCCATGCGATTTCTTAGTTTTTTGTTATTTTTAATAAATTTGCAAAAATCTCAAGCAAAAGTTTTTCACATTGTCATTATGGGGTATTGGGTGTAGAATTTTGAAAATGAATTTATCCATTTTGGAATAAGGCTGTAACATAAGCAAATGTCAAAAAGTGAAGCACTGTGAATGCTTTCTGGATGCACTGTATATATGGACACACACAAAATGAGTTAAAAAAATTGTCACTTTTCCCACCAATAAACATCTCGATACTTGAATATGTTGAAATATTCAACTTTTTTTAAGTCAGAGAGCAAAAAGGTAAGCAAGCGTAAGTGTACTACTGTAGCTGTAAGAAATTAATGTTGGTGTATGCTTTGTCAGGATGAGTACACAATGTACAGCAAAGAATTCCACATCTCAGCCCACTGGTTCCAAGGAAAGTTTTGGTGTTGTACCCATGATGTACAGAATATCTGTGGCAGCAACACTTTCTAAATTCACTTGTAGGCTGTCTATTTTTCTACATTAATTTCTAACAGCCAGTGGAATCCCAAAATTTTGTTTTATGGAATGAGAGACATTGTTACACCTGCATCTCCTGCTGCAGTCATTCAGTCGAATGAAGACTGTGACAACGATTCATGATATCAGGGCAAGCCTCAACCCCTCCCTTTCTTCTCCTGTCCCATGTCTTACCCAGCTGTCAGTTTTGGATAGTTTTACACCTATATCACTGAAAGAGCTCGCCGGTCTTGTTGACAGGATGACACCTTCCTCCTGCCCACTTGATATTGTTCCTACCTCCCTCTTTAAAAAGGTCATCATTTCTATTAGCCAAGGTGTTTTAATGATAACAAAACAGGTCACTGCTGTCTGGCTGTGTCCCCCAATATTTCAAACAGGCAGTTTTTCACACTGTCTTAAGAAAGCCTAATGCTGACCCTTTGCTTCTTCAAAATTTTAGACCAATTTCAAGGTGCCTTTTATTTTCAAAGTTTTAGTAAAAGTGGCGTCCAACCAGGTTACTGAGGTTTAAAATGAACATAATATTCTTGATAAATTCCAATCTGGATTCTGTCACTTGCACTTTATGGAAACTGCCCTTCTCAGTTTTAAATGATATTTTAATGCCTAGAGAGGCAGATGACTATTCTGTACTTGTTCTTTTGGATCTCTCTGCAGTGTTTGACAGAGTCGATCATGGTGTTTTAATTGAGACACTAAGGACTTGGGTGGGTATCTCGCGTCTGCCCTCAGCTGGTTTTATCTTATTTTTCTAACAGGAGTTTCGCTGTTCCTACTGACAAATTTACACCCTATTCTGCCATGCTATCCTGTGGTGTGCTTCAAGGCTCTGTTGCGGGACCATCTTTATTTACTGTATATTTGCTCCCACTTGGTCATGTCTTGAGCTTTTTTAAGGATGTCTCATACCACTGTTATGTGGATGATGTCTTTAAAGAGGTCCCATGTAACACATCAATTTCAGAGTGCAGTTTAAAACTCTGATGCTGACTTTTAGAGTTCTGCACGGTCAAATGTCACCTTACATCACTGACCTTTGACACTTGTATGTTACAAGCAGGTCTCTGAGGTCTTTGGACCAGGGCCTGTTGGTTGTGCTTAGGTCACAGCTGAAGACCAGGGGAGATTGTGCATTCGAGGTTCCGGCACCTAAATTGTGGAATGCACTGCCTTTGGACCTATGCTTCGTGGACTCTGTCAAAACTTTTAAAGTGAAGCTCAAGACCCATTTGTATAGTCTGGCTTTAGGAAAATTAGGAAAATTTAGGAATTACCGAGTGACTGAGTAAGATGGAGACTAATGCGGTAAACCACCAAGGCTCCCAGACAACTCTGAAGGATTTAAAGACTTCTGTGTCTGTAATTGTTAAAACTGTACATAGTGAAAATTTTTTTCCTGTTGCACCTCCAGAAGAACGTTTATACAAAAGAGAGATCAAATCTCTGCTTGAGACACATGTGGCCCATAACAAGCTAAATCCAAAATCTCATGTTGTCTTAACCATGAAGCTATAGAACTGGTGACGTAACAGATAAAAGTTGCATTATAGTTGACCATTTCCCCAATCACAGCCACAGAAGCCGATGACTCCTTTCAAGGTACGAAGTAAACACTAAGTGAATTTATAGAAATTTCATTGCCATGGATTTGTCAGATCCTGAGTGACCCACATGAAATTCACCAAATCGTATGAGGAAGAGCAAACGCCTCATAGTCCAACAAATAATGTACACATCAGGCAGGAGGAATATCATCAGCAAGCTCGTGTGCTAGTTTCTCCAGTGTTTCAGCCAAACATACACTTTCTTCTTCTGTCACGCTTCTTCTTTATCACACCTTTTATTACATGTGTTAATGTCGTGCAGGCAACAGTGAGTCTTGTGGTGCCTCAGCCACTCCACAGCATTCAAATGTCCCAATTACATAACTTTATAAATATCATTGTCTTTCACAAGCATTCAGGAACCTGAAATCCCTTAAAGCCCCAATTCTATGATGTGTAGTTTGTCTTTTCAGCTCAAAAAAAAGCCACACAGCTGTGAGGTGGTGAGATATCTCAATCCTTGTGGAAACAAGGCTTCCCTGCTAAAAGCCCTTAAATCATTTTCACAAAGACTGAGCATCTTAGGCGATCACAGGTGTATAATGCATATGGGCATGTACACGTTTGTCATGTTAAATCATCTATTTCTAGGCAACAGGAAGTCAGCTGGAGTGTTTATGTTTTTAAATGGTTTGTCAGCCGCTGTCTTTTCTTCTTTCTAAATGAGGTTAATCAGCAGCTCTGGTTCAGCGGCATTGTTAGAAACAAAAGAACAAACTGTCCTCTGCTAAATTCTACCATTTATTTGTCAAAACTCAGTCATTTGGATTTTTTGTTATTTATTTACATCTGAGCATGTCAACTGCATTGGCAGCAGTTGTAGTAAGAGAAAAAGCAGTCTGTGTTCTTCATTTTTATTCAGACATTATATAGAGGAGAGCAACTCCATAATCAAATCATAGACTTGAGTGTTAGTTAATCTATGATAATCTTCACTATTTCAAAGATTTGTGCACAATTTATACAGCAAAGTCTGGCCTTGTCCTTACTGTCACTCTCAAGGCTGCTAATTGCAGCAGTGCTGCTAGAGTATGTGCCAGCCCAACAATGTCCTGAACTCCCTCAAGGCCTCCATTTTGGAGCACCGAACTGACCGTTCAAGGCCGTGGTTCAGAATGCCTCTGCTGCTTTACTATTGTTTTTCTCCCCCTCTCAAAACAGCTTGGCTGTAATTACTGTTGGTCTAGCTCAACCCACGCTTGAACATGGGTCTTTGTGTGTGTGTGTGTGTGTGTGTGTGTGTGTGTGTGTGGTGTGTGTGTGTGTGTGTGTGTGTGTGTGTGTGTGTGTGTGTTTTAGACTGTGGGTTGGGAGTGCAGACTTTCGTGGTAAGTTCTGGCTAACCAACCAATCATTTTACAATTCTTTAACTTCACGACAGACAGATATGCACCTTTATTGGCTCCAACGCTGGTGCCTGTAGAGTCCTACATAGAAACACCATTCCTGGAAAACTTCCTCATGATCGACTGAATGTGCAGCATAAAATTAAACAGAATTTAATTTTTGAAAAATGCTGTTACTTTCTCTTTTTTTTGGCGAAAATGTTATCAGTGTATAGATATTAGTGTGGGTGGCCAGTTCCACAGTTTCTGGCAGCACTTCATAGAAAAGTGGAACAACAGCAAACAAAATATTTTGAGCCGCAGTACACCATGCAGAACATGGTCCAAAACAAAACCATTACTCATCTTGCTCTTTGTTTCTCCTCTCATATGCGTTTTAGAAACGTTCAAAGGATTGTTTTACTGCACATTATAGCTTATGCTGTCTGTTAAAACACTTAAATTGTGAGAATTAGTGTATTTTGGCCCATAATAGTGGTGTTATGGACCATTAATGATTCCACGTTTTGCCTGCATATAAACCACAGATTAACTGTAAAGTTTCAGCAACAGTGTGTAATGCAGATTTATTGTCATGAGGACTTTTTCAAACTAACAATTGCATATGTCTTAATGCAGAGTTGCAGTGAAATCAAAACAGTTGTGTATCCATGTGGGCGGAGCATGTTAAAAGCAGACACAGTCTGACACTTTCTGCTCTGCTTGAGACAGCCTGGTGCAGCCTTGACACAATTCAGGGTTCAAACACAGAAAGAAGAAGTTGAGGCTGGTGTATGTGCACCACGTTTCCCCAGCTTGGGGGGACTCAGTGCAGCCAGGGTGGAGCTGCATGGGGCAGTCCGCTGATGTGCCGAGAGTTGCGCCTGGCAGTTCAGTAGTTTATTTCGTTTATAAGAGAGGCTGAAGGTATGCACTCAGATGTGTCATTGCAAAATTCAAGATATTGAGTGTAATCATGAAAACAACATACCAAATTGTAGCATACTACTTTAAAAAGCACGTAGAGGCCATTTCATGGTTCTTCTGCTGAAGGCATTTTCAAAAATAGCACATTTCTGAAAAATTCCTTTATAAAAGGTGTCCGAATTTGGGACTGTCAATGCATGCCGTTTAAGAAATAATCATTTTCAGCAATCTTATGACATACATTCATTTGAAATGATTGCCATTTTCAACATAAATACCAACTAACTAGTCCACACTTGGAATTTACCATTACGTCTAGAACATACACATTTAATTTGTATTTTAAAAACTGCTGTTAATGTAACTCATAATGTCCTCAACTGTTACATTCAGACAAAATCAGAAAAAGAATATCAGCTCTGTTTGCTGTGTACATCCAAAGCAGAGCTCTTCAAATGGCATCACTAGCAAGTGTTTCTCAGAAATACTTGTTTTCAGAAACTAATCTTTTCATGCAATGGTCCTGTTATTTAAACATTGGACACCTTGTTTTCATTCAGCATTATGGTTGCACTTGGTTTAAATTTTAAGCTCGTTTAATCAAAGGAAAGCAATACTTTTTTGTTCTTTTTCCTGATCTAAAAAATGTTCTGATTCATGGCATCCCTTGAACACAGTTCACAAAGTCAATTAATGTGTTGTCCTGTCAGCCTGAAGCAAAAACTACAGCAAAGTACATGAACTCTGAAATTTGTTGTGTTGGTGCTTAGTTTAAAAAGTAACCGTAATAAGCACCTGATATGTGTGGGGTTGAAATGAAGAGAAAAAACAAAACAAGCAGTGTATCCACAGAAAAATTTAATCCAGTAATGTGCCATCCCATCTTATGTAGTCATCCATTGTGGCCCCTATTGTGGAATCATGGTTTCACAGATGCTTTGTGACTTCAAAACCTGCCCCCTGCTGATTAGTTTCCTACGTCATCAAGTTGCTTGGATCTAGTCAGATTTTTGAACATCAAGACATTGTATGCTACATCAGACAGGTTGCTGAATAGAGCTGCAGTAACTAATAAACACTTGTTTTCAACCTCAAAACAGCCCGTGGTCCTGCAGCCTGGGAATCTGTGACCCTGCAGTGACACCTTGACAGCTGCGCCAGGTTTGCAATAATTAGTCAGCTGTGTGCTAATGTCAATCCGTCAGCCATCTTTTGTTTTTCTTTCAGGCTTCTGCTGAACTTTTGTCACACAACTACAACTTTTTCAAATGGAGGTGCAGATCATCAAAATGATAAATGGGTCACAGAGAAGAGAAAACTAATCTGTCAGTTCTGATAGTAGTTTGATCCTTTTTGTTTGTCCCCTCAAGTGTGGTCCATCTAAAAATGCTAGGAGGGTTTCCTGTGTTGTGACAGACATAAAGGCTGTCTGCAGAACTGTGCATCAGTGTTGCTATTAGCTTGACTTGTATTTGTGGAAATATGAATCATTCCACAGCAGATGTTCTGTTTGTGAGATCCTTTGGGATGGTTTAAATTCTGTGCAACTTTGGTTTTATTAATAGTTATTTTTAAGCATTTATTTATTGGTTTTATGCATTTGGTTTTCATATTTTGTTGTTAGTCAGTCTCGTTTTTATTCATGGCACACTTTAAAATTAAGATGGCTTAATAATATAAATTGACTTGATTAGATGTGTACGATGAAAAATAATTCTGGTACTACAGAAAATAAATAACAAAATAAATAAATAAACTTGGGGGCAGTAACTGATTAATATTAATCAGTTACTACAGTTATTTATTTATTTCGGCCCACAGTGGTCTTTTTTAAACAGGGTGTTTAACAAATGTGAGTAAACCATTTTTCACAAAATTTTCAAGAAACATAACAAAAACCATTGAACTTTGAAGCACATTTGTAAGAAATTTTCAAAAACATTGACAAACAGCGTATTTGTACAAGATTCTTTAAAATTTTGTGACTGGCATGTTAGATGATGTATGTTTCAAGATCATTTAGAAAAAATAAAATTTCAAAAGTGTGTAAGTGCCTGTATTTGTTGATATGGAGGAGGCTTGTCAAATTACAGTCATGAGTGAAGGGAATAAGACTCATCTGTCCATGAAAGAGTGTTGTCCCTTTTTGTTTGTGAGAGTTTTGGAGCATGTTTGCAGTAGGGAGATGGCTCAAAACACCAACAGGAGCCACTTTGCACGGTGGAAATACTGGAACAGTAGGTGTAGGAATACCAGAGTTTCTTCCAATCATTTGTGGGTAAGTTGCAGAACAGTTTTACATGAGAGCTCCACAAAAGGTTTTGGTGTTGAAGTGCAGCCTTTGTGCACTGTCTTCATAAAAGAACACACAAACTATGGACTCCCAGGCATGCAGACGATTTGTCACTGAGACAGCCATATGCTTAGTCACATAATGTTAAAACTGTCCAATCAAATCAGTGTATCATATTCATTTTTCAATATGAAACCAAAAATTTTAAAAGAGCAAACCACAAACCCCTGGTTTTACAATATGTTTCCAAAACCAAAATTAAAAAAAAGACAAATACTATTTCTGATTTTTTTTTCCTCAAATCATACATGGATAACAAGCACTCATCAGGATAAACTGTCACTGTTATAAGGTGTCCGCTGTCCTTTCCTCTGTGTGTCCGCAGTTGAGAAACATTGGATCTCCTCCCTCAATCTACAGTGGGTTTCATTTCTCATTGTTTCGTTTGACAGTACTAATCACTGTGCACAAAACTTGGTTTTGTTTTGTGAAATTTCAACAAAAGAAATTGTAATTAAGCTGATTTAATGAGTTTTTGATGCCTGTCACAAGAACTGTATCTCTTCCCTCAGTTCTTTCCATATTTCAGGTCTGATTGACGTTTTCGGGAGAACTCCCCTTCAAGAACAAAACTTAATTTGTTTCTTGTCCCCTGCCGTGAAATAAGGGAAACCACTGAAATGGACACCGTCCGTCCATCACGTTTTGCGGGCTCTAGATTTCCCTCTTACACTTGGCATAGTATATACACCCATACTATATTGTACAAAGACTCAAATGTGAAGTCCAGGCATGTAATCTTGGCTCAGATTTTTAAGGTCACCCAAAATAATGGCAGACAAGACGCCCACCGCCTGACTCCAGATTGTCACTTTATCTCTCCAAATATCACGTCTACAGCTTACATGTGTATTGAACACCTATAAGATATCATGCATCCAGTTTTGAGGAAACAAAAAGAATTTAATTCATTTTGGTATAAGACTGTAACTATAAAATGTGGAACGAGTGCGCACTGTGAATACTTTCTGGATGCACCGTAATCCTGGCTAGATTTTGGCAGAATTGGTCATATTCATTTAAATTGGTTGGTTTCCTGTCAAGGAACCGGCTTTTAAGCGTAGTTCCAAATTGTCAACACGGTTGAGGTCGGGCTTGGAAGGCAATTACACAAGCTTATGTTTAAAACAATTCGCTCACTGGGGGTTGTCCATGCAACAAAGGGTCTGTCTTTGCACTGATTTTGTTTCTCCGTTCTGTTGTTGCCCATTTTGTATCATCGTAACATTTTCCATGTTTGCATGTTAATTACACAGCACCAGTTTGATTTGCACCTCCAGGAATGCTTTATTCTTTCCACGTGAATGTCATTAGACCTTTAGCAGCTCACTGCAAAGATGAAATAGCACTTCACAAGAAGAGGATAAACAAACAGAGCAAAAGCATTCTGGTTGTGTGCTTAAATTGCAGTGTATTGGGAGGGTTATTCAGGGCCTGTAAGTTGTGGCTTGCTATTCTCGTTGCAGGCATATGTGCCAATTGATGGGTTTGGGGTTCGGAAAATCCTTTGCTTTATGCTAATCAGACGTGGTGTGGCAAGCACGCGGCTCTGGTGTGGTTGGAGTTTGGCAGAATACTCTACACTCAGCGTCTCTGTAAAGTTGCAATTACATTTGGAGCACAGAATGCTGCAAACGTAGCCATGTCGCAGTATTCTTTTTTTTCCAGCTCTTTTTATCCATGCACAATTGGATTATATTTCATCATGGCTTTACTTTGTTCAAAGCCTCGCCAAAGAAATTGTACTCTCAGAAAGACCCTTGAAATACGGCAACAAGTCGTTCGATTTTTTTACTGAGCATTCTCATTGTTTTTCTCCGCTGAGGATATCAGGACTCAGTTTTACATCTGGCTGGCTGTGTATTTACTCAGTTGTGGAAGAAATAAAAGCATGGTGTAAAATCGGTGCGGCTGTTTTGAGCTGTCCTTGCAGACATTTGGATTTTTTACATGTACTACGTAAGTCACAACAGTTGGCTGTGTGGCATTTGTGTCGGCTGTAAACATGGAAGGTCTTCACGGAGTAGGGCTTTTGAAATGCTTAGCAACACTAAACAAGAAAACCAGCAGGCTTCACATTTGCAAAAACTTTGCTGTTCATATTATTGTGTTATTTTAGGTTGTCAGAATAAAATCTGCCCCGTTCCTCTGCAGGAACTTCACTCACTTCAGAGTCAGTATTCCTTTATCATTGCACATAGTACAAGAAAATGGTATGCACTTACTCCTGGTGCCTTCAGAAAACAAAACAAGGGAAAAAAAAAACTATCTTTTGTTTTTTGCTCTCATTTTTCATGAGCTGAACTCAAAGGTCTAAAACATTTGTATGTACACAAAAGACTTATTTCTCTCAATATTGTTCACAAATCTTTCAAAATTGTGTTAGTGAGCATTTCTCCTTTACCAAGATAATCCGTCCTACCTCACAGGTGTGGCAAATCAAGATGCTGATAGACAGCATGATTATTGCACAGGTGTGCCTAAGGCACAATAAAGGAAACAATAAAAGGCCACTCTGAAATGTTGCTCTTAGTTTTACAGTAACTTTAAAATGATATAGTTTTGTGAATCACTTTAATTTTAAAGGACGGTGTCGCATATTATTTAACATCCCGGTTAGCAACGCAACATCAAAGTATTCATGATTCTAAGTCTATCCATTTACATGCGGTAATAATTAGTAGTTGCTGATGTATTTTATTGCTAATTATCCCTCTCGCTCAGTGAATCAGCAGGTGCATCTCCGGAAAATGTCTTACTCTACATTCTCTACATTTCTCTGTGTGTGACGTACATTTAAGCTTCTGAACTTTCATCTGAATGTGCACGCAGAACAGTGAGCTGTTTTTCAGGCTGTCTGATCACACAGATGTATTTCTTAGATTTTCACAGTTACGTTGATGACAAGCGTGCACAAAGTGTGCACAAAGCTGAGCCTCTAAGCAGACTGTTTTTTTAACAGGCTGCGTTCATAATTAATGGACATGTACGCACACTGTCTTCTCACAGTAGAGAGTGGCTGCTGCTTTTACAGGTGACTACATCAAAATGAACAGTTATCACTTAAAAACGAGTCATTATTGTTGTCACACTATGTAAACTTTGCAATTAATCTGTGCCCCATTGTTAATGTTAGCAGCTACATTCCAATCAACAGAGTGCTAGGACGTTTCCTCAAAGCGACATCAACACTGTCAGAAACACTCTGAAAGGCGTACTCACGAGTACTTTGTTTTCTGCAGTCTCCGGGTTTTGCGAAATGCCGTATAACTTTGAGACCGGTCACGGACGTGTGCAAAGTAATCCCGGTGTATCACCAGATGGTCACTAATCTAAGTTGGTTATGATTTCGGTGCAACATGTCCTTTAAACTTTGACTTTGTAACAAACAGAAAGCATAAGATGGACTAAGTTATGCTTTCTAAATTAGGATTCACCACTTGCTTGCTAAAATTGTAGTTCTACTAGGTAATACAAGATCTTTAAATATCTGTATTTCATTTAATTGTTTTTGAGTCCAGATTCTCAGTGGAGTTTAATCTACTGCAGCGTCCCGTGATCACGAGGCAGCAAGTCTTTTATTCCTGCATTGCCGGTGTATGACGGTCTGTGGCTCAGTGTTGCGATTGGTTGTATGCTTGTTAGCTTTTCGGGCTAAGACACTTTTGTTGTCGTGGTCCCTTCAGATGTTTGTTATCCTGCATTAGCTTAGGCTTGCTGTGTGTTTAATTCCAAGGGTATCCAACGCTCAATAACTGCTATGTAGATTTTTGTCATTTTTCCTTTAGGACTTGAATCCTCTCTGGGCCTTGTCCGTCGATATTCATGATTTGTACAGGCCAACAACGCCTGTACTTCCTTGTCGGCTTAACTGTCACCTCTGCGTGGCATTCCTCAGAGATTTTTTCAGGGATGTTTTGGGACCTCCGCCAGAGCAGGGACTTGCTTCACCCCTGAAAAGACCCTGAAAATCTTCTTTGAGGGGTGGTCCTTGCAATGGACATGCAAAGTTGTCAGACCCCTAAATTGGCCGCTAGTTCCTGGGGTAGAAACTGGCTATCGATATAAAGTAGCTATGCTGGATGAAGAAACAAAAATACTAACTTGATTGTTTTTAAAATACATTTTTGAGCCTCATTAGTAATCTTATTAATTTCATCTGACAGGTCTTGTCACAACTACATCAAGGAAACTGGACAGAGAGCAACAAGATGAGCACATTCTTGAGGTAAGCACTTTTATTTGGAGAATTTGCATATATAAAGAAGAAAACCCAAAGTTTATGTGTAAATCAAAATCAACTTTCACGATTATTTCTTCTCATTCTCCTAAGTTCATAAAATTTTATATTTCTGAACATTATTGTGCACCCCCCCAGCCAATCTTTGCTGAATAGCAGATGTTACCAACTAAAAACATGCCTCATTATATACATGCAAAGCAAGACTTTTTTGGTATAATTTTCTTCGTGCTTTCCGTAGGTGAGGGAGGGGTGTGGATGAGGGTGATGACTGTTTCCTCTTTTGTTCTTCTCCAATTGTTCCGTCTCGTGGAGGGAGCAGGCTGGGACAGGAAAGCTGCTGTCAGCCAACAGGTTGCTGTTTACAACTTGTGGCTTTTAATTGAGCTGAGCTCTGTTCTCTCGGATAATTTTCACCTCAGATCTAAAGGTGATCAGAGTCATTCATTTGTGTTTTCAGTACAACAGGCAGCAGAGTGGGTGCTTTTTAATTATTGTTCCACCTTTTGTAATTCATTGATCATTTAAAGTTGGTGCAGGTCTTTCCAGGTTTTTTCTGAATATTGTATTAAATGACAGTACGGTGTGGACATTTAATTAATGCTGGACTTTTAATTAAGTACATGAAGTACAAACAGTTAATAAAAGTAATACGTATGTAACACTGTGGCGTATAGGCCTTGAATGTGTATGCTAGATTGAGTTTTTGTGATTGGTTTAGCCATTGGTCAGGGGATCCTTGATCTCTGGACTTAAATAAACTCCACAGATCTGTAGTTTTTGTCAAAAGCATTTCCTTTCAGACATTAATGGCATGAATGCCACTCCATACCTCTGAGCTGAGCTCAGCCAGCTGCGCTGCACATCAGCATCAGTGTAAATCATAAAGAATGCAGGACGTCTGATTTTGTTAGGAAAAAAACGATTTGGTCGATTGTAGTTTATTTTTTGTATTAGAGCATTTTGAAAGAGGTGTTATTTGATTTAAAACAGCAGTTTGCTTTGCAGTTATTAATTCTGGCCAGACTCTAACTTGACTCAGCAGAGAGCAGTGCAGCGTTTGGAGCTGTGCAAACGGAATGGAGGACGATTCTTGTTCTTGCCCGCAACAAAACAAGAGCCCCAATTAGTGACTTTAATCAGCACAAAAGTGACTCATGATTGATGTCTTTAAATGACTTTGAGAGGGGTTAAGAAGCGGACTTTTCGCTTCTGAAAAGCAGCGAAGCAGAGAACCAACAAAGCAGCGGGTCAGAGCACTGCTTAGCTGGTTCAAGCTTCAAGCTGCAGAAGCGGTTGATTACAGACCTGCTGCAGGGTCTGTAATCAACACCCTCAAAAACAACAGCTGCTCTGAAGGACCGATAAGGGAATCATTAAGCAAAAAGGCTATTGATGTCAGTGGATCGAATCATTTCTTAAGCCCCTTTCACACTGGGCCTGCATACAGTTGCATATGCTGCATATCTAATCAGGAATGTGTGCATTAGTTGCGCGCAGCAGGGGGGGAGAAGCTTGAGGAGGTGAGAGCACTGAGGAGCTGCAGTCAGGCAGGTGTGCGCTCTGATTTCTCTTCTAGTTATTTTTCTTCTTGTGCAGCACTGCAGGTGTGCGCTCTGATTTCTCTTCTAGTTTATTTTTCTTCTTGTGCAGCACTGCAGGTGTGCACTCTGATTTCTCTTCTAGTTTATTTTTCTTCTTGTGCAGCACTGCAGGTGTGCACTCTGATTTCGCTTCTAGATTATTTTTCTTCTTGTGCAGCACTGCAGGTGTGCGCTCTGATTTCTCTTCTAGCTTCTTCACATGACCGCGGAGCTGCAGCCAGCGATCACTCACGCAATCTGTCTGTGAGTGGACGTGGAGATGTCCTCTGTGAGGACACTGGATGTGGACATGTCCTCTACTTGGCAATCAGTCTGTGAGCAGGAGTTGATGGACTTTATGTAACACAATCGTGAGAGAACTCGTGAGGAGGTGAGAGCGCCGAGGAGCTGCAGCCAGGCTGTGTGATTTATAGCTCGGCAACAATGGAGCACAGCAGGAATCATAATTTGGTGTCGGGCAAAGTTATATTGTGTGGGTGTGGCATCCAGTCACGTTAAGTACCATTACATTGCCTCTACTTGCGTGAAAACTACTTTGTTTATGCATCCAGTGCTCTACGCTGAAAATCCACAAAAAAATTAAACGTTTAAAAAATTAAACATGTTTAATTTTTTTGCATCCGTTTCACACTGCCCTTTGCGTCCTTCAGTGTATTGTGGCGTTAGGCTGCAAATCTCGGCTTCGTCATGACACCGCATGACGTAACTCTATGTTGGCCCGGTGTGAAAGGGGCTTTAACGATTTTTGGTACCTGTTCATGAATTATACTTTTTTAGTATTGAAATTTGGTGCTGAATGAAAAAAGGAATTTTGGGATACTCTTGAGCATCGAAGCATTTTAGCTAATGTCACAAAAGTATCAAAGTTTTGGTACCCAGCTCAACTGTTGGTACATCTGAAAGATTTTTGTAGCGTCATCCGGCCATAATTTAGTTGACCGTGCAGTTCTGTGGTGATATTTGCATGTTCCTACATGGAATTATTGAAGAGGTTTTAGAACTGCTTTTGCTAGTACGTATGTGGTCAAAGGTTTTATTATTAGCTTGGTATAGTTACTTGATTTAATGTTTTTGGGTGTCCCAAAAAAGTAGAATTTTTCATAAGGCATACAACTTCAATCTGAATTCAAATTTAAAAGTACTCCTATGCATGTATATTTCTCCCCTTTGAAATATACACAAAAAGTCCACATCGATTCCTCCTTCAGTGTGCTTGGGTCTTTGTACATTGTGACTATGCATTTGTCTGAATGCTATCCTATTTAATTTCATAAAGAATATGTGCCGGTTAGATCATTTAAAGCAAGTAGCTTTTGACCTAAATAGGTAGAACGTGTCTGAGTGTGTGCAGCCTTAGAAGAGATGTGTCACCATGGTAACTTTAGAAGTTTGTCCGTGTTGGCCACTGGTTAGTGGAAATGCAGCAGGAAGCTGTCGGTGGGGCAGCGCCATCCCATAAACCCTGCAATTTGACCCATGCACACCTAGCTGTGTCCTCGGGGCAGGTAATCGACAGCTAACCATTAGTCAGAGGAGTAGATTTGTTTGTCTTTTATTTGTAGACTGGGTGCAGGGACAACCAATCAACATGAAATTCAAGCTAGTGCCAAAGGTTTTGTGCTGGCTTGTTGCAGAGGAAGAAACAAAACATGTGGGGCCTTGGAGAACATGTGGAGCAGTTAGGGTGGGGGCTGTGTCAGCACTGTTTGGAGCAAATGCCAAAAAAGAGGTGGAGGCTGCACGGGGGGGCACCGGCTTTTATGATGAGGCGAATGGGGGTTGGTAGTTGTGTGCCTGTGTGAGTCTGTATCTGTGTGAGACAGAGGGAGAGAGAGAGCTAAATGCAGACAGGCAGCGGGGGAATTTGAGTAAAGGCAAAGCTGCTCTTGATGGTCTGAGTGTGTCGTGGGATCTAGCGGCAGGATGAGAGGCCTCCATCTGAGGAGTGGGGCGGGGTGGGTAAACAGCAAAAGTGGGACATGCCAGGACATGTAAAGGATTCAGGCACTATAGAGGGAACGTTATAATGGAAGAGCTATGGTGAATGGGCTGTTCACATTTCTTTTCTGGACATAATGGTGGAGTACATTATGGACACCCTCTCTTTGTGTCCAATTACAATATTGGATCCTAAACTTGAAGAGCACTCAGAGCAGCATATCTCTGACAAGGCCCAACAGTCCCGTGTTTATATCTTGGTTAATATTTTTGTGTTGTTGCTGTCTTTTTCATTGCTAGAAGGCTGTTTCTTTGATCCATCTTCAAACATTCAGAGATTGCTGAATGCAGAAAAATTAAAAATTTTGAGCCTTGAACAACACCGGGGCTGCCATGATTAGGTGACTAGTCATGATTACATTGACTGTTGTTAGATAATATCTGTGCTAATTCCTTATTTTCTATTAGTGATCAGGTACTTGCCTTTGTTATCTGATTGGAAGTCTCTGAAATCTGGTTTAAAGTTTAAACATAAGAATTAAGTTTCACTTCCATCATGCATGTGCAAGTTTCAGATACAGGGATGGCTCCCCCTGTCTCTGAGAGCCAGTAACATATAGACTAAACCACACCGTCTGTAACACCCATATTGTATAAATGTGTTGTGTCAGCCACCTTCATAGTCTTTTCACAAGATGGACTCCGTCTGAAGACCCAGGCCTGATTTTCAACGTGACTTTGAATAAGTTCAAAATGAGGAATATATCGATTTGGTTCTTTGTCAGGGGAAGTAAATTGCATAAAGAACCGGGAGAAATTGTTGTGTGGGCCGCTGAAGAGGAGGTACTGCTGGCCCACCACCACCAGAGGGCGCCCTGCCTGGAGTGCGGGCTCCAGGCACCAGAGGGCGCTGCCGCCTTATGGGAGTAGCCTGGGTGACAGCTGTCACCCATCACCAGACACAGCTGTTCCACTCAGCACAGAGGTATATCAGGAGGACGGCGTCTCCACCTCAGTGCCGAGATATCGCCTAAGACTGAGGTAATATTCTCTGCATTTATATTCTGAACAACCAGCTAAACTTGTTAAACCTTTTCAGGACTGTTGACTACTGATAGCTTCATTGCTTGGATAAGTACTCACCTTCCTGCTGTACTTTGACAAGAGGTGGAGGCGGCTTCTCCCCTCTCCGTTACTGGGTGCGGTCGCATCCACACCTGTGTGTTGTTGCTCTCTCCCGCCAGCAGTACCGGATCCGCGAGCGGAGCAGTGGCCACCTGGGAATTCGGGACTTGGCGGTTCCAGTATTTCCAGGGTTCGGTGGCAGAGGAGATCTGGGTGGTTCCGGTTCGACTGAGACGGACGTCTCCTACCTTCGAGCCTGCCCACACGACACCAGCGGATTCGAACCCAAATTGTGATTGTTGTATTTATTGTGCTCGTTTCACAAAGTAAACCTGTTATTTACCTTCTCCATTGTCCGTTCATTGCGCCCCCTGTTGTGGGTCCGTGTTCCTACACTTTCACACAGAAATTACACTATCAAAATTGTCGGTGAGTAATTTAATAATCAACATCATCGTTTTTATTCATTTATTGTTTTTTAGGTTTGTTTTCTCTGCCGCTGTACCTTCTGCTTCTCTTGAAAAGTTATACCCCAACAATATCATGGCTAGCCGACAATGGAGCTCTAAAGTTTGGAAGCATTTTGACCAAAGTAAAGAGAAAAACGTGCAATGCAAAATCTGCAAGACAGACCTTGCTTTCACTGCCTTCACCCAATGATGGAAAAGAAATATACAACCTTTGAAAAGGTCATCTCTCGTCTCTCTCTCTCTCCTCTCTCTCCTCTCTCTCTCTCTCTCCTCCTCTCTCTCATCTCTCTTTTTCTCTCTCAATTTCAATTTGTTTTAATTGTCATGGATGTATTAAAACAATATTGTCAACAATAATAAATAGTAAAATAAAAAACTAATTAAATGAGTAGTAAACAATAGCAACTTTCAAAGACAACAGCTGCATGCTAGTGCGATAAGCCGCAATTTAAATATGATCCGATTAGTCGATTATCAAAAATAATCATTTGTTGGCAGCCCTGAAGAACGCAGAATACTGGGGTTTCTGTCTGCCACAGTGAAACTGAAAGCAGTTTCTAATGAAACACGCTCTTGTCTCTGGATGTCCAATCATTTGTTTTTATTTATGCTGCTGAACTCAGTCACAGAATACTGAATAGCTGCCAGTAGTGAGTCCTGAGATACTTAGAGTTTCTTAGATAACACACTTACACAGGCCACACTGCAAGAATGTTAAGTTGATCCCATTATATGCTTGACAATTGACCGTAATGCATGAAGAAAAAGCTAACTGCAAATCTAAGTTGCTTCCTTTTTTTAAAATAAAATAAATTACATTTTTGAAATGGCTCTTGTCAGTTCCACTTCCGTGCAGCATTGTCATGGTATTCACAACAAAGAAAGTTGGATATGATGATCATGGTGTTTTAATTCGGACCACGAGCTGTCGTTGTGACCATAGACTGCATATATAGTGGACAAAGCATGTGTGATGTCACCCACAGGTTTTCTATAGAGACTTGAAACAGCCAGTATAAAGCCTATATATGGGCATTGCCATGTTTGCAGCAGTGGCAGTGCTGACTCTGGTTATGTTGTGATTAAAGTCATAAATGGAAGGAAAAATGCTTGTAGTGCAATGCGACACCATTGGAGTTGGCACCATTGGATTTCATTAGATTGCTATCTAATGAAAGTTACAAAAGAAGAAAAAGCAGTAGAGAAGATGACTGAATAAACAAACAAATCTAACCCGAAATTACTGGGACTGAAGCTGCCTCTGTTTAAAATGCACGTTTGCATATTTGAAGTGAAGTTGAGCATGAATATGTTTTTGAACATATTCAGTAATTATGTTGCTACACTGCTGTGGCCATCAATGTTGCTTATGAAATGAACCCAGGTGGATTGGGGTGAGACTTGTGTTTGGAAAAAGCTATCAGTCTGAAAATTCTTTGATTGGACCCAATCCTGTTGTTTGAGATCAAACCTGGACATCCGTACTTCTCTACTTCATCCTTCATTTTGAAATAATCCTTGTTTTGTGTAGTGTTCTTCTTTTATTTAAATGTGTGTCTGCCCCCCCCCCCCCCGCAAGTAAAAAAAAATGGATTGAATTTTCCATTATTCTGACACAGAAACCAATTTTCTTTATTAGTAAAAAATTTGTTGAAATAATAGTGTTTGGAGGCCACACAAAAAAGCTAGTATTTTGAAATACACTCAACAAAAATATAAACGCAACACTTTTGGTTTTGCTCCCATTTGTATGAGATGAACTCAAAGATCTAAAACTTTTTCCACATACACAATATCACCATTTCCCTCAAATATTGTTCACAAACCAGTCTAAATCTGTGATAGTGGGCACTTCTCCTTTGCTGAGATAATCCATCCCACCTCACAGGTGTGCCATATCAAGATGCTGATTAGACACCATGATTAGTGCACAGGGTGTGCCTTAGACTGCCCACAATAAAAAGGCCACTCTGAAAGGTGCAGTTTTATCACACAGCACAATGCCACAGATGTCGCAAGATTTGAGGGCGCGTGCAATTGGCATGCTGACAGCAGGAATGTCAACCAGAGCTGTTGCTCATGTATTGAATGTTCATTTCTCTACCATAAGCCGTCTCCAAAGGTGTTTCAGAGAATTTGGCAGTACATCCAACCAGCCTCACAACCGCAGACCACGTGTAACCACACCAGCCCAGGACCTCCACATCCAGCATGTTCACCTCCAAGATCGTCTGAGACCAGCCACTCGGACAGCTGCTGAAACAATCGGTTTGCATAACCAAAAAATTTCTGCACAAACTGTCAGAAACCGTCTCAGGGAAGCTCATCTGCATGCTCGTCGTCCTCATCGGGGTCTCGACCTGACTCCAGTTCGTCGTCGTAACCGACTTGAGTGGGCAGATGCTCACATTCACTGGCGTTTGGCACGTTGGAGAGGTGTTCTCTTCACGGATGAATCCCAGTTCACACTGTCCAGGGCAGATGGCAGACAGTGTGTGTGGCGTCGTGTGGGTGAGCGGTTTTCTGATGTCAATGTTGTGGATCGAGTGGCCCATGGTGGCGGTGGGGTTATGGTATGGGCAGGCGTCTGTTATGGATGAAGAACACAGGTGCATTGATGGCATTTTGAATGCACAGAGATACCATGACGAGATCCTGAGGCCCATTGTTGTGCCACAGGCCACAATTGACAACCTGATCAACTCTATGCGAAGGAGATGTGTTGCACTGCATGAGGCAAATGGTGGTCACACCAGATACTGACTGGTATCCCCTCCCAATAAAACAAAACTGCACCTTTCAGAGTGGCCTTTTATTGTGGACAGTCTAAGGCAGTGATTCTCAACCGGGGTGCTGCGGCACCTAGGGTGCCGTGATCGATCGTCAGGGGTGCCGTGGGTATTTTTCATATTCGCGATTATTTTTCATATTTGCGATTACCGTGAATTATTTATTTTATCCACAAAGCATAAAACGACTCAGAATCTGACGTCATTGTGCTGCAGCCTCGCTCTCGTCTTAAGGCGGGACAATAACAAGGAGGCTGACGGCCGATTAAAACAGTGTCGTCTCCTTCAAAAGCCGTCTAAAATGCGGAGCTGTCGGTGTCTGTGCCTGTGTGTGCACGCGCGCGGAGTTAACAGGCTGCAGACTGTGAGGGAGGGGGTGAGTGAGGGAGATTCCTGAATGCAGGCGAGACACGTTCAGTGCGCAGCGAGCACGGAGCAGAGAGAGGATTTTAACCCGAGTGAACGTTAACAAAACGGAAACGTGAAGCTGCCTTTACTTCTCTCTGAACTTTCTCTAAAGGTGTGATTCTGCCGTTACCGTCCTGTTCTCACCATGTGCGCGTCGTATGCTGAATTTATGAGATCATGAGATGAAATAAACGGTCAAATATATTTAAAAACATATTTAAAAAATGAGAATATATGAATGAACTGAGAGCCACAAAAAAAAAATGTTCAGACGCACAGATCACAAAAGCAGGTGAGAACGCTGAACTTTACAGCTGTTATTTTCCAAAGGTATTTATTTGTTCAATCTTAAGCTTAATGTAGTGTTTAAGCACAAAACGTGACTGATGAGGAGAACAATTTCAGAAATGCAACAGAAACAACCACAAATCAGAAAAAGTTGGGACTGTATGTAAAATGAAGATAAAAATAAAAATGTTGCACTATTCCCAGTTTCTCCACTCACAGAAGCCAAACGTTCTTCCAGAGTTGTGTAATTATACTCCAATAGTAGAATATAAGAAGGGGAAAAAAAGAAAAAAAATAGACAATATATTCGTCAATCGCAATTATTTGTCTGACAATTAATCGTCTCCAGAAATTCCTAATCGTGACAGCCCTACTTGAGATCAGAGCGCAAAATGCTTGAGGATTTTCGAAATGCGATGTTTTCTGTTATCGATTTTCTATTGCGATAATTGGGTTTTGTGCAAAACCAGAGGTAATAGCATTCTAATATATTTAGTTGGTGGTGTGCCGCAGGATTTTGTAAATATAAAAAGGGTGCCGCGGCTCAAAAAAAGGTTTGAAAAACACTGGTCTAAGGCACACCTGTGCACTAATCATGGTGTCTAATCAGCATCTTGGTATGGCACACCTGTGAGGTGGGATGGATTATCTTAGCAAGGAGAAGTGCTCACTATCACAGATTTAGACTGGTTTGTGAACAATATTGAGGGAAATGGTGATATTGTGTATGTGGAAAAAGTTTTAGATGTTTGAGTTCATCTCATACAAAATGGGAGCAAAACCAAAGTGTTTGCGTTTATATTTTTGTTGAGTGTATGTGTTTCAATGTTGTTTTATGGCAACTCAGCACTTTGATAAAGCAATGCCATATGAAATAATTATTTTTGTTCTTTATTATAAACTGTTTATTCTTTATTATTTTATATTTCAACAGCCAAGGGACATTTGACGATTTGTGAGAGAAAAATTGTTTCCCTGGCACATTTTTAAAAAAATTCCTCGCTAATCCGAATAATCGATTAATCGTGTCGAAACCCCATCAGATTCATCGATGGTCTAAATAATCGTTTGTTGCAGCCCTTAATTGTATTTCATGCCCCACCTGCAGTACCTTCCCCATATAGTGGGAGAGATTGAGAAAGCAGGATTCATTTAAGTTTATGCATTTGTCCATTGTGAACAATGTTGCGTGGACAAGGCTTTTGTTTTATTTCAAACATATTTTCTTATGAAAAATTGCACATTGCAAATTAAATTTAGAAAACATTAGATCCTTATAGTTTATCGTTAAAGTTGACTTTATAATAAATAATTCTGAAGCCAGTAGGGTTGGATATCGAGAACCGGTGTCACAGACCAAACTGTCCACGCTAAAAATTGGTCCGCCCTCCCTCCACTGCACATGCATCATTTCAGAGCTCAGCTGCTCGTCTGAGACAGAGTCTCTTCACCCAAAGCGATCAAATGGAGTAATAACCATCAGATGACAAGGTAAAACCTCTTAAATCATTCTAAAGTCAGTTTTAAGCAGAAACAAGTCTGTTTTAAGCAGAAACGAAGCGCTACTCTGTGATGCTTTGAAATGACTGACGCGTAGTGAATGCATCAGCTAGCAGCTTGTGTAGCCACTGCGCTATGATCCCTTCCTCCATCTTTTATAATGAAATAATGCGAAATTTATGTGGAAATGATTGTTGTACAAAAGCTTCAGATATCTTGCTGAGATAGATGATGACTGGAGTGTAGTTTTAAGCAGAAACGGGGTGATAATCCGTGAACTGCGGCTAATGACACATACGTATGCAATGAAGGCAAGGCGGACCGATTCTTAGGGAGGACCATTTGGTCGGTGACACCGGTTCTTTTTGAGAATCGTTAAGAAATGATTCGATCCACCGACATCAATAGCCTTTTTTGCTTAACGATTCCCTTATCGGTCCTTCAGAGCGGCTGTTGTTTTTGAGGTGTTTATCAGGAAAATGATAATTTCTCTACGCTGATTGCAGACCCCGCAGTGGGTCTGTAATCACCTGCTTCTACAGTGGCTGTGCTTTGCTTAAAGCAACGAAGCAGCGCTCCGACCCACTGCTTAGTTGATTCTCTGCTTCGCTGCTTTTCAGAAGCGGCAAGTCCGCTTCTAACTCCTCTCAAAGCCATTTAAATATGTCAGTCGACTCGTAAGTCACTTTTGTGTGGATTAAAGTCACTAACTGGGACTCTTGTCTTGCTGCGGACAAGAAACGAGAATCGTCCTCCGTTCTGTTTGCACAGCTGAAACGCTGCGCTGCTCTCTGCCGAGTCAAGTTAGAAAGATAGAGTCCGGTCAGAATTAATAACTTTAAAGCGATTCGCCATTGTAAATCAAATGACAACTCTTTCCAAACGTAATACAGACAACAAACAAAAAAACTTTTTTTTTTTCTCCCAAAATGAGACGTGTTTTATGAATTACAAACTGACGTGCAGTGCTGCTGGCTGAGCTCAGTTGAGAGGCTATGGGGTTACATACATTTATGCCATTAAAATCTGAAAGTAAATGTTTATGACAAAAACTACAGATTTTTTGTATTTCTATTTATGTCCAGAGATCAAGGATTCACCATGTACAGATTGTATTTATGTTCAGAGATCAAGGATCCAGTGACCAATATCATATTTATTTACTTTAAGATTCAATAAAATGTTGTTGGCATAGAAAATCTGTAAAGCCTACTTTTAGTACACAGAAATTCACAAGAGGTATTGATAAGGGAATTGATAAGGAATCAGATCGATAATGAGAATCGATAATGTCATCGATATCTATAAAATCTTATCAATACCCATCCCTAAAAGCTAGTCAAATGCTGTTTTTAAATGCATTTTATATTTATTCTGAAATATAGATATTTTTAGTAGTCATCTTCTGTTTGTATATTACTTGCTACCTTAACCTAGTGCCTAAAAAGCAAAGTGTTAACACTAAATATGAAAAGCGATACAAAAATGCAAAGACCCAGACACACAGTAATTGTTAAAATTGTAGTTTCTTAAGACGTGCTCACAGCGTTTATATTTTCATTGTTTTATTTCTCTTTCATTTAGCTGTAGTGCTTTATTGTTCATACCAAAATGGATCAATTTTTTTTCTGATAATTAAAATAACAAGGCTTGTTATCACCATAGATGAGCAGACATAGTGCATGCAGTCACATTGCATATATTCATTACACACCGCAAGATGAGAACCTATGTTTCCTGAGAGACACTCGCCCTCAGGTTTTCTCTCATCCCAGTTAATTGATTTTGCTCATGTGAATAATATAGACAGCTGCAAACTCCATGAGAAAAACAAAAACACATTACTTTACTAATTGAAACTGTGCTACCAAATGGAGTGTGCATGGCTAAGGACTCCTGACTGTTTTAGTAAACCACTTAGCAGATGGTTTCAAATTGTACCCTTCTTTTTTTTGCTGCTTGAAGCTAGAAATCTTACATCTCTGTTAGTGCTGAGATGCGGAACCCTTGAGCCAGTTTTTCTGAGACGAGATAAAAGTTGTTTGTTTAGGTCGGGCTGTGGTCCTCAGCTTTTGATTACATTCCTCAAACTGCACACTCAAACGTCAAAAGACATACAAGGCTGTTAAATCATTGCACCATTACAAAGCATCGAGATACCACCAGAGACACTTGATGTCTTGACTTAAATTAAGCCTCCAATAAATTATGCAGTTGTGTCTTTTCTCTGGTGAAAGTAAAATGAAAACATTCAGCTAATTAATAATAATCAACTTTAGAGAGTTGTCAGTGCACTGGTTGGAAAAGCTATCAATATAATTATCATTGAACACAAGCAATTTTTGTATTTTGCACTAATAACTGTTTCAGTTGATTATTGTACGGGTGTCATGATGCTAACATTTTAGTTGTGGATGCAGATACCAGTGAAAATTCACAATATTTTTTTTATTGTATTTTATTGAATCCTTTTCACAATAATCAAAAATATATACAGTATAATGTTATATAGTGAACATGTAAAATATGGTTGATTTATCACTTATCTCATCACTCATCTTTAACTGCTTATCCGGGATCGGGTCGCGGGGGCAACAGCTCCAGCAGGTGGACTTATAATAAATTTAATATTAAAACAAGACTACAATTTTTGTTCATGCACAGCCGCTCTGCTCTTTGTCAGCCTGATTCCCTCAGATCTCAGAAGCTAAGCAGGGCAGCATCTGGTTAGTACTTGAATGGGAGACCTCTTCGGATCACCAGCGACTGTGTGTGTGTTTCTCCGGGTGAAACTGGAGTTGCGTCAGGAAGGGCATCCGGCGTTAAAACTTGTGCCAATTCCCAATGCGGATCTGGCTGTATCTGCTGTGGTGACCCCGTCCCGTGACGGGAGCAGCCAAAATGACAGCACAAACATTGTAAATTTTGTACACCAAGGAAAGAAATGTTCAAAATAACGACAGGTGCGTAAGTCAGCCAATTATGATGCAACTACGTAAAGGCCTTCAATTGGTTTCAAATGAGAAAACCTCTGTCAAACACCAACAGTCATTCATGTCAAATACCGACATCTAGTATTTGTCAAATGCCAACATCTAGTATTTATGTTAAATGCCGACATCTAGTATTTATGTCAAATACCGACATCTAGTATTTGTCAAATTCCAACATCTAGTATTTATGTTAAATGCCGACATCTAGTATTTATGTCAAATACCGACATCTAGTATTTGTCAAATTCCAACATCTAGTATTTATGTTAAATACCGACATCTAGTATTTATGTCAAATAAAGTTTGCTAATGCATTGCAGTTGAGGAAGAAATTTATTTTCTGACTGAAGGTTGTGACGCAAGTTGCGGATGAAAGATTGCTTCTAGATGAGCTTGCTTATAAAGAAAAAAAACTTGATCATTTACATGATTTAATATGAGAAGTGTCCTCTTAACATCCAAAAATGTGCAATTCAGTCAGTGTAAAAATTAAACATCAAACTGAATTTTGTGTTTTCGTGTGTTATAAAGAAGGTATGTTCTACAAAAGTGGCCAGTATGGAACAAAGATTCCATCTTGTGTGATTGGTCAGTTCAAATCACATTTGTCTGCTTTTAAACAGCAGCGAAGACAGGGCAGATCTTTTTTTTTCGAGGGGGGGAAGCTAAAAACAAACAAGCAAGCAACCAAAACAAACAAAAACCTTTGCCACCATTATTATAGCCCATTTGGACTGATTTGTGCTCCTTCATGCTAAGTGTGATGGGGCCCTTACCTGTACGCATAGCACCTCATGCACATGGTGGGAGGTGCAGCTGTGATTCAGTGGATGCACTGAAAATGTATAGACGTATTAGTTAAAGTTAGAAAAGTTGGGAAGACATCACCGTTGCCCATGTGGCTCTGTGGGTCAGGCCCACATCTTACAGCTGCATCGTTACAAGCAGTGCTTAATTTGTAAAGTGGGAGGTCCCGGAGCGCAGAGGATGAGCTGCTCCGGTGCGGAAGAAAAAAAAGAAGGGTGGGGTGTGCTTGCGAACAGCGCTGTGTGCCATACCAAAAATAAACTGGGCATGTATTGTAGGCCTAATAACACTAGTCACACCAAATCCGGTTAGAGTACAAAATCCTATGTTTAATGCTGTATTTAGTCAACAAAGCAAGACAATATAACTAAAGCCAGTGAAAGACTGGGATGTAACCGGATAAAATGGTAAACACAAATATACACCAAGTCCTTGAAAAATAGATATCTCCGTGGCATGAAAACAAACATTCAAAGACTTGAACACTACAAACATGACTTGGCCACGTTAAATTTAACAACAAAAACACATAGGCTCAGCAAAATACCAGCACAGCAGAGAATAATAAAGTTCATCTTACTTACACGTATCTCAGTTGTTCAAAACAGCCCATACAGCATCAATAGACCCACTGGCCTCTCTTTCCCTGCATCTCTCTCTGCTCCTCTGGTCCCGTGCAGTTCTGTGTCCTTGGATAATCCACGACTTCACGGATACGTTTTTTGTTTTTCTTTAAACTGTTCTTTGGTCCAGATTTCCCCACTTGCTGCTTCACGAGACCTTCCCGCTCCTCATTCCCTCTGACTGGTGCACGAGCAGGTGCACTAGCTTCACTGTCATCCTTAGCTGTCTCACCGTGATCTCCCTGATCCTCGACAATCCCACTGACTGAGCTGCTACATTCTCCGTGGCCACCGCTGTCCACCGCAAGCTTAGCTCGTTTGGGATCCGGCTGTCCGGATGGTTTGAAAAACATCAGCAAACTTTCTTGCTTTTTTTGCATTTTCCCCCTGTGCTAGCGAAAAACATACACGTAGGCTACGCACACTACACGGTCAAATGCCCTCTAGAACGGAAGTGTGCACCCTCCTTTTCCATAATATAGATATATTGTGGATCTCGTTTCATGAGAGAAATCACCAAAAAGACAGATATCAAAATCAGACATTGACACTAAACAAACTTTCATTTATTTATTTAATTGTTTGATTTTTTTTTTTTTTTTTTATTTTGTTAGTCAATAGAGGTGACGGATCACCGGATCCAGTATAAATAGCTGGTGAAGCCAATGTCTGAGGTTCCGGAGCGCGCGTCCGAGGTTCCGGAGTGCGCTCTGGCTTGCTCCCCCCTCAAATTAAGCCCTTGTTACAAGTCACATAGCCCTTGCAGGGCCTCAAGAGGCAGCCTGTAAAGGGGGCTTGAACCCCGTGTATACCTGCTGGCATACCTATGTGTAATATTCACATAGGTGTTAATCCGTCTGTCCGGATACAGCCATTCTTCATTGGGAATTCTCTCCATGCCTTGTGTCTGTTTGATATCACAGCACTGTCACCTTGTGCATACCTGTTTAAAAGGGATGACAGGCTTGACTCTGATTGATTGATTGTAAGATTGATTGTGTGAAAGTTGTGGGAACCTGCCTGATATGAGAAAGGAGATGGACGAATTTAAAATGAAATAAACCCACACAGCATATAAAAACACTGCATTTATCAAGTGAGCAATACAAATCGGATCCGTCTGTTCCTCTGTAGATGACCCATGGTCACAGACATACTGCTGATACATGAATGAAAGTGCTGCATTTGTCATACTGTTGGCTTGTCCTCATCCTGCGGTGCGCCGCTCACAGCCCTCACTGCCCGACACGCGTGTCCGGTCAGATGTGACGTGTTGTGGGGGGAGCCGACACTCTGGCACGTTACATGTGCACTTGGCAGTTTCATAGTTGTGGGGCACTTGGACAATTTTCACATCCAGCTTGACAGTGATTGTCTGGAGACTGTTTTCCTGATGATAGTACGAATGGCCACACATTTTATAAGTGCCATGCGAGCGGTGTTAGATGTTCATGCGTGTCAGCTGGAATTTGGCCAACACCTGCCGCAAGAGGGTTCGATGGGCTTGCACAGTGCACACGCTGTCTTTCAGCCACTGGTGTGCGCAAATAGTTGTAGCAACAGGTGTACGAGGCAGCTACGATTTTACACATTTGGCACACAATTCCTGCTTCATGCGCACTTTCTGCACAAATGAACCAAATTTGCACTATGTGTGAATAGGCCCTAAAGATAGCACCCCTAGTGTTATTAAACTGCAGAGAGAAGAGGCCTCCTCTGCACGAGTTGGTGAGTGTGTAACAGCTTGTTGCTGACGTGTGTTTATATTGGGAGCACTCGCTGCTTATTTGAAAAGTTCCCTTGATGGCTAATCTCAAAGGGAATTCCCTTCAATATTGGCAGCAAGTTTAGTTGAGTAGAAAGAAGTGAAATGAAAGGAAGATGACGGAGAAACTGCAAACCTTCCTACTCCATCTCATCTTTGATTAAGTTTGCACGGCTTTGCAATGATGAATTTTTAATACAGGTGTGTGTGGAGCTTTGAAAATTCCCATGATATTGGCACATAATACTGAGTATTGCTGGGTTTCTACTTTTTTTGTGAAGCATGGCTAGTTTGAATATATTTATATTACAATAGTCTGTTGAATTGACCTGAGAGAAATCACAGGTAATAAATGTGATTTAAAATTTTTCACACATCGAACCTTATTTGTTGTTGTCTTTCCTTAAATTTGCTGTGCTTCTTGTTTTGACGTCTCTGTACTTTCCTTCCAGATCACAGTGACCGACCACGGGGTTCCAGCTAAATCCACCACTGTCCGTGTGATTGTCAAAGTCCTAGATGAGAATGACAACCGTCCATTGTTCCTGGAGAAGATTTACAAAATCAAACTTCCTGAGCGGGAGAAACGAGAGAAAGAAAGGATCTTAAAAAGAGACCCAGTGTATCGAGTGATTGCATCAGATCGCGATGAGGGGACCGAATGCTGAGATCTCCTACAGCATCGAGGAGGGAGACGAACATGGCAAATTCTTCATTGAGCCCAAGACTGGCCTGGTGTCTTCCAAAAAGTTCTCTTCAGCTGGAGAATATGATATTCTTACTGTAAGTCGTCTAATACAAGAGATCAAACTGGTGTTTTTTAAGTTTTCCCTGTCTTCACTGCTCGTCTGCTTTATTTGTGCATGTGCACTTAAAATGTCATGCAAAAATACATGTACACATCATCTTCTGCAAGTGTGGAAGCACCTTCCACAAACCATTTATTTACATTAAAGTTGAGGAGACTTGTTACAAACAGCAGACACAATATCATTTTAGGATTTCATTGTTTCACTGTTACATTTTTAGGATTTATAGTGCAGCAGATAACTGAAACAATCCTGCAAATGGTGATACAAGCACCAAAGTTGGCACAAATACTCCTTAGACATTACTCTTTTGAAAAAATTGACTGGCCACTTGAATTTTCAGTAGGCGGCCAGGTAGGGGTCAATTGAAGGATTACACAGGGGTCAGCATTAAAAATGCTCTGATGGAATTGAAAACTACACTGCATTATTTGTCTGATCATAATTATTCCAAAAAGGTATAGTTTTGACTATCTATGACTGAATGTTTGGGAGTTATGGAGTAAAAACAGCAAAAATGGTGACAAAGTTCAGTTTCAATTTGTACAGGGGTCAAAAGTTCCTTCAATTTTGTGCAGAGGTGTGAATTAAGGTTTAACTTCTGATTTATTTATTTCTTGTGGATTCCTCTGTTTTTTTTTTTTATCTGTTTGTGAATTTAGCACATTTTATGCAGGATGTCTTGCCTAATTGGTCTCACCTAAATGGTCTTTTAGCTGAAATACACCATTTTCATATATTACCAAATACAACAGTGTACAAAAGATTTAGGCACCCTAGAGTTTTGATGGCAATTTAATGTTGCATTTTTATTCTTCACTTTATTCTTCAACAAAAGAAAATACTCACATATGGAGTTACAAACCACATTCAATTATGCTTCACACTGTGTACAGTATGCAGATTTCATTAAAACAAAAATATTAACGCAGAGTCTTTCTGTTCCGATGTATTTTGAAGGTCTCTCTTGCTGGTAAAAATACAGTAGTTGAATTTACATGGAGCCTAATATTCTGTTAGTAATCAGAACCGTTGAACATTCCGATATCTCATGTAACCTTATTAATTCAAATTAATAAGGTTGAAAAGTAAGATCTGATAAGGTGTAAGTAAGATCTGATCACCAGTTCTGTTGCAATGATAATGTGTTTGATAGGGAAAAGAATAGCTAATTGCCAGTGGGCCAATCAGAAATTGATAATTGATACATTAATCTGAAAGCTGATCACTATATTAATTGACTGATTGAAAAATTATATTGATCGATTAATTGATTGAAAGCGCTGCTGTGTATTTTGCACAGCGAACCAGTTTATACTCTGTGACTGTGACTCACATTGTTAGCACAGTCTGGACTTTTTACCACCTCAGGTGATGTGTATTGGACCATTAAACGGCACAACTTCATCAAAGACTGGCAGGTCAGGCAGAATTTTTCCTTCCATTCCTGCTCAATAAACCTGAGTATGACAGCCATGCCTCATCAGGCCTCGCTTTCCACGCATGCCTTGTCTCAGGGCGAGGAAGAGAAAGGATTACTGGTCGGTGTCGTGAAACGACTGCTCTTCTTCCCTGCTCTTATCTTGTGCACGGAGAAGGAGGAGATGTTTTTCTCCTTGCAGAAAAAAATTAAATTGTGACAAGATTACACATAAGGCCCATCTTCAAAGTTGTTAAGGAAACACATTGTAAAAACTCACTCATCAACCGCTCCTCCAGGATCAGGTCACGGGACATTGATAAAACCCTATCTCTTGTGATTGTATTGTTTGGTACATGACAATGAACCTATGATTTATTTATTTTTTATTCTAGTGAGAGCTGTATTTCTGATATTGTATTATTTTCAGATCAGAACTTACTTCTAAGTTTTGCCACTAACTTTTAACTTTCATTTTCAACACCGTATTCAAATATTTTGTCATAAAAAGCATTTGTTGTACAAAGAAAATCTCATTATATAAAAGAAATAAAGGAGCCTATCCCAGCAGTCATAGTGCCAGTGGTGGGGTACACCCTGGATACAGTGCCAGTCTTTCACAGGGCCACATATAGACAAATGATCACATTCACATCTACGGTTAATTTAGAGTCACTGATTCACGCTAACATGCATATCTTTGGAAGTGGGAGGAAGCCAGAGCACCTGGACAGAACCCACATGAACATGAGAACATGTAAACACCACACAGAAAGGACCAGGTGGGAAGTCATCCCCCAACCTCCTTGCTATGAGGCAACAGTGCTAACCACCAGAGGTGGGACAAAGTCACTGTCAAGTCATTCTCAAGTCTTCAATCTGCAATTCCCAAGTCAAGTCTCAAGTCAGCTTGGAAACCAGACTTGACTTGGGACTTACTGATTCATGACCTGAGAGTGACTTGATGGTGACTTTGTCTCACCTCTGCTAACCACTAATCCAATGTGCTACTAGACTCAATACAAGTAATCCATTATCAAAATAGTTGGTTATTAATTTCATAATCAGTTAATAAATCAGTTAATAGATGAATCGTTGCAGGTCAATTCATCACATAAATGATACAGTCAGCTTGAGTGATCAGTATGACTTTGTTCTGTTTAGGGGGAAAAGTTAACTCATTTACATATACTAATGTTTACTCAAAGTGAATTGCTTACCAAAGATGGCTACAAAAAGTGTTTTTTTTAATTGACAACATAACATTTTGGTGTACGTTTTTTCTTTGGCTGCTCAAGTTAGGGGTCACCACAGCAGGTTAATAGTTTCCATCTCACCCTGTCCTCGGTATCTTCCTCTATCACACCAACCACCCGCATGTCCTCCCTCAGCACATCCATAAACCTCCTCTTTGGCCTCCCTCTTCTCGTCCTGCCTGGTGGCTCCATCCTCAGCATCCTTCTTCCTATATACCCTGCGTCCTTTTCTGCATATGTCCAAACCATCTAAGTCTCATCTCTCTGACTTTGTCTCCAAACTGTCCCACCTGTACTGTCCCTCTGATATGTTCATTCCTAATCCTATCCATTCTCATCATTCCCAAAGAGAACCACATTATCTTCAGCACTGCCACCTCCAGCTTTCCCTCCAGTCTTTTTGTTAGTGCCACCATCTCTGAGCTGTACTACATCTCAGTATTGGTTTCACTACTGTCTGGTAAAATTTGCCCTTCACTCTTGCAGATATCCTTCTGTTACAAATCACTCCTGCCACCTTTCTCTCTGCCACCTGCACTCTCTTCTTCTGCACACATGCTTTAATTGAAAGACAGCAGAGCTTTCTGTATGTCCAATATGTCCATTTGTGTGTCTGCGATTTTCATTTGTAAACATTAAAGTTAGAAAATTGACAGTATTTTTTAAAGAGATTCAACCAGTGCATCAGATACAGGTCCACATAGATTTGCTCATAATTTTGTAACGTTTTTATTCTGTAACCCTTTTTTCACTCTGTCTCTCTCAGATTAAAGCTGTTGATAATGGACGCCCTCAGAAGACCTCTACTTGTCGTTTGCATATCGAATGGATTCCTAAACCAGAAGTGTCAGCTGATGCATCTCCCCTGGTGTTTGAGGAGTCCCCCTTCACCTTCTCTGTGATGGAAAGTGACCCTGTGGCTCACATGGTGGGCGTAGTTGCCACAGAATCCTCAGATGTTCCTGTGTGGTTTGAAATCACAGGTATGACTTCCTCATATGCACATCTGTCATTGTGCTTGTGCATGCCTGAAGCATGCTGTTTGTTCTAGAAATGCCTCAAAGTTAGTCAGGTCTGTAAGGTATTTGGACAGTGACACAGTTGTTGTAATTTTGTGTTTTTGCACGATGAGTCACCTTTTGAGAACTGCTTATTCCAGACAGATTCAACAGTAATGATTTGTATGAATAGTTATCCTTATACAGGTGAGTCTTGTTAACTCACGCATGCGTAAATTGCAATTCGGCTTTACTCATGGTCAAAATGTGGAGCCCGAAAATGTAGACTACTGTATAAAAGTAAGTTTTGACTTGACCGTTTTGGGAAGGGATCATCACTGCAGATGATTATGGACAGTCTGAACCGGCTGTAAGGATCTAAAGAGGAAGGTCACATAAAAAAATTAGAATCATCCAGAATCGTTCGCACTGAAAAAGCCCTCATCGCTGACATGCAGCAGCCAGAGGAGGAAAAAAAGATCCCGAACCCACTCGAGATGAAGAAATCATCACCATCCAGGAAGGAAATCATGCTTCAAATGGTCAAAACTATTGTAATATGGCAAGTTAAGCTGATTTTTTTTTTTTTGGTCAACCTCATTAATTCGCAGTCTGATTTGTTGGACCCCAACTCATGCCAATTAAGGGGGCTCACCTGTGTATAGTTTGTGTTGTTACATGTGGCTTTTAAAACTGGAGGAACTGAGCATAACATTGACTGTACTTCCTAAGTAGCTAATGCAGTATTTTTGTTAAATAGTCAAATTAAAAGCGGAAAGTTGACATATCTTGATTCATTTAAACTCCATTGCGGTGGTGTACATGGGCAAAATTGCAAAAATGGTTACTGTCCAAATACTTATGACCCCCAACTGTACATAGAAGGTGAACTTTAATTTAGCTGCACTAATATGTTCTGTGTGATATGGCTGCAGAATATGTAAAACACTAAGAAAACAGTAATTTGAAGATGTTCTGCTATTAAGTTATTGTGATGAAAGATGACTGTTAAGATGGAGAAAGTGATGTGAAGTACTTTATTTGGTGTTTATTCAGAAGTAAATGTTGCCAAAAATCTAAGGGAAACTAATATTTTCATCCTAAATTGTTAAGTATTACAGAAAATATGACATTCAGACAATAGAACTGATAGATTCAGAATTCCAAGAAATATTGATATATATATATATATATATATATATATATATATATATATTTTTTTTGAGATACTATGCTTTTTGCAGTTCTGATTGGCACCTTAACATCTCTGTGTAGTTGCATTTGACTTGATTGTATTTTGTTGGTACTGATGGTAGGCCATGTGTGCATGAGAAGGCTTTACCTGACTCCTTTTACAAATGCTTGCCTTTCTCCCTTTCTCCCTTCCTCCCTGCCTGTTCTCCTAATCAAATGTCTGACTGACACGTCTCTTTTCTTCTCCTCCTTTTCTGTGCTCTGCCAATTTTGCCTCTTTCTCTGGAATGTTCTATTTGGTTCGATTGTTGCAAGACGACATAGAGGATACTGAGATGTTTTACATCCTTCAGATGGCTTGTGACTTCAACTGTACAGCAGAAGGTAGCTGCTGGGATGTCCTAATAGGCTGTGCTGTGTTAAGAGATCATCTTGTCTGTTGGTTGGATCGTGTTGTGTCACATTTTCACCGTAAACATGTGACGTGATGAACGCTCTCCATTTTATATCAGCAGTTTTATGTTTGATCCTCAGGGGTTTAATCTCATTGAAAGCCCTCTTGTCACTTTCACAGATATGTATTCCTGAAGCTCGTGCAGGTGCGGGCGCACACGTATGCACGCCCGCACACACACACATTGTTTCTCAAAACTCGATACAATACGTATCACTGCATGTTCCATACTCAATATGTTGATATTGAGACATTTATGTGCTTTCTGGTGCTTACATGAATTTTATTTAAGTGCATTGTACTGGCAGCACGGTGGCTTAGTGGTTAGCACTGTTGCCTCACAGCGAGAAGGTCATGGGATTGATCCCACCTGTGGCCTTTCTGTGTGGAGTTTGGGTTCCCTCCTCCCACATCCAAAGACATGCAGATTAAGTGAATTGGAAGCTGTAGGTGTGCGTGTGGGCGTGAATGTGTTTGTCTGTCTATATGTGGCCTTAACACAGACTGGTGTCCCGTCCAGGGTGTACCCCGCCTCGCGCCCTATGACTGCTGGGATGGGCTCCAGCCCCCCTGTGACCCTTAATTGGAATATGCAGGTATGGAAAATGGATGGATGGATGCATTGTAGTATGTGTGCTGGTGTGTAACTTACCTTTTTAATACTTTAGCTCAATGTCTGTTGTATTGGTATTTTCTTTGGCACATTAGCTTTACCCTATCCGAAATTGACATCACAATTTAGTTTTGTTTAGGTTACTAACCTATGGACCCGTAATCATTTTCTAACTCTCACTGACCTGATTTCAAAGCTAGAACCCCAAGGTGGATCTGCATGTTGATTTGGCGCAGGTTGTATGCTGGTTGTAGTTCTTCCTGATGCCCTTCCTGAAGCAAGTTCGCATTTAATGGAGAATAGGCAGGGTTGGCTCTGGAAACATTCGCACTTAACTGCTTGGCCACCACCCCTGCTTATGCACTATAGATGCCTGGCAGCCTCTTAGCCTCTTACATTTTTGGCTACTGTAATCTTCACATGTCAATTTGTAACAGTTATATGTAGACTGTGAGCGTCTGGGGTGCACATCTTTGAAAGTGACAATGGGGCTTTACAAAGTGTATTATGGTGTTATATGTTGATTATTTTGAATTTACATCATTTTCGTTTTAGTTGGCCTCTCATGATAATTACTGTTTTGACTTATGTGATACTATATGGAAATGGCCTCAGTATTTTTTTCTGAGCTTTGATATTTCCTATTGGGTTTACACATGTGTTTCATTACATCATAATGTCAACAACATTTTAGGGCCGGGTCCCACTGGTGTTTAGGAGGATTTGCGTATGGATTGCGCACAAAATTGGCTTATATTTGCTTAACATCCGCAATATCCGTGAAACAGCTTGTATGAGTCGGCCGACACCCGCACACGTCCGCAATTATCTGCAGAGGCACGTTTTTCTGTTGCCAGGATTTTTGAGCTGCACAAAAATTTTGGCTGCGGATGACATCTGCCTTACATACTCCATACATACTCAATTCATACACAATACATAATCTATGCGCTGTATATCTGCTGTCATCTGCTGTTATCCGCAACTGACAGGGATTTGCGGCTTGGCAGCAGACTGGGACAGTGTGTAAAACGGATATTTCACGTGCCCATCATGTCCACATCTTGAACTAAAATAAGTTGTAGCGACTGCTTACAGACTGGCCATGAATAAAGCATTTTTATTATGTCTGCTTTGCATCTGATTTGCTGCGGATGTAAATCAGATGCGCTGTGTTCACAGCTGAACGCTGTTCTTTGTTCTACCGGCTGCCACGCACTCTGCGCTGGATGCTGCCTATATAAAATAATTATTTCGTGGCGGATTAATCATTTTATTCTGCAGATTGGCTGTTGAAAACGGCTCTAATCGCCTCCTGAATCACAGAGGAAGCTGCAGCTTTGTCGTTCGCGTGCGTGTGCATGCGCGCGCGAACGGCTAACAAGCTGCAGAAAGCATTTTGAGCCGTCTAAAAAGGTAATTATTTGACTTGTTTACATTGTCAAGGCTTGATAAAACAGTTGCGTGTTTTTTCCTTCTTGTCTGCAGCTGTTACAGTATTTATTCCTATGTTTATATTGTTCAGACGAGCTATGCTCTGATGTGATCCGCTGACGTCACCACTCGCCCTGTTCACTACTTGTTTACTCCAGTCAACTTGTCCAAGTCCAGCAAATGCTCCAGAGGCTGTATTATTGGTGTGAATAGTGATTCCGACTGCCCGAGTGCGCTTCTTTTATGACCGCAGTGCAGATGCCGTGCACGCGCAACACGTGTGCGATGCATTCATAATGCACCCGTAATACTGCCGTGATAATCGCACTGTGTCGGATCCGTTTCCTCACTACATGCATTATACAACCGTGATTGTTCATCATATATTCGCTATACATTATTAATATATTCGTAATTCATACTGTGACATTTGTCATTTCTGGCCATTTTTGTTGCGGGCGACAACGAATGTCCGTAATTTGTATACTCAATTCATGGGCAATTAATCCTCTCCCCAGTGGGACTGGGCCCTTATATACATGATGCCAGAATAAACAACAGGGTTTCTTCTATCATTGTGACACTCAGGTGCAGCATATAAGATGAATAAACAGAAAAAAATATGATGAGACATGTTTAACGGTCAACATTTCTGGCCACAGATATTCACCACAAGTGGGGCTGACAATTCAGAGGTTTTAGCAGATGAGATGAGGGCAGCAGCTTCCCTAGGTTTTAGACTAACTGAATGAGAGCCATAGAGGTTCAACTAAGATTGAGCTATTAAAAAATGTATTGGAAATAATCTAATTATGAACCATTACAAATACTTTTTTTTTTTTGGCAATTAAGTACCAAGTATTCACACAGTGAAAAAAGTAATTCTGCTTCGAAAAAGATGCATTCAAGATGCATCGATAATCATATTGTATTTGAATTGCCGCCGTCTGAATCGTAATTGCTTTGATTGATGAGATGCCTAAAGATTCCCACCCCATTATGCCTCAACAGACCTCATAAAAAGAAACTTTAACAAGTGAAAGAAAACATTTAAATGTAGGCGGTATACCATATTTTCTGGAGTATAAGTCACGTTTGTTTTTTACTAGCTTGGGAGGTTCTGTGAATACTCTGGTGTGACTTATATACTGAAAAACATTTGTTGTTGATTATAATATTTAATTATAATGACTATTTATAGAGGACTTTACCAGGAATCAAAGCACTGCACAAAATCCATCCATCCATTTTCTATACCCGCCAACTTCAACAAAGTGCGCCTTGGGGCAACTGTTTGCTGTGATTTGGCGCTATAAAAATAAAATTCATTTGATTTTGATTTGATTTGATTTGAAGTGTCATCCCAGCAGTACTACACAAAATAAACTCCAATAATAAAAAATAAATGGCAATAATAAAATTAACTCCAAAACAATGCACAAATTAACCCAAATTTAAGATATGATACTCCAGAATAAAGGCACAAGTTATACTCCGGTGGGACTTGAACATGGGTTTTTTTAATAATTTTTTATTAATTTTTTAATAAATGTTTTAATAGTTCCATCCATCCATCCATTCATTTTCTTCCGCTTTATCCGGAGTCGGGTCGCGGGGGCAGCAGCTCAAGCAAAGCCGCCCAGACCTCCCGATCCACACACACCTCCTCCAGCTCCTCCGGGGGAACCCCAAGGCGTTCCCAAGCCAGCCGAGAGATATAGTCCCTCCAGCATGTCCTGGGTCTTCCCCGGGGCCTCCTCCCAGTGGGACATGCCCGGAACACCTCTCCAGCGAGGCGTCCAGGGGCATCTGGAAAAGATGCCCGAGCCACCTCAACTGACTCCTTTTGACATGGAGGAGCAGCGGCTCGACTCCGAGCTCCTCCCGAGTGACCGAGCTCCTCACCCTATCTCTAAGGGAGCGCCCAGCCACCCTGCGGAGAAAACTCATCTCGGCCGCTTGTACTCGCGATCTCGTTCTTTTGGTCATGAGCCAAATCTCATGACCATAGGTGAGGATCGGAACGTAGATCGATCGGTAAATCGAGAGCTTTACCCCCTACTCAGCTCTCTCTTCACCACGACGGTCCGATACAGCGACCGCATCACTGCAGATGCTGCACCGATCCGTCTATCGATCTCACGCTCCATCCGTCCCTCACTCGTGAACAAGACCCCGAGATACTTAAACTCCTCCACTTGAGACAAGGACACTCCACCGACCTGAAGAGGGCAAAGCACCTTTTTCCAGTCGAGAACCATGGCCTCGGATTTGGTGGTGCTGATTTTCATCCCGGACGCTTCACACTCGGCTGCAAACCGCCCCAGTGCACGCTGAAGGTCCTGATTTGACAAAGCCAACAGAACCACATTGTCCGCAAACAGCAGAGACGAGATTCTGTGGTTCCCAAACCAGACCCCCTCTACACCCTGGCTGCGCCTAGAAATTCTGTCCATAAAAATAATGAACAGAACCGGTGACAAAGGGCTGCCCTGGCGGAGGCCAACGTGCACTGGAAACAGGTTTGACTTACTACTGGCAATGCGAACCAAGCTCCTGCTGCGGTCGTACAGGGGCCGGATAGCCCTTAGCAAAGGACCCCGGACCCCGTACTCCTGGAGCACTCCCCATAGGGCGCGCCGAGGGACACAGTCGAATGCCTTCTCCAGATCCACAAAACACATGTGGATCTCAAATTCGGGCAGTTTGTTGTATTTCCACGTTCACTTACCAGCCTTCCACGAGTCTTGTTCGGGTTCGGGTAGTAGGTGGATTTGGAGGGCTCTCTGTTGGGGACTGTTACACAGAGACTGCTACCTGCTGCTTTGGACTGAACTAACAGTCTTTTCAAGACTTTTTTACTTTTTTTTACTTTTTTACTTTTTAATTTTTTTTAACTTTTTACTGTGCTCCAACGCCTAAGGAAGACCTCTAACGGTCGAAACATCGCGACGGAGCACTTTTATCAGCTAACTTTTATTAGCGTTGGCAGGCTAACTAGCTTGCTAACGCTTTCGTTTTTATTTTTTTTTTTATTTTTATTTTATTTTAGCACCGTTGTCGTGCGTTGCCTGTGCTGCTTCATGGCCTGTTTGGTGCCTTGATTGGGGCACTCCTTCTGCTGAATCACCTTTGGATTATTTGCACATTATTTACTTTGTGTGTTTTTGGGAATCCGCTAGCTTAGCGTAGCTACTAGCTCTTAGCCGATTTAGCATGGCGGCTTCTCCTGTCTCTCCCGCACTTTTCTGCTCTGGGTGTGAAATGTTTAGTTATTCCTCGGCCTCCTTTAGCAGTAACGGTACTTGTAATAAGTGCAGCTATTCGTAGCTTTGGAGGCCAGGCTGGGCGAGTGGAGGCTCGGCTCCGCACCGTGGAAAATTCTACAGCTAGCCAGGCCCCTGTAGTCGGTGCGGACCAAGGTAGCTTAGCCGCCGTTTAGTTACCCCCTGGCAGATCCGTGCAGTCGGGAAAGCAGGCTGACTGGGTGACTGTGAGGAGGAAGCGTAGCCCTAAACAGAAGCCCCGTGTACACCGTCAACCCGTTCACATCTCTAACCGTTTTTCCCCACTCGACGACACACACCGCCGAGGATCAAACTCTGGTTATTGGCGACTCTGTTTTGAGAAATGTGAAGTTAGCGACACCAGCACCATTGTCAGTTGTCTTCCGGGGCCAGAGCAGGCGACATCGAAGGACATTTGAAATTGCTGGCTAAGGCTAAGCGTAAATTTGGTAAGATTGTAATTCACGTCGGCAGTAAATGACACTCGGTTACGCCAATCGGAGGTCACTAAAATTAACATTAAATCGGTGTGTAAGTTTGCAAAAACAATGTCGGACTCTGTTGTTTTCTCTGGGCCCCTCCCCAATCAGACCCGGGAGTGACATGTTTAGCCGCATGTTCTCCTTGATTGCTGGCTGTCTGAGTGGTGTCCAAAAATGAGGTGGGCTTCATTGATAATTGGCAAAGCTTCTGGGGAAAACCTGGTATTGTTAGGAGAGACGGCATCCATCCCACTTTAGAGGGAGCAGCTCTCATTTCTAGAAATCTGGCCAATTTTTTTGGATCCTCCAAACTGTGACTGTCTAGCGTTGGGACCAGGAGGCAGAGCTGTGGTCTTATACACCTCTCTGCAGCTTCTCTCCCCCTGCCATCCCCTTATTACCCCATCCCCGTAGAGACGGTGCCTGCTCCCAGACCACCAATAACTAGCAAAAATCTATTTAAGCATAAAAATTCCAAAAGAAAAAATAATATAGCACCTTCAATTGCACCACAGACTAAAACAGTTAAATGTGGTCGATTAAACATTAGGTCTCTTTCTTCTAAGTCCCTGTTGGTAAATGATATAATAATTGATCAACATATTGATTTATTCTGCCTAACAGAAACCTGGTTACAGCAGGATGAATATGTTAGTTTAAATGAGTCAACACCCCCGAGTCACACTAACTGTCAGAATGCTCGTAGCACGGGCCGGGGCGGAGGATTAGCAGCAATCTTCCATTCCAGCTTATTAATTAATCAAAAACCTAGACAGAGCTTTAATTCATTTGAAAGCTTGTCTCTTAGTCTTGTCCATCCAAATTGGAAGTCCCAAAACCAGTTTTATTGTTATTATCTATCGTCCACCTGGTCGTTACTGTGAGTTTCTCTGTGAATTTTCAGACCTTTTGTCTGACTTAGTGCTTAGCTCAGATAAGATAGTATAGTGGGCGATTTTAACATCCACACAGATGCTGAGAATGACAGCCTCAACACTGCATTTATCTATTATTAGACTCTATCGGCTTTGCTCAAAAAGTAAATGAGCCCACCCACCACTTTAATCATATTTAGATCTTGTTCTGACTTATGGTATGGAAATAGAAGACTTAACAGTATTCCCTGAAAACTCCCTTCTGTCTGATCATTTTTTAATAACATTACATTTACCCTGATGGACTACCCTGCAGTGGGGAATAAGTTTCATTACACTAGAAGTCTTTCAGAAAGCGCTGTAACTAGGTTTAAGGATATGATCCGTCTTTATGTTCTCTAATGTCATATACCAACACAGAGCAGAGTAGCTACCTAAACTCTGTAAGGGAGCTAGAGTATCTCGTCAATAGTTTTACATCCTCATTGAAGACACTTTGGATGCTGTAGCTCCTCTGAAAAAGAGAGCTTTAAATCAGAAGTGCCTGACTCCGTGGTATAACTCACAAACTCGTAGCTTAAAGCAGATAACCCGTAAGTTGGAGAGGAAATGGCGTCTCACTAATTTAGAAGATCTTCACTTAGCCTGGAAAAAGAGTTTGTTGCTCTATAAGAAAGCCCTCCGTGAAGCTAGGACATCTTTCTACTCATCACTAATGAAGAAAATAAGAACAACCCCAGGTTTCTTTTCAGCACTGTAGCCAGGCTGACAAAGAGTCAGAGCTCTATTGAGCTGAGTATTCCATTAACTTTAACTAGTGATGACTTCATGACTTTGCTTTGCTAACAAAATTTTGACTATTAGAGAAAAATTACTCATAACCATCCCAAAGATGTATCGTATCTTGGCTGCTTTCAGTGATGCTGGTATTTGGTTAGACTCTTTCTCTCCGATTGTCTGCCTGAGTTATTTTCATTAGTTACTTCATCCAAACCATCAACATGCTTATTAGACCCCATTCCTGCCAGGCTGCTCAAGGAAGTCCTACCATTATTTAATGCTTCAATCTTAAATATGATCAATTCTACTTTGTTAGTTGGTTATGTACCACAGGCCTTTAAGGTGGCAGTAAGTAAACCATTACTTAAAAGCCATCACTTGACCCAGCTATCTTAGCTAATTATAGGCCAATCTCCAACCTTCCTTTTCTCTCAAAGATTCTTGAGAGGGTAGTTGTAAAACAGCTAACTGATCACCTGCAGAGGAATGGTCTATTTGAAGAGTTTCAGTCAGGTTTTAGAATTCATCATAGTACAGAAACAGCATTAGTGAAGGTTACAAATGATCTTCTTATGGCTTCGGACAGTGGACTTATCTCTGTGCTTGTTCTGTTGGACCTCAGTGCTGCTTTTGATACTGTTGACCATAAAATTTTATTACAGAGATTAGAGCATGTCATAGGTATTAAAGGCATTGCGCTGCGGTGGTTTGAATCATATTTGTCTAATAGATTACAGTTTGTTCATGTAAATGGGGAATCTTCTTCACAGACTAAAGTTAATTATGGAGTTCCACAAGGTTCTGTGCTAGGACCAATTTTATTCACTTTATACATGCTTCCCTTGGGCAGTATTATTAGACGGTATTGCTTAAATTTTCATTGTTACGCAGATGATACCCAGCTTTATCTATCCATGAAGCCAGAGGATACACACCAATTAGCTAAACTGCAGGATTGTCTTACAGACATAAAGACATGGATGACCTCTAATTTCCTGCTTTTAAACTCAGATAAAACTGAAGTTATTGTACTTGGCCCCACAAATCTTAGAAGCATGGTGTCTAACCAGATCGTTACTCTGGATGGCATTTCCCTGATCTCTAGTAATACTGTGAGAAATCTTGGAGTTATTTTTGATCAGGATATGTCATTCAAAGCGCATATTAAACAAATATGTAGGACTGCCTTTTTGCATTTACGCAATATTTCTAAAATCAGAAAGGTCTTGTCTCAGAGTGATGCTGAAAAACTAATTCATGCATTTATTTCCTCTAGGCTGGACTATTGTAATTCATTATTATCAGGTTGTCCTAAAAGTTCCCTAAAAAGCCTTCAGTTGGTTCAGAAGGCTGCAGCTAGAGTACTGACGGGGACTAGCAGGAGAGAGCATATCTCACCGTGTTGGCCTCTCTTCATTGGCTTCCTGTTAATTCTAGAATAGAATTTAAATTCTTCTTCTTACTTATAAGGTTTTGAATAATCAGGTCCCATCTTATCTTAGGGACCTCGTAGTACCATATTACCCCATTAGAGCGCTTCGCTCTCAGACTGCGGGCTTACTTGTGGTTCCTAGGGTTTGTAACAGTAGAATGGGAGGCAGAGCCTTCAGCTTTCAGGCTCCTCTCCTGTGGAACCAGCTCCCAATTCAGATCAGGGAGACAGATACCTCTCTACTTTTAAGATTAGCTTAAAACTTTCCTTTTCGCTAAGGCTTATAGTTAGGGCTGGATCGGGTGACCCTGGACCATCCCTTGGTTATGTTGCTTTAGACGTAGACTGTGGGGGGTTCCCATGATGCACTGTTCTTTCTTTTTTTGCTCCGTATGCATCACTCTGCATTTAATCATTAGTGATCGATCTCTGCCCCCCTTCTCGGCATGTCTTTTTCCTGGTTCTTTCCTCAGCCCTACCAGTCTCAGCAGAAGACTGCCCCTCCCTGAGCCTGGTTCTGCTGGGAGTTTTTCCTTCCCACTGTGGCCAAGTGCTTGCTTCATAGGGGGGTCGTTTTGACCGTTGGGGGTTTTTCATGGTTATTGTATGGCCTTGCCTTGCAATAGGAGCGCCTGGGGCAACTGTTTGTTGTGATTTGGCGCTATATAAGAAAAAAGTTGATTGATTGATTGATTGACTGGTTGGGCAAACTCCCATGAACCCTCGAGCACCCGATGGAGCATGTAGAGCTGGTCCAGTGTGCCACGACCAGGATGAAAACCACACTGCTCCTCCTGAATCCGAGGTTCAACCATCGGTCGAATTCTCTTTTCCAGTACTCTGGAATAGACCTTACCGTGGAGGCTGAGGAGTGTGATCCCCCCTATAGTTGGAACACACCCTCTGGTCCCCTTCTTAACAGAGGGACCACCACCCCGGTCTGCCAATCCAGAGGCACTGTCCCTGATCGCCACGCGATGTTGCAGAGGCGTGTCAGCCAAGACAGCCCCACAACTTCCAGAGACTTAAGGTACTCAGGACGGATTTCATCCACCCCAGGAGCCTTGCCACCGAGGAGCTTTCTAACCACCTCGGTGACTTCGGCCTGGGTAATGGACGAGTCCGCCTCCGAGTCCCCAGTCTCTGCGTCCTCTTCGGAAGACGTGACGATGGGATTGAGGAGATCCTCGAAGTACTCCTTCCACCGCCCGACAACATCCCCAGTCAGGGTCAGCAGCTCCACACCCGCACCGTAAACAGTGCTGGTGGAGAGCTGCTTCCGCCTCCTGAGGCGTCGGACGGTTTGCCAGAATCTCTTCGAGGCCGACCGATAGTCCTCCTCCATAGCCTCCCCGAACTCCTCCCAGACCCGGGTTTTTGCCTCTGTGACCGCACGGGCTGCGGCACGCTTGGCCTGCCGGTACCTGTCAGCTGCATCTGGGGTCCCACCTACCAACAAAGATAAGTAGGACTCCTTCTTCAGCTTGATGGCATCCCTTACTTCCGGTGTCCACCACTGGGTTCGGGGATTGCCGCCGCGACAGGCACCAGAGACCTTGCGACCACAGCTACGAGCAGCCGCATCGACAATGGAGGTGGAGAACATGGTCCACTCGGACTCCATGTCTCCAACCTCCCCCGGGATCTGGGAGAAGCTCTCCCAGAGGTGGGAGTTGAAGACCTCGCTGACAGAGGGTTCCGCTAGTTGTTCCCAGCAAACGCTCACAATACGTTTGGGCCTGCCAGGTCTTACCGGCTTCCTACCCTCCCAGCGGATCCAACTCACCACCAGGTGGTGATCAGTCGACAGCTCTTCCCCTCTCTTCACTCGAGTGTCCGAGACACGTGGCCGAAGGTCAGATGATACGACTACAAAGTCGATCATCAACCTCCGGCTCAGGGTGTCCTGGTGCCACGTGCACTTATGGACACCCTTGTGCTCGAACATGGTGTTCGTGATGGACAAACTGTGACTAGCACAGAAGTCCAACAGCTGAACACCACTCGGGTTCAGATCGAGGAGGCCGTGCTTCCCGATCACCCCCCTCCAGGTCTCACTGTCGCCGCCCACGTGGGCGTTGAAATCCCCCAGGAGACCAATGGAGTCCCCAGTCGGAGCGCTATCTAGTACCCCTCCCAGGGACTCCAGGAAGGTCGGGTACTCTGCACTGCCGCTCGGCCTGTAGGCCGAGACAACGGTGAGAGACCTGTCCCCAACCCGAAGGCGTAGGGACGCGACCCTCTCGTTCACCGGAGTGAACTCCAACACTTGACGACTGAGCTGGGGAGCAATAAGCAATGCGACCCCAGCTCTCCGCCTCTCCCCGTGGGCGACGCCAGAAAAATTAAGCGTCCAGCCCCTCTCCAGGAGTTGGGTACCAGAGCCCAAGCTGCGCGTGGAGGTGAGCCCGACTATCTCTAGTCGGTATCTCTCAACCTCCCGCACAAGCTCAGGCTCCTTCCCCCCTAGCGAGGTGACATTCCACGTCCCAACAGCCAGGGGCTGTGAGCATGGACCGGGCCGCCGGGCCACCCACCCTCGACCGCCACCCAATCCTCTCTGCACCCGACCCCCTCTGCAGGTGGTGAACCCACAGGAGGGCGGGCCCAAGTCACTCTTTCGGGCTGAGCCCAGTTGTGACTTATAATCCAGTGCATCTTTTTCTGTGTAAATGCGGGTAACCAGAATTTATCATATTTTCCAAAGAATATATTGCAATTAAGTTTTTTTCATGTCTATCCAAAAATGTGTCAATGATGGGAAAAAATATTGAACATAGATCACAAAGAACTCAAGAGTAAACTACTTCTTGTTGCCACTCAAAGTGAAAACGTCGAAGCAGACTGAAACGTGCACGTTTACATTTCATAATGTAAATAAACATTAAAAATGACTGTACATGTTTGGTCTTTCAGGTTTGAAGCTTGATTTATGCTTGTTCTCAAACACCTAGCATATCCTCTTCAGATTTTCTTCTTCTTGCTCATGCCCACCACATTCTGGTCTGGAGTGTGGCTCAGACAGTACTTAATTTTGATCCCATCTTGTGGCTGTACTTACTTCAAAATATGTCACAGGACCGGTGTCCTGTCGAGATGAGGTGAACGTCGAGATGAGGTGCGTTGCGCTACGCGCACATCGCTCTACCCCAGATCTGAAGACGTCACCCGTCGAGATGAGGTGCGTCGCGCAATTGCACATGTGGAGATGATGCAACTCGCTCAATATGCAACTATTTGTTTTTTGTTTTTTGTTTTTTTCCTCTAACCACCATGGAGAAGTGCGCTTCATCTGTGGAGGTGAACAGCCAGTGGAGCAAACAACGTTTTTAAAAATTATATATAGAAACACACTGCTTCACTTTAAATGCACAAGTCCGTTTCAGACGATCAGCACAGACCCTTTCTCTTAAAGGCTTTATTTTACTCAGCATGTGGCTTTGTAAACTTATAGCATCGCCTGCTACATTGATTAGCGCTTACATTAGTTATGGACATGCTCTACGGTCTTCTTCTGGGATTTTTATTTACTTGCCCATCAAAATAAGCGAACTTCATCAAGTAATTTTTTCAGTGCATGCATGTGTAGTTATGCGAGGCACCTCATCTTGACGGCGCACCTCCGCTCGACAGACTTATCTGTCGAGATGAGGTGCGTGCACCTCATCCCGACGGCGCACCTCATCTCGACAGAACACCGGACCCGGCACCACAAGGGGGCGTTTGGGGGCGACGCCCCCTCACGTCATCAATCCCGCCCCCTCGGATGTGAGAGTTATCAAAAAAAAAAAGAAAGAAAACGAAATACTGGAAAATATAGCAAAATATTAGTTATTCAATATTATTATCACTTTACCGGGACGTTGCTGGGCCGGTATCGTAGATTTACGTCGATGGTACCTGGCTATACCCACCCGCTATGCGTAAACAAATGACGTCATAGCGCGTAGCCCAAGAACTGTCTAAAAAAAAACTGAGATGAAAATGCGAGAAGTGTGTTTTGGTCCCAATATGGATATTCCGGATGATTTTCTCATGGATAGTACGACAATGAACAGCAGTAAAAGCAGCCAGCTTGATGAGAACACACTGGCCAAATTGGAGAGCAGCGCGCGCCAGCTAGCCGACACGACAAAAGTTAAGTGAGCCAACTTTTTATGTACGCGTTACGTGTTGTGTATCTCAGTAAAAAGTGATAATAATGCAAATAACATGCTGTTGTCATGCGGTATGCATTTTCTTAGTCCCTCCGTTCACGGCCAGTCGCCCGCAATGACAGATATTAAAGTTATGTATTGTTGTAAATATATGTACATGAAAGGTTTATCTTTGACCCGTTGTGTGACTGTCATGCTCAATTGCGCTGTGTTTGCGCTTGTGATGGAGGGCTGTATGTGGGGTTAATCTACTGTCTCGTGTCGTTTCTCAGATCAGTTGTTGGTTTGGTTTTGTGGTATGCAGGAGATCACTTGACTGAGGCACTATACGTTCAAATAATAATTAAAAAAAACACTGTCATCACTCTTTAGTCTTACTCAGTCAGTCTCTTACAATGGTGTAGCCTAAATACACGAGCTTTCCAGGAGCGCACCCAATTCATTACGCACGCTCAGAGGCACGTCCCCTCCGGTGCGCACTTTTTTTGGGGGGGGGGGGCGGCCCCGCCCCCTGTGATAAACTCATCGCCCCCTTAATATTTTTTTTCTGGCGCCGGGCCTGCACAGGACCAGCCAAACAAGTGACTGACTCAATTCCTGTTTTGGTTGCTTGTCTCCTGCTTGTAAAGTTCCAATCGTCCCCCCTTATGACAGGCAAAAACGGGACAGATGGTAATTGAAAAATTGAGTGTGAGGCTGCTCTCGTAGCACAGCTGTACATCATCTGTCATCTTACAGCAGACAGTGCAAACCACACCCCCTCCTCAGTTATAAGGGATTCACAGAGATAAAAGAGCAGGACAACAAGCCAGCAAAATGCTGCCAGCCATAGAAAACAAAGAAAACACTGAGCTATTGTTTACAGCTAAGTTCACATTTTTCCCAACCTTAACCAGCATCGTTAGCACTCAAGCTAACAATGTTCTCCTGATTTCATTGTTTGTAAGAAATCCTTTGAGAAAAAAAAATCCATGCCAGTCAAGAGGCATCCTGGAACGCCATCGTAAATTCAAAATGTCAAAGAAATAATGTTAGCGACCTACTTTTTAAATTGTTGACATGTTAGCGGTACAAAATTTTGGATGAAATATGGCTACATCTGCATGTTTTTCCCCAATATCCCAGTTTATATCAAATTTTTACCAGTTTTAAGATAATGACAATGCATCTTAATCTAGAGATTAACAAATGCAATTCTGAAGTAGTCCAGAGCTCCACTGCTGATGCCCCAGTGGTTGTCAAGCCTTTCATTTGCAACAATTTGGGTGGGGAATTATGCAACACAATTTTAATTCAAAGTTAATTGTTTTAATCAGGCTGGGTTTAAGAAGTTGTGTTTTTTATGACGTAAACAGTGGTTACCATCATGTGAAATAAAAGTAAACATGAAAACGCTACACAGAAAGATAACATATTCATGTTTATTATCTATATTGTGATATTAAAGATATTTTAAACATTATGGACAGTGGGGCTGAGTGCAGCGTTGCACTATAGGTTCAGGCCAGACCAAAGTGCTCAGGGAGTCATATATTGTGTCTTTTCAGCAAGATAATATAGGCCACCAGGTGTCTTAAAAACAAATACTCAGGGTTAGACTCAAAAATATCCCAAACACACTGAGGTGATGCATCTTAAAATAAACCAGTTTTTATCTTCCTAAGAAATTACATTTCTGTGCGTGCTGCATTTCGACATTCTATGGCCTTAAGAGTGTCACAGTTCAGAAAGGTCAGCGGCTTGCAGAACAAGCATAGGTCCAGATAAAAACGTCCCTGACTGACAGTATGTCACAGAGGCCAGAAATGACACAGAGGATGTCAAATCTCAACTGTATTTGAAATGGTCGATAGAAGCAGATTTTGCACCAAATGACTCCTTTTAAAAGTGACCTGGTCAGGACTCACCTTAGGGTGTTATTTGCATAGAAGCACTATCATCACTATTAGGTGGATGTCGTTTTAATAGTGGTCAGGTGCACATTAGTGCTTCAGTTCTACCTATTTTTTGTTGGGGTTTTTTCCACGTTGGGTTCACTGCAGAAGTTGTTGAAATGTTTAAGCCTATTTTTAGGAAAACATACTAAAACAGATTGTAGCCAGCAGTGGCTAAACGCTTTTCAAATAAATGGCAGTTATTCAGAACAGTGACAGTTTCCACAGTAAAAGTCTTTACTCTGTCGCTGATGCTGATTTACTAAAGATTTTACTAAGTGTGCTTTTTTAAGCACACTTAGGAAAATGTTAGAGCTGCCATTAATGACTGTATTTCTATCAGTTAATCTATAGAGTATTTTTTATCATTTAGTCAATGAATATAATTTTCAGGACTTCAAAAGCAGTCCAATTCAGTGTAAAACAGCAGAACTGCCAACACTGCTCCCAAACCACAATAATGGAGATTGAAATATTACAGATTTTGTGGATTATTTGGAGACATTTTCTGGCCTTGACTGCCTCTTGCATGCCCAACATGCTAAATTTTGGAATATGGGGTTTATCTGTCAGTCATACCTCTCTAGTTCAACTCCAAAATTAATATTTTAGCCATAAAAACATTACTGTTGCAGTTTTTAAAGTACTTTGATAATGATGACTGCCAAGAGTAGCTAGTGAAACCACTGAAAAAGCGTTCCTTGCAAATAGTAATTTAATAAATGTGAATACACAATGCTTACAGTGGTTTATCCATTTCTGGTGGTTCGTCATCCAGAATTGTGCCTGTATGTTTCATCTTCAGGTGGTCACTATTGCAACTGTGGTATACCAGTGAAAGCTAGAAGAATATACAAGGCACCTTTTCGTTTGAGCTAATTAGAAATATTCCCATTGTTTCAGTGCCTTCAGTCTTTGCGAACAAACATGCCTGGCAAGTCTTTTAAAAAAAGACTTGTCTTTTTAAAAAGGCAAGTCTTTTTTGGTGGTCCGCTGAGCCTATATAATGGTAGGGGAAACCCTGGAGTGTGTATCGTCATAACCAAAGACATTCAGAGAACTCAGTGAAAACAAAATCATACATTTCATCATGGTATATAACATGAATAAAGTTTCAACATGAATTTGTTCATTTGACTTCATCAGCACAGTAGATAGTGATGTTTCTATGTTTATGTTACCGGTCCTGTTTTTGTATAACCTTCCTGCCTGCACACAAGGTGATGATTTTCACTTATCCTTTGTTTATAAATTTTGTTTGTTTAATAAAAATATATCCACAGGTGGTAATTATGACAGCCGCTTTGACGTGGGGAAGGCCAGCGGAACCTTGATTGTTGCACGTCCCCTGGACGCTGAACAGAAATCAAATTACAATCTGACTGTGGAAGCCACGGATGGGACACGAACTGTCAGCACCCAGGTAATTCAAACACTAATGAAACGGTGGGAAGCTGCCGAGCTTGTTGTCATGGAGCTGTTTTCCCTCATGAGAAACAGCTGGAGCAAAGTGTTAAGTGAAGGCTGGTCACACTGTCCTGCTTTCTGGATTATGTTCATATTGTATTGCTGTTGGTGCTCTCGGGCAAATTGATGTTGCATAAGTTTGTGCTTTTTTATGGTAGAGAAATGGGCCATGCCATGTGAGGTTGAAGAATGGCTCACCGCCTAAAATAAGCTATCATTTGAAATCTAGTTTAATCGTAGTTGTTTGTCTGTCCTTTTTTGGTAAACTTATTTTTAGCACAAATTAGGGACATCCTAGTCATGATTTCACCCATGAATCTGAAGCGCTTTAATATTGTCTATATGCCAGTTTAACATGTTGCACAATGTACGAGTAAAAATCCTTTAAAATCAGTGCAATCAATTAAATGTCAAAAGAGTGAATAATATCAACATTAACATAGAGAAAGTTACCTCTTTCTCCGTGGATTCTGACAGAGATATGTCTCAGTTCTTATTTATAAAAATCTGGCAAATCTTTGCTGCTTCCTGAAGAACTTTAGACTTTGTTGAATGAGAAACTGAACATAATATAACTTGTATCACAATTAAAACTGTTATTAAGGTTGTTGCAGCAGTTAAAGATTGGTTGTGGATCTGTAGCGCAGGATGAGTTGAAACAACCTCTGTTTTTAAATTGTCAGATTAATGAAGAGGACTCCAATAATATGGATCAGGTCTGATACAGCTCCTCTGGGGAACTTCACCAGTGCAAAGTATTTGCACAGTTTTCGCCAAAATACCAAAAATTTGTTTTGTGCTGCCTCACTTTAAAGGTCTTCATGTGTTCCATTTGTTTGAAGAGGCAAGATTCATCCCAAGAGCCAGATGGAGTACAAATATCAGTCCATCTAGCTGGAGCTTGTTCGGATATTGTGCTGTTGCCTCAGATCTGTGTGTGTGTGTGTGTGTGTGTGTGTGTGTGTGTGTGTGTGTGTGTGTGTGTGTGTGTGTGTGTGTGTGTGTGTGTGTGTGTGTGTGTGTGTGTGTGTGTGTGTAACTGACCTGAGGGATCAGATCACATTCCCTGTCAGCACTGATCATGTCTGCGCTTCAGCAGAGGTGACTGAGCAGCAGAGCAGGGAAATCAAGGCGTTTTTTAAAAAAATGAACTGAGAGGGAAATATTGCAGAGAAGAGGAGAGGCGTCATGATAATCAGGCATGTGGATGACAATGTGGGTCTTTGACAACACAGGGAACGAGCTGTGAAAATCATGCAGTGATTACGCAGGATTTGCTGTGCACAAGATGAGAGCCTTGCCGTTCACTGCACATGGATTTTAATATGCTGCCATGCCATTCCCCATTTTTAAAAATAAATTTATGCACATTTGGGTTTGGGCAAGTGTTCTACGGGTCTGACTGAGACAGAAGGTTTGGACCTGTGAAGAAGTGCTTTATCTTGAAGAAACATGAGTATTAATCTTCTCATGCTTTTCTACTAGTTACAATTGACCAAACACAAGGATTTCATGTTACTTAACCTGGTTATTGCACCAAGCCCCTGTTAGCTTGCTTCCATTTTAAAGTGCATCTATGACGGAATTGCTTTTTCCACTATTGCAACATTGTTAAATCATATGTATGAAGTCGGTTTTCAAAATCAGCATCACTGTTTGTTGCAGAGCAGATTGTTTTATTTTATAAACACCAACGCACGTGATTGGGCACCGTAGTCTTGTTTGAGGGTGGGCACTAAAGGGGTTAAATGAAAGAGTATAATTCTACTTCTGGAACATGGCACTTTCCCTGCATTTTTGGGCAAATTACATGACAGACAAAGTGAAAACGCAAAAGAAAAGTGACGATGCGGTGGAAAGTGGACACGTGTTGCAGTTTGTTTATGACCCAGAGCTCAAATACAGTGAGGAAAATAAGTATTTGAACACCCTGCTATTTTGCAAGTTCTCCCACTTAGAAATCATGGAGGGGTCTGAAATTTTCATCTTAGGTGCATGTCCGCTATGAGAGACATAATCTAAAAAAAAAAAAAAAAAAAAAATCCGGAAATCACAATGTATGATTTCTTAATAATTTATTTGCCTGTTACTGCTGCAAATAAGTATTTCAACACCTGCCAATCAGCAGAAATTCTGGCCCTCAAAGACCTGTTAATCCGCCTCTAAAAAGTTCACCTCCACTCCACTTATTACTCCAAATTAGAAGCACCTATTTGAGGTTGTTAGCAGCATAAAGACACCTGTCCACCTCACACAATCAGTAAGACTCCAACTACTAACATGGCTAAGACCAAAGAGCTGTTCAAAGACACCAGAGACAAAATTGTAGACCTCCACAAGGCTGGAAAGGCCTACAGGGCAATTGCCAAGCAGCTTGGTGAAAAAAGATCAACTGTTGGTGTTGTGTGGGCCGCCAGAAGAGGAGGTACTGCTGGCCCACCACCAGAGGGCGCCCTGCCTGAAGTGCGGGCTTCAGGCACGAGAGGGCGCTGCCGCCTCAGGAACAAGCCGTGATGACAGCTGTCACCCATCATCCGTGACAGCTGTCACTAATCAACCAACCCACATCTGGAATAAAAGCAGGAAGACACCTCCACCACACTGCCGAGATATCATCTTCATCTAGAGGTAATATCCTCAGCCTTTGTGGTAATACTGAAAATCTGTTTATTGTGAGTGTTTGCAGGAGTACCGGTCCTTTTGTGGAGGCTGTGCAATACTGCACTCTTTTTCCTCTGAGGACGCGCTGCAAGTATTGAGTGAGAGGTGGAGGTGGAATTCCCACCAGGATTGTTGCTGGGTGTTCACACACCCACACTTGACTGGCTTTGCTTTCTGCCAGCAGTACCAGATCCGACACACTGAGACGGTGGCCACCTGGGGACTTCGGGACTTGGCGGCTCCAGTATTCCTCGGGTTCGGTGGTAGTGGAAATCGTGTGGTTCCGGTTCGTTTCCAGACGGGCGTCTCTTATCGTCGAGCCTGCCCACACGACACCTTTATTGATTGACTTTTGCACATTCTGAAATCTGCTGTGTTTGGTTGTGTCATTCACAACAGTAAAGTGTTATAATTTGACTCCTTCCATTGTCCGTTCATTTACGCCCCCTGTTGTGGGTCCGTGTCACTACACTTTCCCAACAGGATATCTTGGCCAGTGTCATGGACTCTGAGGGGCGTCACCAGCCTGTTGAACAGCCAATGGGAGAGCAGGGAGCGCAGGCGTCTGCAGGAGGCGTGATTGGTGAGCTACAGCATATTCTCACCGCCTTTACGGCTCGGATGGATCAAATAGCCGAGCAAAACATCCTCCTGAACCGCAGGGTGGAGGCTCTCTCCGCGCAAGTGGCGGCGAGCGCTCAGGGCGCTGCTGCAGCTCCTCCTCCTGCCGATCCTGTGCTAGATATAAATGTTCCAGTGGTGGTTCAACAACCCCTCCCACCATCCCCTGAAGCATAAATAAGCCCTCCTGAACCGTACGGAGGTTGTGTGGAGACGTGCGCGGACTTTCTTATGCAGTGTTCGCTCGTCTTTGCACAACGTCCCGTCATGTACGCGTCAGACGCAAGCAAAATAGCTTATGTGATCACTCTGCTTCGGGGAGAGGCACGCGCTTGGGCTACAGCGCTGTGGGAGCAAAATTCACGGCTCCTTCACACGTACACTGGGTTTGTGAGGGAGTTCAGAACAGTGTTTGATCACCCTAACGGGAGAGACCGCTTCAACTGTGTTGCTGTCAATGAGACAGGGACGCCGGAGCGCCCCCGCTTATGCAGTCGACTTCCGCATCGCGGCTGCGAGGTCCAGCTGGAATAACGCTGCGCTCCGCGCCGCCTTTGTAAACGGACTGTCGTGAGTCCTAAAGGAGCACCTAGTGGCCAAGGATGAACCGCGGAAATTAGATGGGCTTATTGATCTCGTTATACGGTTAGACAATCGGTTGGAGGAACGCCGTCGGGAACGAGACGAAGGACGTGGCCGGGCGCGAGCCGTCCCTCTTCCTTCCGGGTCCGAGAAAGGTCCGCCCTTCCCACGCTCCCTGGCCTCTACGTCCCGTGGGGCGACAGCTCCCCCTGCTGACGAAGCTATGGACACGAGCAGGGCCACATTTAGACCACCTAATAGACAGAGGAGGTTTCCACACGTGGCGTGTTTTGTTTGTGGCTCAATGGAGCATCAATTGAGCAATTGCCCCGAACGGTTAAACACCAACGCCCGCCCCTAGAAACTGGGCTTAGGGTGGGCCAAGAAATTCACGTGGGACACACACATATTGCCACACGGCTCCCAGTTACAATCCTTAGCGGGGATTTAACCCTTCAGGCCTCAGCACTGGTAGACACAGGGTCAGAAGGGAATCTGCTAGACAGCAGATGGGCCAGGGAGGTAGGGCTCCCTCTGGTGGCGCTACCTACACCATTGCAGGTGCGAGCACTAGATGGCACCCTACTCCCTTTACTCACACACAAGACACTACCAGTAACTCTGGTAGTGTCAGGGAATCATAGGGAGGAGATTGAGTTTTTTGTGACTCCTTCTACCTCCCGTGTGATTCTGGGGTTCCCCTGGATGTTGAAACACAATCCCCGGATTGATTGGCCGTCCGGGGTGGTGGTACAGTGGAGCGAGACCTGCCATCGGATGTGTTTGGGATCCTCGGTTCCTCCCGGTTCCCAGGCTAAGGAGCAGGTCAAAGTTCCCCCCAATCTGTCGGCGGTGCCAGTTGAGTACCACGATCTTGCTGACGTTTTTAGCAAGGATCGGGCACTCACTCTTCCCCCGCATCGTCCGTACGATTGTGCCATCGATTTGTTGCCAGGTGTGGAGTTCCCGTCCAGCAGGCTGTACAACCTCTCCCGACCTGAGCGCGAATCAACGCAGACCTACATCCGGGACTCCTTGGCTGCCGGGTTGATTCGTAACTCCACCTCTCCGACGGGAGCAGGTTTCTTTTTTGTGGGCAAAAAAGATGGCGGTCTTCGTCCATGCATTGATTACCGGGGGCTGAACGAGATCACGGTTCGCAACCGATACCCGTTGCCTTTATTAGATTCAGTGTTCACCCCCTGCATGGAGCCAAAATCTTCACAAAGTTGGATCTTAGGAACGCATACCACCTAGTTCGGATCCGGAAGTGAGACGAATGGAAGACGGCATTTAACACCCCGTTAGGTCATTTTGAGTACCTGGTCATGCCGTTCGGCCTCACTAACGCCCCCGCGATGTTCCAAGCTTTGGTTAATGACGTCTTGCGGGACTTCCTGCACCGATTCGTCTTCGTATACCTGGATGATATACTCATCTTTTCTCCGGACCCTGAGACCCATGTATGGCATGTACGTCAGGTCCTGCAGCGGTTGTTGGAGAACCGGCTGTTTGTGAAGGGCGAGAAGTGTGAGTTCCACCGCACTTCTTTGTCCTACCTGGGGTTTATCATCTCCTCCAACTCCGTCGCCCCGGATCCGGCCAAGGTCGCAGCGGTGAGAGACTGGCCCCAACCTACGAGCCGTAGGAAGCTGCAACAGTTCCTCGGCTTCGCAAATTTCTACAGGAGGTTCATTAAGGGGTATAGTAGTAGTTAGCCCCCTGACGGCCCTGACCTCACCAAAAGTTCCCTTCACTTGGTCGGATCGGTGTGAAGCCGCGTTTAGGGAGTTGAAACGCCGGTTCTCGACTGCACCGGTCTTGATGCAGCCCGATCCTAGTCGCCAGTTTGTGGTTGAAGTGGATGCCTCTGACTCAGGGATAGGAGCCGTGCTATCCCAGAGCGGAGAAACCGATAAGGTTCTTCACCCGTGTGCCTATTTTTCCCGCAGGTTGACCCCAGCAGAGCGGAACTATGACGTGGGCAATCGAGAGCTCCTTGCGGTGAAAGAGGCTCTTGAGGAGTGGAGACACCTGCTGGAGGGAGCGTCAGTGCCTTTCACGGTTTTCACGGACCACCGGAACCTGGAGTATATCAGGACCGCCAAGCGACTGAACCCCAGGCAAGCCCGCTGGTCACTGTTTTTCGGCCGTTTTGACTTCCGGATCACCTACCGCCCCGGGACCAAGAACCAAAGATCGGATGCCCTGTCCCGGGTGCATGAACGGGAAGTCAAGACCGAGCTGTCGGATCCACCGGAACCCATTCTACCGGAGTCCACTATCGTGGCTACCCTGACCTGGGACGTGGAGAAGACCGTCCAGGAGGCCCTGGCACGGAGCCCGGATCCCGGAACAGGACCGAAAGACAGGTTGTACGTCCCACCAGAGGCCAGAGCTGCTGTTCTGGACTTCTGTCACGGGTCCAAGCTCTCCTGCCACCCAGGGGTGCGTAGGACCGTGGCAGTGGTCCGGCAGCGCTTCTGGTGGGCGTCCCTAGAGACTGATGTCCGGGCTTACATCCAGGCCTGCACCACCTGTGCCAGGGGCAAGGCGGACCACCAGAAGGCACAGGGACTCCTACAGCCACTTCCTGTGCCTCACTGCCCCTGGTCCCACATCAGTCTGGATTTTGTCACGGGCCTCCCGCTGTCCCGGGGACACACCACCATCCTCACGATAGTGGACCGATTCTCCAAGGCGGCCCACTTCGTGGCCCTCCCGAAGCTCCCGTCGGCCCAGGAGAGGGCGGATCTCCTGGTCCACCATGTCGTCCGGCTGCATGGGATACCAACAGACATCGTTTCGGATCGCGGTCCACAGTTCTCCTCGCAGGTGTGGAGAAGTTTCTGCCGGGAACTGGGGGCCACCGTAAGCCTCTCGTCTGGGTATCACCCACAGACTAACGGACAGGTCGAACGGGCCAACCAGGAGTTGGAGCAATCCCTTAGGTGCATGACCTCCACACACCCGACGGCTTGGAGTGAACATCTGGCCTGGATCGAGTACGCTCATAACAGCCAAGTGTCCTCTGCCACCGGCCTCTCCCCGTTCGAGGTGTGTCTGGGGTACCAACCCCCTTTGTTTCCTTTGGTGGAGGGAGAGGTCGGTGTGCCCTCGGTCCAGGCCCACCTGCGGAGATGCCGTCGGGTGTGGCGCACCGCCCGTTCGGCCTTGTTGAGGGCCCGGACGAGGGCTAAAGCCCATGCAGACCGTCGACGGTCCCCGGCCCCCGCATACCAGCCCGGGCAGGAGGTATGGCTTTCCACTAAGGACATTCCACTCCAGGTCGAGTCCCCCAAGCTAAAAGACCGCTTCATTGGACCCTTCCCCATCCTGAAGGTCCTCAGTCCTACCGCAGTGAGGCTCCAACTCCCCGCCTCACTGCGGATCCATCCGGTTTTCCATGTCTCCCGAATCAAGCCGCATCACACCTCACCCCTCTGTGCACCCGGTCCGGCGCCGCCTCCTGCCCGTATTATCGACGGGGAGCCGGCTTGGACAGTTCGCCGGCTCTTGGACGTCCGTCGAATGGGCCGGGGCTTTCAGTATTTAGTGGACTGGGAGGGGTATGGACCCAAAGAACGCTCCTGGGTGAAGAGGAGCTTCATCCTGGACCCGGCCCTCCTGGCCGATTTCTATCGTTGCCACCCGAACAAGCCTGGTCGGGCGCCAGGAGGCGCCCGTTGAGGGGGGGGTCCTGTTGTGTGGGCCGCCAGAAGAGGAGTTACTGCTGGCCCACCACCAGAGGGCGCCCTGCCTGAAGTGCGGGCTTCAGGCACGAGAGGGCGCTGCCGCCTCAGGAACAAGCCGTGATGACAGCTGTCACCCATCATCCGTGACAGCGGTCACTAATCAACCAACCCACATCTGGAATAAAAGCAGGAAGACACCTCCACCACACTGCCGAGATATCATCTTCATCTAGAGGTAATATCCTCAGCCTTCGTGGTAATACTGAAAATCTGTTTATTGTGAGTGTTTGCAGGAGTACCGGTCCTTTTGTGGAGGCTGTGCAATACTGCACTCTTTTTCCTCTGAGGACGCGCTGCAAGTATTGAGTGAGAGGTGGAGGTGGAATTCCCACCAGGATTGTTGCTGGGTGTTCACACACCCACACTTGACTGTCTTTGCTTTCTGCCAGCAGTACCAGATCCGACACGCTGAGACGGTGGCCACCTGGGGACTTCAGGACTTGGCGGCTCCAGTATTCCTCGGGTTCGGTGGTAGTGGAAATCGTGTGGTTCCGGTTCGTTTCCAGACGGGCGTCTCTTATCGTCGAGCCTGCCCACACGACACCTTTATTGATTGACTTTTGCACATTCTGAAATCTGCTGTGTTTGGTTGTGTCATTCACAACAGTAAAGTGTTATAATTTGACTCCTTCCATTGTCCGTTCATTTACGCCCCCTGTTGTGGGTCCGTGTCACTACACTTTCCCAACAGTTGGAGCAATTATTAGAAAATGGAAGAAGCTAAACATGACTGTCAGTCTTCATCAGACTGGGGCTCCATGCAAGATCCCACCTCGTGGCGTATCAATGATCCTAAGAAATGTGAGGAATCAGCCCAGAACTGCACGGGAGGAGCTGGTCAATGACCTGAAGAGAGCTGGCACCACTGTTTCCAAGGTTACTGTGGGTAATACACTAAGACGTCATGGGTTAAAATCATGCATGGCACGGAAGGTTCCCCTGCTTAAATCAGCACACATCCAGGCCCGTCTGAAGTTTGCCCATGACCCTTTGGATGATCCTGAGGAGTCATGGGAGAAAGTTATGTGGTCAGGTGAGACCAAAATAGAACTTTTTGTTCTTAATTCCACTCGCCGTGTTTGGAGGAAGAAGAATGCTGAGTACCATCCCAAAAATACTGTCCCTACTGTGAAGCATGGGGGTGGAAGCATCATGCTTTGGGGGTGTTTTTCTGCACATGGGACAGGATGACTGCACTGTATTAAGGAGAAGATGACAGGGGCCATGTATTGCAAGATTTTGGGGAACAACCTCATTCCCTCAGTTAGAGCATTGAAGATGGGTTGTGGATGGGTCTTCCAACATGACAATGACCCAAAGCACACAGCCAGGATAACCAAGGAGTGGCTCCGTAAGAAGCATATCAAGGTTCTGGAGTGGCTTAGCCAGTCTCCAGACCTAAACCCAATAGAAAATCTTTGGAGGGAGCTGAAACTCCGTGTTTCTCAGCAACAGCCCAGTAACCTGGCTGATCTAGAGAAGATCTGTGTGGAGGAATGGGCCAAAATCCCTGCTGCAGTGTTTGCAAACCTGGTGAAAAACTACAGGAAACGTTTGACGTCTGTAATTGCAAACAAAGGCTACTGTACCAAATATTAGCATTGATTTTCACAGGTGTTCAAAAACTTATTTGCAGCAGTAACATACAAATAAATTATTAAAAAATCATACATTGTGATTTCCTGATTTGTTTTTTTTAGATTATGTCTCTCACAGTGGACATGCACCTAAGATGAAAATTTCAGACCCCTCCATGATTTCTAAGTGGGAGAAATTGCAAAATCGCAGGGTGTTCAAATACTTATTTTCCTCACTGTATGTCGAGGCGGTTGTGCAGGCGAGAGGCCGCAGCTACTCTCTCAAGGTGTGTAGGCTAAAACTTACCGACATAACCTCTCCCATTTGCTGCATCTTCCCTTTTCCACTGATATTTAAAAAAAAAAAAGGCACTTTTCGCAACTGCTTCAGTGATTGCAGCCAAAAACAAAACAGTACACCATTTTTCCTTTAGAAGTGATGCTGTGTTTGTGCAGGCTTTCCCTGGAAGTGGTTATATTCTGCAATATCACGCAAGTGTTCAAACGAGACTGTGGATTCCTATTAAAGTACTTTGGATGACTATACAGCTGTGTATGTGCAAACCCTAATGATAACATTGCATGTTAGGATTTAAATATTAAGATTCTATATGCTGAAATGCTGAATCATTACCTTCTATCAAAACAGGCAGACCTGTTTAGACAGGGTAAACAACGTCACTTCCCCATAGTAATTGCAACATTTTCTTCAGGCTTGACCAGTGTTTCAGAATAGATTTTAATAATTGAAGAAACATTCACCAAAAGCAACTTCAGGTTGAGCCACATTTACTTTAAAGGGGAGCTCTGTGATTTGCGAGTCAGCTTTTCACTCAGAATTGTAATTCATGGGTCTGTTATTAATACCATCACTGGCTAACTGGCTAGTGAATGTAGTGGCACAGGGTCAGCTAAAAACACTTTAAGTAAACAAGTTCTTATGACCACTGAAGAGGTAAAAATGTTATTGGATGTAAATGTGTGCATGCTTCCATAACTAAATGTAAAGTGTAATGTAATTGTAAATGTAAACTTTAAAAGGTAATTTGTCTTGATATGTGTTTCGTAGTACAGCGCTGTGAAAACTTTCATCATGGGGAAGGGGGGGCGGGGTGTTAGTGTTGTACTCTTTAATCGTGATCATCACTGAGTTTTTAAAATGCTTATAGCAAAGCATTCTCTTTTTTATGACATTGTGTAAGTTTTATAAGTCCGCGGACACTGATATGTGTGTTACAGATACACATCAGTTTCCTTGGATCCGCGGAGTTTCAAGGAGGAAAAATGCTACTCAGAGCGTAGCTGTTATGACAGTTGTCGTAAAGTGGGACTGGTTGGTTGCTGTGGTGACGCTGTGTGGCTCCTGTGCGACGCTTAAGCTAAATGTAGCATGTGGACATCCCAAACCTTTAGAGCTTTCACGTTTGTAAAGTAAGAATTGTGCAGCATGTCTGTGTCACGGACCGACGTCGGACAGAGAGAAGATAGAGAGAAAGACGGTTTGAAAAAGTCTTATAAGGACAAGAATCCGTGGAATCGTCGCTAGCTTCATCAGCACACTTGAAAGATAAAAGAAAAGGGAAAAGCGAACTATGCCATCAGGAATCACGGTAAGAATTTTTCTCTTCCTAGAAAATAAACTTTCTGCTGTTCAAACAGGATTTTAGACAAGATTATGTGACTTTTTTCATTAATCTAGACTTTCTTCCATTGTAAAAAAGACATCATTTTTTTTTAATGGATTTAGGCTGCATGAATTTACACAAGAATATAAGTGACTTTTTACTATAAGGTATGTTATTGGTATTTTACCATGATCTTCCAAATATTCTACAAGCTTTAGCTGTGGTTTTTGAAATGCTTTAACAGTCTTTTCAGTCTTCATGAATTTCATGTAGTTTATCTGTTCTGAGTTAATGCATAATTTGGTTTACAATTAAAAGGAAAATCATTCCAGGTCCTACTTCCATGTCATATTCTGTTATTTCAGCATGATCATTGACAGGTCAAATAAAAGGTTGAATATAGGATCATTTAAATATGCACTCATTTTGAGATTTGTTCTTCCAGGAGATGCTGAAAAAGTATCATTAGATAAAAATTTAATTCTGGGGCCCTACAGGGCCCTAGACCCAGGATCCTGGGGGGCTTTGCCCCCCCCAAACCCCCCTACAAATTTTCCTCGGATTTCACAATTTTCATTTCACAGCCCTGGTAGCAATTAGATGTGTATCTACAACCTGGTTCTCAACAATACCTCTTCTACATATTTTCATATACATAATAAACATTGGGCCAAAATTTTGACCTTGACCTGTGTCACTTCATCACGTTTGAGCCAAATCAGATCAAAACTGTTCACAGCCAGCCAGCCAGCCAAGAACTCAGGACTTGTTTACGGTATGAAAACTTATGTATGATGAAGTTGGCTATGTCCTATGATCAAATATGACATATGCTCCGGCACTGCAGCACTGACTCATCTCTGTTGATCTATTGACTTTTTGTCATTGTCCACAGTGTGGAAAACCTGAATATATTTCCTAGTATCTCTTGTTTTGAACTTTTGTGAACCTTTCCTCGTGTCTCCAGCCAAAACTAATTTTATCATTATGATGAGGAGACATGCAGGGAAAAAAAAAACAAAACCAAACAAACAAATCCAGTAACAATATAACAGAGCTGGTTGATTTGAATAATTTTCAGACATTGTTCAGAATTCCTTCCCGTCTTGTTTTCTTTTCATCTTTATTGAGTGTTGAGCCACCAGGAATCTTCCATTGTCTCATTCCTGAAACCACTATGATGATGGTCACGTCTCGCCAGAGTGTGTTTTTTTTTTTACGTGTGCATTCTTGAGCTCCTCCACACCTCCCTTCTCTTTCTCTCTCAACCCATGAGCCTTCTTCTCTTTTTTCTTTTTGGATTGCTACAACATTCTCATTCTAACCTCGGCAAAATCAAGGAAAAGGTAAATACTGATTACAGATCGATACAGTGGCATGCTCAGATGTGAGACATTTTCAATGAAATCACACTGGAGCAGCATAAAAACAGCTTTGAAACCTTAAAATAGTTCAATACTGTGAATTATAATGATGTAAAATTAATTCCACTTCTTTTCCATGCTTATTTTTTGGATCAAAGCATGCGTGTGTGTGTGTGTGTGTGTGTGTGTGTGTGTGTGTGTGTGTGTGTGTGTGTGTGTGTGTGTGTGTGTGTGTGTGTGTGTTGACATGGTCATGCCTTGTCCATGGTTTTTTGAACACTTATACATAGTTTGGGTCATATGGGACGTCAGTGTCTGAAATGCATGATCTTTTGTCCTGAAAGAAGAGCTTCAGAAAACTGTTGCTGAAAAATAATCTATTTGTTGTCACTCTGTCTCAATAAAGCTTTTCATCATCTGGCTCCTGTGCTCCACTGAGCCTTGGATGGAGCACCTCCTTCACTGGCATTTTTCAGCCCATCCGTGGAAATAGTGTGTCCTTAGTTTGTTTGTTTTTTATTGCAGAATCTTAAAAATCAGCACCAGGGCACCTTTTTTCAGCCATAATTTTCTCTCTATGCAAACACATTTTTTTAAAAGCCCAGTCAACAGACAATTATTTAAAAACATCTCAGCAGTGCTACATGCAATGACATTTGAAGTCACATTAATCACACTCAAAGGTTAACCTATTCAAAAGGTCTAATTCTCAGTGGGTCTTAATTTTCACTGGGAATGGCAATAATGGCAGTGTTTTTACATTACAGGAAGCCATTTCAGGTAGTGTCAAAAGTTTCAAAAAAGACTGATCTAAAAAGCTTTTAAACTTGCATTGATTTATTTTTATTTTTTATTTTTGCATGATGCATAATATCCACAACAAAAACACTGCCTTAGATGAAGTGGAGTCATTTCCACTGCTGGAGTACCCTTGATGATATTGTCACCTTGTCATGTTTTGGGGGTCATCTGTGTTCCATTGATCCTGAGAACGATGCTGTGGCCAAGTTGAAGGGATGTGTCCAAAAAAGTCTGTTAATGGTAGAGCAGGTGTGGAATGTGCAACTATCCAACTGCTGCTCTGATGGCAGAAGAAAGGCTTAAGTAGCTGGTCCTCACTGGTTGCCATGGATCTTCATGCCAGCTTTCAAGATGTTGGGAAAAATGTCTGTGTAGCATCTCTTTCCTTTTCACACACAAGCTTCCCATGTTTTATAGTGCTCCAGACATAGGCCAACCTGTTGTGTCTGTTTGGAAATCTACTTCTCATGGAATGACCAACTTGTGGATGACACCAAATTAGGACTACATCCCGAACAACACAAACACTGTACACTGCCACTTGGAATGTCAGACTAATGATTAATGAAACTTGACAGATGTGAACGGAATATTTTCTGCGTCACAAAAGAACCCCAACATTCCATGATTTGGACCTACTGTCAATACACTTTCCATGCCAGAATTGGTCTCTGTTCCACATCAACTCTTGTGAGGGAAATACCTAAAAACAGGATGTTTTCTTTTCTAAATTAGAGGACCACAAACACAATTTGCAGACAGCCTCAACTTGGTGCAAAGTTATTTCAGTGTTGGAATGCTGTAGTCAGAAACACTCTGCCTCTGATCGGTTTAAAGGCCCCTTCACACATAGTGCGAAGTTTGGTTGAATATGGCGAAAACAGTGCGAAACAGTTCGAATTAGCACACCACGAAACATTGCGCCGACGGGCAGGTGTGCACGATCCCAGTGCGAGGGTTAGTGCACACCATGGTGTCTTTCGAGCAGGAACTCAGTGCGAGGTGCACCACATTGCGCTGCTGATGTGGAATAAATAAAAAATAAAAACATACCACCCATGGGGTTCATACCTGCACTTTACTGATTGCCAGCCCAAAATTTTACCACTCAGCTACCGTCACTGGTCCGTAAACGGTGCGGGGAAAATCCATGAAGTCAACAAAGAGATGGACGTATTTAAAAAAAAAAAACATACACTAGGAGTGGACAGTGAGGACCAAGACAGTGCAGGTTTTCCCTTGCAACCAATCACCTCAGCAGGTAGGTTGCTGATGAGTTTCTCCCCTGAACATAAACACCCGATTGTCAATGAAATCACCTGCTGAGACACCTTATCATGAATGAAATCACCTGCTGAGGTGATTGATAGTGAGGAAAACATGCAGTGTCTCAGCCCTTCATGGCCCATGATTGCCCACCCCACCATACACCATAAAAAACACAGCATTTTATATTGAATCCCTCTTATCAAGCGGGCAATACAAATATGATCAGTCTGTTCCTCTGTAGATGACCCATGGTCACAGACATACAGTCATGAAATGACATGAATGATGAAGCAGTTGAAGCATGATGAAGCAGTTGAATGATGAAGCTCTTCACATGTCCACATCTGTTGGCACGTGTCCAGCCTGCCCGCCCTCGTGTCCTGCCTGATACGCGTGTCTTGTGGACGGCGCACCAGATCTGACACCGCGTCATATGGTACAGATCGCACGTGGGTGATGTGAAAGTCAGATCACCCGCTGCATGTTCAGATCTGATGGTCTTTTTCAACCTGGGGGCAGCACACAGCATATATCACCACAGCGATACATGTTTATATTTATGTCCACGTGATGACAGCAAATAGACACACGCGCGTGTCATAGTGGGCAGTTGTTAGTCCATGTCTGTCCAAACACAGTACATGTTGTCCAGCTGGGATGTCCAGATCCACAGATCTCCACAGCCGCTTCAGTGGACGGACACACCTCCTGTCAGTTCAGCGCGCACACCAAAGCCACACTCGTGGGGAACTTAGATAAATTTCACTGCCAGCAAGACAGTGATTATCTGCAGTCTGTTATCGTGCCAAGAGTGTGAATGGCCACACATTTTCTAAGTGCCAAACAAGCGGTGTTAGATGTTCCTGCGTGTCAGCTGGAATTTGGCTGACACCTGCCGCGAGAGGGATCGATGGGTTTGCACAGTGCACACTCTGTCTTTCAGCCGCTGCTGTGCGCATATAGTTGTAGCAACAGGTGTACGAAGCATTCGAGGCAGGTACGATTTTACACGTTTTGCACGATTCCTGCTTCGTGTGCACTTCGACCAAACTTCGCACTATGTGTGAAGGGGCTCTAAGTCTTGTAACCTTGATATTATCAGTTGATATCCAGGCGTTGTTCACATAGTTGCAGTTTCTCTTCAGCATGAGCTGAAATGTTCCTCAACAACTTACAAGGAATAAGGCAAGGGTCTGTCCTTTAGAACAAGGTGGTTGTAAATGAATGACATATTTAATATATTAGATTTGCAATTTTTAGTAAAGGCCAATGGTGCTGTCATATTGGATGCCAAAAACTCTAGGCTTGCTGTGAGGCATTTTTCATTCATCACTGAACCCAATTATACCAATGCAATTTGTACCACCTGGTGCAGCAGCTGCTGTCAATCACTTGCCTGTCTTGTGTGTCTGCTGATGAGAGGCTACTGAACAATATTTTCTTTTTGACACTGTCAAAAACAAACAAAGGAAAAATGTACATTTTTGATACTGAAACAATTCTGCAAGATCCAAGGAGAGACAGGGGCAAAAATGCCCTGAAATTCTCACCTAGTGACATGTACTTCAGGAGCTTCACCTGGATGATGGATGGTTCTGTCATTTTTTTCAGGTTGAGTTGTAATCAATGTGACCTGCAGAATGCTTGATATCGAGTGTTTTCCCATGCCAGACTGGCTGTTTTGAGTGTTGTCACAATGCACACACACATAGTTAAAGTCACACATGCATGTTGAACTAAATAGAGGATGTGTTTTATAGCCAGTAGTGCATCCAGTCATTACACAAATAATGAATGTTTATGAGTTCAATGGTACGAATATTTCATGAGGTGAAAGCTGGAACATACCATTCAACATGGCTTTGTCTCGTTGAATGGTATGTTCCAGCTTTCACCGAATTAAATATTTGTTCCATCGAAAGCATGTAAAAACATTCATTATTTGTTTTATCTAATGGCTAAAATAGATCCTTGTCATTTGATATTTTATTCATTTATAAACAACAGAAAAGGGACTTACATTTTGGTGTTCCACTGCTGCTGAAGTCCAAATTGTGACATGTAGATGCAGTGCACTGACTTCAGTCTTCCATTTACAGGGGTTGAAATACATTTTTTAACCTACTTCCACTGGTGCTAGTGACAAAAAAAATTACTTGCACAAAAAAAAGTTACTTGCACAACCATTTTCATTTTGTAATGAAAGACGTGCGGAGGATTTCGCGTGTCGGCACGGACCCGCTCATGGCGCACAACAAAAAAAACACCTCCGTGTTGGAAACCATTCAGAAGATTCAGACGGCTTTCGATGGCTTTTCAGTCGAGTGAGTATCCGAGAAATTGTGTAACAGCTGGACATGCCACAACATGTCCTGTGAGACTTCCAACACGGAGGTGTTTTTTTGTTGCACGCCATGAGCGGCACCGTGCCGACGCACAAAATCCTCTGCACGTCTTTCATTAGAAAATCTCCTGTAACAGTGGAATGTGCTGCAAAAGTGCTATGTCCAGCTCTCTTGCCATTTCTGTGGTAGTCGCACGATGTCCCGGATCAACACAGCCTTCAGTTTAGAAATGATCTGGTCTTTCCAGCCTGTCAATGGCTGCTCGGTGCGCAGCGCACCCTCTGCCACTGTGGGCCGTCGTTAAAAAGGTTTTAACACTCCTTAATCCGTGTGACACCGACAGAATCTTCACCGAAATCCATCTGAATCTTTCGAATGGTTTCCAACTGGCTGTTCTGAAAAAAATTTCATGGAGCAAAGCGGCAGTCTCTCAGCCATTTCACTGACAATAAAAATCCGACGAGTGGGGTGGACCAGTGCTCACTCAAAGCCTGCCCACAGGCGAATGACGCAACCGACAGGCGTGAAAAAACTCATGCATGCGCACAAAGGTTCAAGCTTGGCTGATGCAGTCACACATGATTCAAATCCATATAGTTTTTGAAAAAATAAAAAGGTCCATTACTTTTTGGACAGACCTCACTTGCACGGATGCAGCTGGTTCAGAACGCTGCAGCCCGTCTTTTAACTGGATCACGAAGTATGACCATATTTCACCCGTTCTTTCTTTCCTTCACTGGCTGCCAGTTCGATATCGTATTGATTTAAAAATTTTATTGTTTGTTTTTAAATGTCTCAGTGATCTTGCCCCACTGTTTCTGTCTGACCTGCTCGTGTCTTATTCCCCATTGCGTTCGCTTAGGTCACGAGATCAAGCTCTGCTTGTAGTTCCTCAGACCAAGCTCAAACTTAGAGGTGATAGAGCTTTTTCTGTTGTTGGTCCCAGATTGTGGAATGACCTGCCTCTCTGTATCAGGCAGGCAGATTCACCTCTAGTCTTTAAATCTCTTAAAAGATATTTGTTTTCTTTGGCTTTTGACTAGATAGTTGATGATTTTACTGTTTTAAAGACTTACATTGTTGCCACTGTTGTTTACTATGTATTTATTTTTATTTATTTATGTCTTTGTTGTACAGCACTTTTGTCATCCTTGTTGTTTTAAATGTGCTCTACAAATAAACCGGATTGGATTGGATTAAAGGTCCCAATGAGCACAGTGGCTTCCATCAGCTGACTTAGAACTGGTGCGGACCAGGGGAATCCGACTGTTTAATTAAAACAAAGCAGGTACAGTGAGTGGTTCATGAGCAGAAATGAGGCGGACCCAGGCCATCTTGTACTCTGTTGCTTGACTCCAAGTAGCCTGGAGTTCTCAGTCACAACTCGGCATGAAATTTATCTGAGATACTAAGAAGAGTGCGTCTGCCTGGAGTGACCTGCAGACAATCCTGGGGCTCTGACTCTGAACAAAATGACTATTCTTGCCATGCTGAATGGTGAGGAGGACTCAGCTGCTCCAAACATGGCCAGAGACACATGCTTGGTTAGAGGTGCACCATTACTTGGTCCGTAATGGTAAATTAGTGCTTTAGTAATCGTAAATAAATTGTAATTGATTTATTATTATTCATTTAGAGGTATTTCAAAGAATATACGAGTGTGGTTGAAGTTGCATGGGCTCAAAATGAGCTCATCAGTTTCTTGCATTTGCAGAGTCTTCAGTCTGCTGGTCATGAAGGCCATTACTGCTTTTCTCTAATTAAAAAAAATAGAAAGAAAGAAAGAAATAATAAAAACACCTGAAGGATTGCATTGTAAAAGTTTCATCCCCTAAAAAAATTCTGTTGGGTTTAAATGAAAAGAATTTTGAAGATTAGAATTAACATATAAGCGAGTACTTAAGTATAGAGGAATTTTATTTGACTACAGTGTGCTGGATAATTTTGAAGCTCGTCAAACAGTTCCATTGGTAATTAGCTCTTTATACATGGGGCGGATCTTGTGAAAGCTCAAAACTCTACTTATCTGTTCCTCAAATCAAAGTCATGTGGAAGCTGTGCTGCCAGACGGGCTGGCCTATTTTCTTCCTCACTGGAATTTTTTCCCCACCATTTTTTTCAGTTTCTCCCAGCAGCTCTCATTGTCTGTCTTCCTGATTATTTTCCTCCCTCCATTTTCAGAACATATTTAGTGGCGAGGCGTGTGAGGACAGTGACGTTTTTTTTGGGTGGAGTAAAGTGCACGTGACAATGCTGGAGGGTAGAGGACTGTGTTAATCCTGTTTTGGGAACAAGCCATTTATGAGTGAGTGATCAGTGTCCTGTTTATACCCACAACCTGCCACCTGGCAGGGGGCATCCTCTCCTACGCATGGCACAGGAAGAACACAAGCACAGTGAAAGCTCCCATGTGGCCTGTTTTGGATACTACACAAAAGGTGTTTTGTTGCCCACAATACATGGCTGTGTTTGTGCTGCCTGCACGTTAAGCTTGCTTTTGTTCTGCAAGTCTTATTTTATTTCTGAGTCACCATGACAAACTGTAAGTTGAAAAAACAAAAACCACTGGATTTTGATCGTGTAAATTTTTCCTGTGAGTCTGTCGGGGATATCAGTAGGAGCCTCCAGGAGTGTGGGAGGCCAACAGAGCACAGTCTTCCATTCTTTTCTTTTTGACCGTTGCGGTTCCATGACGGCAGCTCTGAAGGATCACCTGAAGTAGACAAGGGGTGCCACATTCCAAAATGAGCACCTCATAGCCAGGAACGGCGCCAAGAAGGCAGTGTCGGCATACAGCCCAGCCTCCCTTCCCCCCTTCGCTGGCGATATGACATGCTCCCTTGGCCACACAGAAGTACCTCAAGCTGTTCTGCTTACAATCTGTTCTTAGTCTCTTGTTTCTCATGTGATTTCACTCAGCATTATAAAGACTCTGGCTCAGTTTTGCATTGCTTAATTTTCATACTCTTTTTCAGAGGCATGGTGGCTTGATGGTTGGAGAACTCACTCTTTGAACACCTATGCCCTCCTCCTGTTCACCCCTCAGGGGAAGGGGTACATGATTTATTTAAAAAAAACTTTTGCAGATGTTTCCTCATCATGTCATGGCTTCGGTGCTACTCTAAGGTTTTACTGACACAAGGTGTTCCATCGACATTTCAAAGTATCAGTCATGTACAGAAAATGTTAGACATGCTTTAAAACAGGTTCACTAACAATAAAATGCCCGAATCATCAAATTATCCACTTTTCGAGACGGTTCCATGAGGCCAGGGATTTGGCATTGACCTTTGATGTTGATTGTTGACCTTTACCAACACTGGATTAGGGGTTCTTGAGATAACATTTTAACATACACGCAAACAGCTCCATGGAGATCAACATGTTCCCAACAACGAAACTCAGGAATGACAACAGAACTGCCTTAATTCATCATGTTTTTTATCCAGTATCACAGCTGATTTCATTTGATTATCTTTTTTCTTTTTTTTTTATTCTAGCATTTGTTGATTACTTTCATTTTAACAGAACCTGTTTTCTAACCACATTCCTGAGCTTTTTCTCTCAGTCTCTTCTTGTTTTAACTCTCACCAGCTTAGCGCCTTTTTTTTCCCGTTAGTGTCTCCATCTGTCACGTCTGCGTCTCAGTCCAAATCTTCTTCCTCTTGAGCATTCCCAGAGGAAAACCACACACAAAGGCTTCTGAGTTTTCTTCTGCACCAGCAGTTCTGCTGCAGTCAGACCGCATCATTCTGCTTTGTGATGTTTGGGGAGCAAAGATCTTTTGAATTGATGTAGAGGCCGTTTGCAAAGGGAAAGGCAAGTTAGTGTGCATATGGAAATTGAGAGAGGCCAGAATGGCCTTTTGTGAGCTTTCTAAGCCATATGTAATAGAACACTGCGCATTTCTTGACAGCATTATCAGCTCCTGCCACCTTGCTCAAGATTCACAAGACATGTTATCCGAATCTGGCATGACTGAGAGACATTGGGCTGCCTCTTTGTGTGGACGCACATGTGGAGGTGCACATGTGTGGGAGGGTTGGTGCATTTTTGTGTGTAAAAGGTGGATGACTGCAGGGGGATCTGCTGCTATATTATATTTGGTGTGACATGAGAAAACATATTTAAAACGAGATGGATTGTTGGCAGTGTGTAACGCAGGGTAGAGGCTCAGATTCAAACACATTCCCATGGTTATTGTTGGGGATGCCCCAAGCTGATCCACAAGATCCCTATCTGGGCCTATCTGGTTCATTTTATGGAGAGGTGGTATTGTTTCATAAAACCCGATCCCTTTCCGATCCTTTGTTTGGATATGGATCCCCTGCATACCTGCAGTGTAACTGCAGAGCAGATGTGTTTTTAAAGTCTGCTGCAGCTCAACTCCTCTATTGCAGTGCGCTGCGTATAAACTTAATTCTTTTTGAAAGTAGTGCTTCAGCGAGGCAATGTCTACATTGCATAAAACATCATGCTGGACTATGAAGTTGTTGGGGGGGCTGTATATTGTACATACTTTATTTTATGTTCTTTCAAAATGTCTATAAATTAAATAATAAATTAAGTAATTTTTATTTATATGTTACTCATGTACCCTAACAGGCTGAGTAACAGTGCACCTGTCAGTTGTCACCTGTCAGAATTCACACCAGCTGAGTCCTCCTCTTCCACAAAGTCAGGAATGTCATTTTTCCAGAATCCTGCTCACTTTTCTGCACGACTCCAGGAAGGAGAACTCTTCTTGATATCGCAGATGAATTTGTGTCTATGCGCAGCATTAAAATGGAAAGCTGCTATGCCACCAGGCAGCTCTGAGCCCAGCAGTATTTCCCTGGTCATATGTGGACTACATGGCCCAATGCAAATGCATATTCATGTAATTCCAGGAAGATGAATTATTCTTGGTGTTTTGGACTGATTTCTTGTGCATGGTGTTAAAACTAGTGTGCATCACCGCACCCTCCCACCAGGCCTCTCTGAGCTGACCAGTAGCACACACCGCTGAAGCGCACTCATCTAGCTTGTTTGATTCAGGCCATAGCCAATATGTCTGAGCCCTAAAGATTTGCTTACATCATTCCTTTGTCTACCATCTGGCTGATACACCTTAAAGTACATACTGTCATCATTCGTGCTGAGTTTGATCTTCAGGGAAGTCCCCAATGTTAGAAAATAAATATAAATTTACATTATAACAGGGACAATGGAATTTGTGTGTGAGCGGCTGTCAGGGGGGGTGGTGTCAGAATACTGGCTCCACATTGTGATGTCAGCCAGCCATTGGCAATGAATGATGGAATCATCCAACTGCGCAACCCTCCTGATGGTCGAGGAACTGATGATTTTGTTGGAGCCAGGTTTATTTTAACAGCTGTGACAATAACATTAATAGTGAGCACATGACAAGTGGTAAATGTACATGTAGGGATAGGTTTGAGCATGATTATTTCATTCATTATTGATGTATTTTGAAGTTGATTTTGAGTGCCTACTGCATACATTTTGTTAATTCCCACATACAATACACAATGGATGAAACTAACAATAGGAATTGTTTAAAAATTGTAACAATCAGCCTTCTGTTTGGAGGCAAATGCATATTTGGAAAATCTGGGCAAAGTAACAGACATAACAATAGAAAAACACCAAGCTAAAGAGGAATGTCACAGTTGGAAAACAGACTGCTCCCTTTCCAGTGCGGCTCATCTTTATTCTCTCTGAATGTTGGACTAGTGTCTCATCATTTCTTAATTTCACCAGGTTCTGTTTCACAGACAAGATTTTTTTTTTTTTTTTTTTTACAAAGAGATGTTCCATGTTTAATTGCACTAACATCCCAAAGCAAATGACATAAACAGGACTGGTTCAGTCACAGAATGTGAGAAAGTGATGCTGAAAACATCAGATTTTGAGTGGCAGTTGTCAATTTCCTGGTAAAATTTAGATATTTAGATAGAAAAAGGAAATCCTGTGTTGGCCATGAGATCCATTGGTGGCTATGCTTATCCCTAGGTTCTGTCAAATGAAGAGCACAAGAGTCTGCCACTTCACCTTTATGGGATGCTAGTGCATTACATTTTACTTCTAGGGCTGTTTGATAAACTGACCTTTTATTGCAATTACAATTTTGGCTTGCAACATTTATGAAAGTAACACAACCAAGGTAACTATTGTTACCTTGGTTGTACACACAATCTCTTTTGCAGTGATGCTCTGCTTTTGCCATATGTGATAAATCCAAGCAACAATGTCCAGTGTGTGTGTGTGTGCGTGCGCGCGCGTGCCCAGTGTAGACAGCCACTGCTAATAGCAGCCTCTGCTACCTGTTAGCACCTGTGGACTTGACCATGTTTGTCTTTTCTGAGTAATTTATGAGAAATACCTGAGATAATATGGCTTGCTGTGTGGCTACTTGTACAGGACGAATGGACTGCTTAGGAAGTTAGCACTGCAGTTCTTACATTGAGTGACATTTTAATATTATTTAATTTATATGTGAGAACGTTAGCAGTTATTAATAGGTATTGATACTTTTGTGGCATCAGCTGCACTGATGGCACCAGGATTGTTCAGGCAGTATGCCGGTCCTAGTTTATTTTTACACTCACTCAAGTCACTCGTTATGAAAACTAAAACCCAGTCCACAAAAATGAGCATTTTTCAAGCACTCAAACCAAAGTTAACCTGTTAGCTTCAGCTTGCTTGGTAGCTAAGAGAGGTAGAGCCATGTTAAAGCTTTATTCCTCCTCCCAATGTTTTTTGAGTTGTTCGTTCTAATTTTCCCACATATGTACTGGCTGGGAGTTATAATTTCTTTAGTGAGTTAGATGAGGTGATGGAGAGTGAACCTAAGCATGAAAGAGTGGACTTCAATGGGCATGTTGGCAAAGAGAACAAAGGTGACGAGGAAGTAATGGGCAGATATGGTATCAAGGACAGGAATGTGGAAGGGCAGATGGTAGTTGATTTCGTAAAAAGGATGGAAATGGCTGTGGTGAACATCTACTTTAGGAAAAGGGAGGAGCACAGGGTGACATATAAGAGTGGAGAAAGTTGCACACAGGTTTATGGATGTGCCGAGGGAGAACATGCAGGTGGTTGGTGTGACAGAGGAAGTTACAGAGGACAGGGTGAAATGGAAACGATTGATCTGCTATGATGACTCTTAACGGGAGCAGCTGAAGGAAGGAGAAGTCAGTGATATTTAAAATTTAAGTTATCTTAAAGAAATCTCACTGTTAAAATGCAAGTTTGTTTTAAAAGTACAGTAACCATAGGATGTTTTGGAAGTCAGCGGGTAATGTCATTAAATAATTGTCATTTACATTTTGTCCAAAATAATTATGATTTTTGACACAGTTGAACAGCCATAGTTACGACACCTACCAAGGAACGCACCCAGTTGCAGCTGGTTAGACTGACTGAAGTGACTGTGACTGAAAAACAAACCGTGGTTCCATATTTGTAGCCAAATTCCTTTTTTCCATTTACCTTCCTGCTCTACTGAAGATGTGATTTTGCTGCAGAAATATTTGCATTGGGGCGGGGGGTAGTTCACAGGCCCATCAAACACCATCATGGAGCCGCCAATGTCTTTGAAAAGCAGCTGAATCTGTGTGACATATGGGATCTAACCCCTGCATAATGTATGGAAAGCATTACTAAGATTGTATTGTGATGCTGTGCCATTTCGGTAATTTCTTTCAGCTGCCAGTCATTTAAACTGCTTTTCTCTGATTTTAATCAACACTGATGAATGTGTTATGGAAAACAGTAAAAATAGGTAACTTCTAAAAAGTGTAAGGACATCACCAGCATTGGCAGATACTCAGACTGGAGTCAGAAATCTTTTAGTTTTATATTGGGATTCCTGATTAGCAGTGTAACATAGGTTGCATATGCCACGTGATTTGTGGCAAACTGCCAGATTACAACACTGAAAGATGGCATGTTGTGCTCCCCCCATAAGATGGCATCTGTGAACCTCGACAGCATTGCCAACATCACAGCACACAGCAGATTGTAAGTGTTATCACTCCTGTCAGGCTGAGTCTATATTTGTCTCTGGTGTAGCCGAGCCGTGCACAACAAACAGAACTATGTGACCAACGATCTGACTGTTTCTGACCAACGAGTGGGCTGTTAAATGGTTAATCCGTCATTCTGCCGGCACTAAACAGCTCGGCTTCATCCATTTTCTTATGGGACATCACCCCCTGGTGTCTGGTATGCAGGTGTCTAATCTGAGTTGATCCCTTTGTTCTCCATATTTGGCGACTGTAGAAACCTGCCACTGGTGTGGGAAGCAGAGATGGCATTCCAGCAGCTCTCCATAATCCTCTGTCGGAAGTCGAGTAGACGAGTGGCTTGTGTTGATAAAACATACTCCCAGTGGATTTTGCAGTTTGAGGATGCTAAGAGTCTGAGTACACTTTTTGCTGTCCGAAGCAAAAGACACACTGCTATTGAAAATTCCGATGTGGACTGATGACTTGCTGAAAGCATTAGCACAGCTCAAACTCTGCAGTACACAAATCTAAAATATGTTATTTAGCACCTTTAGAATCACAGTACTTTCAGGCCTGTTACTATATTTCCTGAGAACTGCTGAATCTTCTTTTTCTACTTTATTTCTCTTGTGCATTCCTGCATGTAGCTTTGATTTTATTTAGATAAATTGTGGTTATTTAGCATTGATTTTTTTGAGCAGCATCAAGTGGCCATTTATTTAAAATACTGCTTTTGCAGTTATATGTATTGATCGGGCTTATAGCCACTCAGTGCTGATTATTACTGAGGTAAATGAGGGTTAAAAAGTTTATAATGTGTGTCTATGTGTTTGTGACAAGAAAGGAAAAGAGTGAACGTAAGCTAAAAGGATGATTAATTTTCCTTTTCTGTTGCCTTCTTTGTGTAATATACAGTTAGGCATATAGGTATTTGGGACAGTGCCACAATCTTAAAAAAAAATCAAGATCGGATTTAAATTTGTATCTTCGTATGCTTACTGGCAAACTAGATGAAATTTCACTTCTTCCCTTCAACTATAACACGAAGCTGTGATGCAACAGACAAATGGTCACAGTTTCAGGGACAGCTGCTCCAGTCACAGCCCAAGTGGCCTACACTTTCTTCAGAATTGCATTGGGTGTTTTGGTGGCTTCCCTCACTAGTGTCCTCCTTGCAGTCACAAGGGATGGGAATTGATAAGATTTTGAGTATGAAGTCGGTATCAATTTGCAAACTGTGTGCACGTTGCAAGATTATCTATGAAAGTTGAATAATAATTTTTGACATAGCCACAATACACTTTCTGTATGTAAGAAAAAGGATTATAACTCTTGTCTTGATTAAATGTTTTTCTTATTCAGCTGGTAACTGTACATCACATGCATGCACCTGAAAACAGAAAACGTGCTATTAAAGTAATAAAGTAAAGTATTAAAGTAATATGCACAAAAAATTGCCATTATTATTCATTGTTATTATTATTGCTGGAAAAGAGCCATTGTATTTATAATGAGTGGGCCTTTGATCCATTGGCACTTTTTCAGAGGAACATCCTTGTAAAGTTGTTTTTAGTCATTTTCTGGAGCATAACTTGTTTAATAATCCAATTCAGTTAGATGCCCATTAGTACAAGTATTGATTTCTGTCTGTGTGTACAAGTAATCTAGTTCAAACAAATTCCCAATTAAGACTTGGCTTTGAAACACCTTCAGAGTTATGCCAAAGTAGATGTGCTACTGTAAGAGTTCTTGGCTAGATGTTTTTGGTGAGATATTGTGAAAGTGTTTTGTTTTATGTTTTTTTTCTTCACCAAACATTTTGCCATTTTTCACTTCAATGGTCCTTTATGGTGCGTTTACACATAACGACGACAAGTCACGAATGCCACGAAGTATACATTCTTGGCCGGTGATCACGAATGTGATGATTCGTGGCAGAGGTGTCATGAGTCCTCAGGAACTGTTGCAACCTGTTACCACGCATTCCGATTAATGGCATTTATCGCTGGTGAATTATCACGAACCATTACGCACGGTCAATAATAATGTCCCTCGCTGTTGCGCATCGTTACGTTCTGTCACGAATTTGTCAGGAATGTTGTGAATCAGGTGAATTGTCTCTACACACCTCCCATATTCATCCTACCATCAGCTGCTGAACAGTTCACATTGGTCCAGATTGCTCTTCAACATCCAGATGAATCCACATCAGAAGACCTTTGTGATTGCATGCTTAGTTGGGCTCTATGGCATGGAGTTGCGCAGAAAGGAGCAGGAGGTGGAGGAGGAGACAGAGAGAGCCAGATGTCTGGCTGCAAATTGCTCTCCTCTCACTCATTCTCCCGACCATTGGCACAGCAGCAGATGGAACTCCTGCTGGAGCACGCTGAGGAGATTGGAACGGGATTTAGCCAACTTGGCGTCATTGTTCTTCTTCGGCATATTGCAGCAGTGAAACTGAACACGGTGCAGCTGGGTTTAATTGTGTGCATGTGAGAGAAGTGATTCATAGTGGCACACAGTGAAATGTGACACCACGTTACAATTCGTGTCAAAACTTGACAGTTTTCGTGACAATTCTTAATAACGCGTGACAGTTTGGGCTACAAGAACCATCACAGGAACCACTACAAACACTGTCGTGTTCGATTAAGAATCACCTCTATCAACATGCTCAGTTGCGAACTCCACAAATAGAGGACGGTGCGTGACATTCGTGTAAAATTTTTTGGCAACCAAAAACATGCTCCACGAATATCACCAAGGTCATGCACCGATACACACTGTTAAGAAACCTACTCAGATGTGTTAAGTCACATTAAGAATGTCAGGAATGTGCCATGAATGACGAAAATATGACATTCGGAACGCGCCCTGTCTATGTGTAAATGCAGCATTGTAGTCTTCCAAACAGTTTGGTGTTGCTTAGCTTGTCCGCTGAGCTCTTATTTTTAATCAGCCAATCCAGATTCTTAATTTGAGGAACCCTGAAAGTTTCTGCTGTCTGCCTGATAACTTTAATCGCACATTTAATCGTGTATATTCTCTGACAGGTGCTAATTCGTGTCATTGACACAAACAACCACCGACCACAGTTTTCAAAGTCAAAGTATGAGGTGAATGTCCCCGAGGACACCCCAGCTGGGACCGAGGTCCTGAAGATCAGTGCTGCAGATGAAGATGAAAAGAACAAGCTGACCTTTACACTCCTGAGCAGCACCGACCCATTCAGCCTGAAGAAGTTCCGGCTTGACCCAGGAACAGGGATTCTATACACAGCTGAGCGGCTGGATCACGAGACGATGCACTGTCACATACTCACTGTCATGGTAGGAATCACTGAGTGTTGATAATTTCATAACAGGCCATTTAATGATCTTGGGTTTATTTTGCTTTTTCCTTCATGGGCTATTAGCTTGTTTGTCGTGCTTCTCTCCCTGTAGTCCAGTTATTCTAACTGTTTTAAGCATTGTGCTTTTCTTTGGTAGGTCCGTGACCAGGACATCCCAGTGAAGAGGAACCTTGTTCGTGTAATTGTCAACGTGGAAGACGCCAACGATAATGCACCCTGGTTCATCGGTGTACCTTACTCTGGTCGCGTGTTTGAATCTGCTGCCATCGGCTCTGCTGTGCTCCAGGTCACAGCTCTCGACAAAGACAAAGGCCAGAATGCAGAGATTGTCTATAGTATTGAATCAGGTAAGTGTCCCCAAAGATGCACCAATTTGACTTTATAAAAAAGTCAGTTTCTCTGCTTTTGTTTCAGAAGCAGAAAGCTTTCATTGTAAAATGAGGTTAATGAAATCAGTTTGTTTGGAATGTATGAGTCATCTTGAGTTCTGTGGCCCACTGGATCTCAGTCATGAATGGCATATTTTACGTTGGAGTGGGAGCAAGTTGAGGATTTCGTCAAAGGATTTCCAAATATGTGGGAGATATACAGATCCCTCTCCCCTTTCCAAATTTCCCATGACGGTTTTCTCCTACACTTCTGGCAGCTGTAGCGATTAGCCTATTGTTTGACAGCATGCATATTTGAAATAGCACAGATGACATGAAGCGAGCTGTTCAACTGGAAGTGTCGAGACAATTGGATGGGAATAAAAATCTGACTGGATGGTGAAATGGGAACCATTTTGATTGTAGCACTTTACATCATAGAACCCCTGACAAAATTACCTGAATTCCATATCACTGTTCACAAAAAGTGATGAAAATTTTATTTGAGAAATTGGCAAGTGCTCTTTTTTAAAAATCTTTTCAGAACATTGTCTTCAGACCCCAGGCCTCTCGGTGAGGAGCTCCATTCTGATAATAACACCTGTTGTACAACACATGCCTCGTATATGTGTTGTACAATAGGCATGTGATTTTGTGTATTTACACCACCAGCATTTTTAGTGTGGCACTGCTGTTTTTTTTTTTTTTTTTTTTTACACTCATTTAGAGGGGATACACATTGCGCACTATAAAACATTGTAGCTTTTATTGGGTTTCCGTTATGACTATACACCACATTTGTATATTCCCCTTGTGTCAGCCTCTCAAGCTGAGGAAATTCCTATAGAAGTTCTTTCGAAAGTGCTACAAAACTGCAGTCCTTCTTCTAATAAGAGAGCATTCATGAAGTAGGAAGCTGTGAATTCAAAATTAACATTGAAAAAGTCTTAGTCCTGGTAATTCAGTGCAACTTTTGTCCATCTTTTAATATTGAACACAGATTAATGGCTTTGTCCTTGGTGGGAAAATTGGATTTTGTTGTCAAAGTCAATGTAAAATTATGTCTGCAAATATACTTTGAATTTCTCAGTAAAGAACATGACATAGCATTTACAAAAGTGACCTAAAATACACTGAAATGTAATTTCAGTTGTGCGTTTTTAACCATAGATTGGTGTTTATTTTGATTAAATTGGTGTTGATTAAATTGTACTAACATACAATAAAACATCAATATATTGTCATTAATATATTGTTTGTTTTGTGTTCCTTATAGGAAATGTTGCAAATTCATTTGCCATTGATGCCGTCCTTGGTACAATTACAGTAGCCAAAGAGCTTGACCGAAGCAGCAAGACCCTTTTTGAACTTACTGTGAAGGCATCTGATAAGGGATTATCTCCCATGTCAACCACAGCCGCTGTACATATAGCGGTAACAGTTTCAGACAATGCAGCCCCAAAATTCTCTGCAAAGGAGTTTTCTGCAGAGGTCAGTGAGTCAGCTCCTCCTGGTAGTTTTGTGAGTTTGATCTCAGCCGTCAGCCAGTCATCTGTCTTTTACCAAATTAAAGATGGCAATGTCAACAATGCATTTGATATAAATCCAAACTCTGGAGTGGTTGTGAACCAGCGACCCTTAGATTATGAGACGGCATCTCAGTACAGGCTCATCATACAAGGCACCAATATGGCTGGACTGGGCAGTAACATAACACTGCTAATTCATGTAAAGGATGAAAATGACAACGCTCCAGTCTTTATTCAGAATGCGTTCATAGGTGTCATCAGTGAGTCGGCTGCCATCAACAGTGTTGTTTTGACCCACGAGAACACTCCCTTTGTTGTCCGTGCCTCTGATGCTGACTGTGACCAGAATGCGATGCTCATCTATCAGATAGTCGAACCCTTTGCTCTGAATTATTTTGCCATCGACTCCAACACTGGAGCTGTGCGAATCACAACAACTTTGGATTATGAACAGAGAAGGAGTTTTCATTTCACAGTCCAGGTCCATGACCTAGGAATGCCACGTTTGTTTGCAGAAACAGCAGCCAATGTAACTATTGAGGTTATTGATGTCAATGACTGTTCGCCAGTATTCAGCCAAGAACTGTACTCAGCACCTGTCATTGTGCCAACATACAGAGGAGTTGAGGTCGTTAAAGTCAATGCTACAGATGCAGACTCGGCTCTAAATGCCAAACTTCTATACTCCATCTCTGAGGGTAACATTGGCGATAAATTTAAAATAGATTCTCTGACGGGCACCATCTCTATTCAGAATGTTACACAGCTGAGGAGCAGATATGAGCTGAAAGTTAGAGTTTCAGACGGTCGATTTTCCAATGTTGCCACAGTAAAAATTAATGTAAGAGAAAACAAGGACAGCAAGCTAAAATTCACCAAGGACTCCTACAAGGCTTTTGTACAAGAAAACTCAACTGAGAAGAAAACACTGGCAGTCATTGCTACTGTTGGGAACCAAGTGAATGAGCCTTTGTTTTACAGAATTCTGAACCCTGACCACAGGTTTGAAATCAGTCGCACCTCTGGAGTAATCTCAACCACTGGAATACCATTTAATCGAGAAGTACAGGACACATTTGATATTGTTGTTGAAGTCACCAGAGAGGACCAGTCTCACGATGGAGCACATGTTCTCGTAACTGTGAAGGTTGAAGATGTGAATGACAACAAACCTATGTTTGTGAACCTGCCCTATCACACTCTGGTCCAGATGGATGCAGAGGAAGGCCAAGTTATCCGACAGGTCACAGCAGTAGACAAAGACTTGGGCCAGAATGCACATGTCCATTATCAGTTCAAGGAGCATCAGGAGTGTTTTAAAATCAGCCCTTCTGGTGAAATCTCACTTAAAAAGAAGTTTGAGAAGGAGTCGCTTAATACAGATATTACCATCATTGTTGTCGCAAAAGATAGCGGTGACCCAACACTCTCAACAGAAGTAGAAGTTCCAGTAACCGTGGTGAACAAAGCAATGCCTGTGTTTGACAAACCATTTTATAGTATTGAAATCCCTGAAAATATTCAGTTACACACACCTGTGCTTCATGTACAAGCCAGTGGTTCTGAAGGCCCTCGGATAGTGTACACTATTTCTGAGGGAGACCCTTTCAATCAATTTTCAGTCGATTTCAACACAGGTGTTATACATGTCGTTCAGCCTCTGGACTTTGAGACACATCCTGCTTATAAATTAAACGTGAGGGCCACAGACTCTCTAACTGGAGCACATTCTGAAGTGTTTGTTGATATAATTTTAGAAGATGTCAACGATAACATTCCTGTGTTCTTATCAAAAGCCTACTTTGCCAGTATTTCTGAGGCCTCCGTCATTGGCACATCAGTTTTGCAAGTTAATGCGAAGGATTCTGATAGTGGTAATAACCAAGAAATATTCTTTCATTTAGTTGAGGAAAAAGGAATGAGTTCAGACTTTTTCTACATTGACCGTGAGACGGGAGTAATCTATACCGCTCAAGCACTTGATCATGAGGAAATCCAAAAGCACAAGTTAAGGGTTCGTGCCGTGGATGGAGGAGTTCCAGCTCTCTCCAGTGATGCCATTGTCACAATAGATGTTACTGACTTGAACGATAATGCTCCAGCATTTACACAGAGTATTTACAAAGCTAACATCAGTGAATTAGCCCCCCGTGGACATTTTGTCATTCAAGTACAAGCATCTGATGGTGATAGCTCAGATTCAGATAAATTGGTGTTCGCCATTATATCTGGGAATGAAGATCAGAACTTTGCCATTGACAAACACACAGGTGCCCTCATCATTTCTAACCACCGTAGGCAACATATGCAGCCTCTGTACACCCTCAATGTATTAGTGTCCGATGGTGTATTTAGAAGCTCAGTCCCTGTTGTAGTAACAGTTTTTGGTGCAAATTTCCACAACCCCACCTTCCCTCAGGTGGACTATGTAGTAGAGCTTCTCGAAAACTCGCCTGTCGGAACCTTAGTAGCAGAAGCAAAGGCAACCGATGATGATGAAGGCATTTATGGAGAGATAACTTACAGAATTGTCAATGACTTTGCAAAAGACAAGTTCTCTGTTAATCAAAATGGAGAGATTTTCACCCTTGAGAGTCTTGATCGTGAGAATACGATGGAGAAGGTCATTCCTATTTCTCTCGTAGCCAAAGACGGAGGTGGAAAAGTAGGCTTTTGTATTGTTAATGTAATTCTAACAGATGTCAATGACAATGCCCCACAATTCAGGGCAGCTGAATACAAAGCCACTGTTGCATCACATGTACCCAAGGGAACCTCAGTGGTCAAAATCTCAGCTTCAGACATGGATGAAGGAAGCAATGCTGACATACAGTATTCAATTGAAGCTGATGTTCACAATGTGGAAGAGAACTTTGAAATTCACCCAACATCTGGTGTCATTGTAACCAAAGAGAGCCTCATTGGACTTGAAAGTGAACTGTATGCATTCTTTGTTAGGGCAAAAGATACCGGGAATCCACCCAAACAGTCAGTTGTGCAGGTTTACATTAGGATTGTTGCACCAGAGACCCCAATACCCAAGTTTTCGGAATCATATTACCGTTACACAGTTACTGAAGAGCTGCCAATTGGCTCAGAGATTTATATAATTCAGGCAGAGAGTGAACAGCCAGTGCTTTATAGCCTTGTGAAGGGCAACACTGCAGAGAGCAACAAAGAGGAAGTGTTTGTTGTCGACGGCAACACTGGAGCTTTGAAGCTTCAGAAGAGCCTTGACCACGAGACAACCAAATGGTACCAACTCACACTGCAAGCACAGACTAAATATGAGAACTATGAGATTGTGGCATCCGCATATGTAAATATCCAAGTGAAAGATTTAAATGACAACAAGCCTGTCTTTGAGTCAGACCCTTATGAGGCCGTTGTTGCGGAAAACCTGCCGAGTGGAACTCTGGTGATGCAAGTCAAAGCTACGGACCAAGACTCTGGAACAAATGGTCATATAGTTTACAGCCTTGACCCCAAGCAGAACGTGCAGGATATTTCAGAGCTCTTTGCTGTTAACAGTGAAACTGGATGGGTAACCACCTTGAAAGAGCTAGATCGTGAAAAGATGAAAGAATACACAGTTTCCATCCTTGCCTCAGATCAAGGAGACAAAGTACAACATGTCACCAGTACCAAAGTGGAAGTAACAGTGGCTGATGTGAATGACAACCCACCTCGCTTCACAGCAGAGATCTACAAAGGCACAGTGAGTGAAGATGACCCTCCCGGCGGAGTGATTGCTATCGTGAGCACCACGGATGAAGATTCTGAGGACATCAATAAACAAGTGAACTACTACATCACAGGTGGGCATTTATGTTTTGTTTTTTTTTTTTTGTCAAATACATAAGTTGTAGGCCCACAGAGTTGGCTCTCTAACTCCTTTGTGTAACTGATTTACATTAATTACAATTTCCTGTATCGTAATTTCCGGTCTATAAGCTGCTACTTTTTTTCACACACTTTGAACACTGCGGCTTTTACAAAGATGTGGCTAATTTATGAATTTTTACAGGCTTTTGTAGTAGGATTTGTAGTAAGTCCAAATGTCAGTTGATGCTGTCCATTGATTTCCTGAAAGCTGCTCTCCTCGTGCTGTGTAAATTCACACACAGTGTAAATATAAGGTCTTACCTGTTTGTTTTAGTGAAGAAAAGTCCTTCTCCGGCACTTTGCAGCAGAGTCGTGCCGTCAGCTCAGTTAGCGGAGTGGAGCCTTCTCCCCCCACCCTTCCAAACCGGTTCTCTGTCTTGATGCAACAAATTTAAAAAGTCACAGCGTCTCATTAATGTCTCATTTATCACAGACTCCATCTGATCCTGGCTACAAGCAATGAAAGTTAGAAAAAGAAAAACTTAAAATTACTCAGTTCTCTGTGTGGAGCAGAGACACCGTGCGCACGCGCTGGATGGCGTTCACGTCAGTATTTACGTGTAACACTGTGCGTATTCTGTTTCATGGTGTGCAAACATTACTTTCCTATTAAACATGTTTGGTTTGGAAATAAGGCTTTGGTTTTGAAAGTGAGAACTTGTGCATGCATGGTGCTTTCAGTAAATGCTAATTGAGTGGAAAGAGGTGAAAAACACAAGTTATTCTAAACCTTCTATCTTTATCATGAGGCTGCTTCCTGTTATAAGCACAAGGCCTTGCTCATCATTCTCAAGTCCAAGTTGAATGTTTCCTTTTTAACACCAAACAGGAGGGGACCCACTTGGCCAATTTGCCATTGAATACATTCAGAATGAATGGAAGGTTTCTGTGAGGAAGCCCTTGGACCGTGAAGAGAAGGACAATTATCTCCTTCATATGACTGCCAGCGATGGAATCTTCACTGCAAAAGCTGTTGTGGAGGTTAAAGTGCTGGATGCCAATGACAACAACCCTGTATGCCAAAAGGTAAATTATTTTGTCAACTGCAGGTTTTATCTGTTGTGTTGTAGTTTGAGGCTTTGCTTTATCACTTCCTTCTTTTGATTAGTCTTCATTAAAACATTCCTGTCATTTGTTTTGTTTTTTTTTCTTTCTTGACATTTGTCCTCCAGTCCCGGTATAGTGAGAGTGTTCCAGAAGACTCTCGTGCTGGCAAGGTCATCTTGCAGGTCTCTGCCACAGATGCTGACATACGCTCGAATGCCCACATTTCTTATGAGCTCCATGGACCTGGATCCGAGTTGTTCATCGTTGACTCTGATACAGGTGTGTATCTGTGTGGAAAGGCATGTATATATTTTCTGTCATTGTCTTTTCTGCTGCCTTCTTTGTCCACACTCAGTTTTCTTGTCATTCAGTTTGAACTCTGAAAACACTTGTTCTAACACACAAACTCAAAAAGGCGGATGTTCGCATGACATGATCATGGCCCTTCATTCTGTGAGCGTGCATGTCATCATGAGTGGAGGTTGTCATCGTGAAGAAGTACTTTAGTGTGATGGTACAGTGTCATGAAAAGCTGCAAACCCTCATCGACAGATTGCCATCATAAACTATAGAGGCCGCAGAGGTTTCCACCTTCCTTTTACATATTGCTTTTTAAATAGTCAGGAATAATCTGTTGTAGAAATCCAGAGTGGCACAAAAGTGTGGACTTGCACACTTAAAATTAATTCTGACAACGACATGCTTTTCCGAGAGAGTGATTTCTTCTGGGAGTCTCTCAAAATCACACACTCCATCTGGCTATTAGACTTAAAAAGAAGTCCTATACAAACCCCAAGGCCCCTTGGTCACATAAATTCAGCATTATTTTGTAATAAAAGACAGCGGAATGATCAGAGCGCCATAGCAGCACGGCAGACGTCTGATTGTCATCTGATGGTTAATAATCACATTATTCCCTTTGATTGCTTTTGGTGTAGAGAGTCAGCCTCAGACGTGCTGCTGTGTTCCCAAAAGACGCATGTGCAGTGAAGACCAATTTTTAGGTGGGACCGTTCGGTGAACATGGACAGTGCAGGTCCACAGGACTTGTTCTGTCCAAATACTGGGAATCTTAACCAGGTTTACAATTTGGTAAACCGCCTCTTATCCCACTGAACTACTTGCTCTGATTAAATAAGTATCAGACTTTAAAACAAAGTCATTAAGGTAGTGCTAATAAATTAGCTCCAACCTAATAAATGAAAAGTAAAAGCATGAGAACAGATAAAGCAAACTAAGCTGGTAGATTTAACCACTATAACACATCTGCTGTTGCATAAAATCCCTTTAAAATTGCAAAATCCAAACGTAATATGCTGACAGACTGACACCAGTGCAGACAATGAGGTAACAATACCATCCATCTGTCTTTTTGCAGGTATCGACATTGAGCTTCTCATTATTATAGAGAGAGGAATTTTTTCCTTGCCAGTACCAATATATATGCTTATTGCATGTGAGTGCGGCCAAAAAGCTCCAGAGTTCTACGGGGCGGCTGTGATAGTGTTGGCTGCGGACAACTCCAAGCTGCTCTTAGTGACCAACTGTGATGTTTCCATCTGCATTCCATTCAGCTCTACATTATTTCTGTTCTCACATTATTTCTCTTATTTCCATTGTAACTTTTTTGAAAGCTGCTGTGTTTATTTCTCACTTAAATAGTCAGTAGACAAGGGCTAGCATTAGTTTAGAGAGTGTACTGAATGTTTTGTTAATTTCCATCTTATCTTAATATCTTGGTTATTCTTTACTATATGTTAGCTGCCATTTATTCCAGGAAAGAGAAGAGATGATAAATGATATTCTGTGCTTCATGAAGGACTTAAAGCATGTGTGTGTGTGTGCCTGTGGATTTTCCTCAAAATTGCTTTGTCTCGCTTTCAGGAGAGTTAAAGACCTTACTGCCCCTTGACCGAGAGGAGCAAGTTGAGCATACATTCAGAGTGAGAGCAGTGGATGGAGGAGGGCGGTACTGTGAGGCTGACATCGAGATCACTGTGGAAGACATCAATGACAACGCACCACAGTTCTCATCTGACCCTTACACCTTCACCGTCTTTGAGAACACAGAAGTGGGCACTTTTGTAGCAAAGCTGATGGCAAATGACATCGATATTGGTAAGGGATTATTATATTATGAGGGACAATATTCTGCCTTCTGTACAAATGACAGAAGCATTGTGTTTGCTTTCATAATGTTTTCAAACAGGTACACCACGGACTTTAGGGCTTTAAGAATGCTTAGTCTATATATTTGCATATTAAATAGAAATATGTCAGCTTTGCAATGGACTGGTGGCTTTTTCAGGGTGTTCCCCACCTCTTGCCCAATGGCCACTGGGATAGGCTCCAGCTCCCCCGTGACCCTTAAGTGAAATTAACAGGTTTAAATGAGTGAATGAACAGAGATGCTTTATGATGGAGATTTTATTTTTTTATAATAACACAAATAGGATGACATATACAAAAATCTGAATTATAGTACTAATTTGCATACTTAATTCCAACCAAAATAATTCAAGAAAGCTTGAAGAGCTTTCATATTAAACATAGCTGTACATATTGTGTTGACACAGATATGATGGTAAGTGTGATTATCCTGTTTAAAGTGCTGATTTGCAAAAACTGCATTTTTTCCACCCCTTACAATTCTAAGGGCCCCTTCACACATAGTATGAATAAGTACAAATCAGGGCGAACCACGGTGAAATAGCTCGTATGAGCGAAACACAAAAACATCGAGCCGACGTCAGGAGGGACACGTGGTTGGGCAGGAAGGAATAATCCCAGCGGGAACACAGTGTGAGCAGCTGGAGCGTGTGTAACCACATTGCGCAGTTGCTGTGAGAAAAAAATGAAAAAATACATGCCACCCACAGGATTCAAACCTGTAATTTACAAAAGCTCTGATTGCCAGACAGAAACTTTACCATTGCGCTACCATTGCTGTCCTATAAAAGGTGCGTAAAAATGCCTGAAATCATCAAGGAGATAGACATATTTGACAAAAAATAAAACCACACACCATAAAAACAACACCGCATTTTATTGAATCCCTCTTATTGAGCGAACAATACAAGTATAAATGGACTGCATTTATACAGCGCTTTTCCATCTGCATCAGACGCTCAAATCGCTTTACAATTATGCTTCACATTCACCCTGATGTCAGGGTGCTGCCATACAGGGCGCTTACTACACACCGGGAGCAATAGGGGATTAAAGGCCTTGCCCAAGGGCTCTTAGTGATTTTCCAGTCAGGCGGGGATTTGAACCCATGATCTTCTGGACTCAAGCCCAACACCTTAACCACTAGAGATGACCCATGGTCACAGATGTATAGTCATGAAATGACATGAATGAAGCAGTTCATCTACTCTTATCACGTCCACATCTACTCGCCTGGCGTGTCCAGCCAGCCCCGCGTGTGTCTGGCCTGACACTCGTGTCCTGTCAACGGCGCGCCGCAGAACAGACACCACATTATGTGAAACAGAGCTCATGTGGGTGATGTGATATTGTGATCTGACTGTCTGATTCACCTGGGGTAGCCTGCCAATGTGCGCGCCATGCGCTTGCTCGCTGCAGCCGGTCGCAACAGCAATATATATGTATGTCCATGTGAGGACAGCAAGCAGACACATGCGCATCACAGTGGACAGCTGTAAATTCATGTCCGTCCAAACACGGTACATCTTGCCCAGCCGTGATGTCCAGAACCAGAGCTCTCAGCAGCTGCAGCTGTCGGCTGTCAGGTCAGCACACACACCGTGTCACTGTCTTTCTGTGTTGTGTGATCATTTCTTTTTAGTTATTTTTACTGCTATTTATGTGTTGCCCCAATCCGCAACACATCCGCCACATGTGCTGTGGATTGGGGGGGCAACACACGCAATTCACACAAGAGTGTCGGGTCCCCGCGCAACACGTGCCGCGCGGGGACCCGACACTCTGGCACGCCATTGCTGTTTTGCAATGCTACACTCGTCGGGGCACTTAGACAAATTTCACAGCCAGCTCGAAAGTGACAGCGTGAATGGCCACACATTTTCTAAGTGCCAAGCGAGCGGTGTTAGATGTTCGTGTGTGTCACCTGGAATTTGGCCGACATCTGCCGCGAGAGGGCTCGCACAGTGCACACTCTTGTCTTTCAGCTGCTGCTGTGCGCAAATAGTTGTAGCAACAGGTGTATGAGGCGATGGAGGCAGGTCCGATTTTACACATATTGCACCATTCCTGCTTCGTGTGCATTTCAGCCACAATCGTACTATATGTGAAGGGACCCTAAGGTGTGGGGGAATTCAAGTGCTTCTTGCTCCTATGACCTTGTGTATTGTGTAGGATGTAAAATCAAGTTGTGTCTGCAATATATATATATATTTATTAAGTTGTGAGACAATTGCTTGTAAAATATTTTTTAACATTTATTATTAGACAGTTGTAAGTGCTCAACACAAAATAAAACTGATTTGAATTTGAATGGATGGAAAAAAAATACTTTCAAGTGCTTTCTAACATCATCTTGCATTTGGCTGTAAATCTTGCCTCAGCAATACCTTTGCTATATACAGAGAACATTATTTTTTTCATGATGCAATTGCATTACACTAAATGGCAAGAGGGAGTGATAATAAATGTGGAATTTCATGAATGATTAACCCCTTAAATTAAAAGCTCCATTACACTCTAATGAAATTCTTTTCTCTTCAAACCAAATTCTCCAAAGGGCTGATTACAATTTTCCATTTGCCTCATGCAAAACCATGCTCCACATATTTGTCTCAGATGGCTTCCGCTTTCAGTAAGCATCACCACAGCAGCCTCTGAGACGATGAAGTCCAGATAAGACCGAAAACATCAGTCGATGCACTCGTCAGGCGGCCCCAGTATAAGAACGAGCCCATGCATTGACATTCAATGGCAGGAGTAGTTTTAAACAATACATTGAGAGTTAATCACAAATAACTGCTGCAATTGGTTCTAAATGTTGAATTTTAATTCCTGTAGTGAACATCAGCTTGTAGATGGGTTGCTCCTTTATTTCATTTCATCCTCAAGTGCAATTCATTTTATAGCCTCTTTGCAGTGAAGGTTTTTGGAGTTGCTTTTAAAAATAACATCTTTAGCTGAGTGGAACATGCTATGCCAGGTTTGCGAACCATTTTCCTGTCTTTGCTGTTAGTAGATAAACCTTTCTCACATTCTTTTTTAGTCCCTCCTTTTAAGTAGAATGACAGCTTGGCAGAATGAAAGGGATTTTAGAATTGGATCCCACCAAATGAAATATTAAATCATCTAGGCAAAGAGCTACTGGTAAGAGATTTCTCTCTTCCTTGAGGCACTGCTGGCAGAAAAATTACCATAAAATGTGACTGTCGAGGATGAGCTTACTTGAGGGTGGGGTTGGAGTTAAAATACCCTTCATTCACTTTAGCTAAGGGTAGCGATTATTTAGCGTTACGCTAACATGGGGTAAATGCCTTGGAAAAAAGTTTCCTTCAAATACATTTGGTAAAGTAAGTCCCTTCGGCTGCTCCCTTATTTGCACCTGGGGTCGCCACAGCAAATCCAAGGTGGATCTGCATGTTGAATTGGCACAATTTTTATGCCGGATGCCCTTCCTGACGCAACTCCATGCGAGTGGAGAAATGTGACAGGGGTGGGATTTGAACCGGGAACCTTCTGCACTGAAACCAAGTGCATTAACCACTTGGCCACCACCTTCACCCATTTTAATTTGTTTATGCCATTTCAAATACAAAATAAAAATTTCTAAAATGATCTTCCTTAAACTCAAACTGAAAGCAAATCTCTACAACTTGATACAAATTAATTAAAAATATAAAAGCCAAGATGAAGGATTGCATAAGTAAAGGAATGCTTTGGTATAATTCCTTTAAATAATAGGTTTTATTGCCAGTTTTCTGCAGACATGTCAGGGGATGGATACATGAACATTTCCAAGTCACTGTCTTGGACTTTATTTGCATCAGTTATGAAGAAATACAAATCGTATGAGATTCTGTGATAAATCTGTGTGGAGTAGACAGTTCTCAAAAAAACTGAGTGACTGTGGAAGAAAGAAGAGTGAGGAAGGCCACCAAGACAACACAGAAGAAGTTATTGGCTTCTTGGCTGTGATTGGAGAAATTGTGCATAGTGCATCTTTTGCATTTTTTTTATCCCCAGTTATACAGTTTCATGATGAATTGGTGTAGAGGAGAATATTCTTTCACCAAAACATCAAATCTAGGCTTGCCTCTCAGATTGACCTTCTGGCAAATTGTAGCTGAACTTTCAGATACTCTATTTAAGAAAATCTATATAAATCTATAAGTATATCTACCATGTAACTGTGACTTTGAAATAATTTTATATGGAGATAAAGTTGACATTGCAGTTGAGTTTACACTGATTATTGTTTGATATGTAGTTGGGGAAAATTGAGTTTGAAAGGTTTGACCAACATTGTTTGTACATTTACGTCTGTCCATCACAGTAATTCTCTTCCTAAGGGAAGTTGGTTGCTTTGTCTTCCTGTGACTCAACCGTCATTATTTGAGAATCTCATTCTTGTTACTATCTGTTTTGGGTCACAGCCTCTTCAGTCCGTCTGCCCATGTAGCTGGAAGATGTCTGAAGTTGACTTCCCCACATGGCTGCTTCTCATTTCAACCTGCTATTATAATCTCTTAGACAATACTTATCAGCGTGGAATGGTTAAGAAGCAGACAGACAAACAGACGCAGACTTGTGCCCTTGATCTCTGATAAACTAAAGTTATGCGACTGCACATTCCTTCTCTGTTGCGTCTTTGTCCTTTATCACCCAGCTGGTATCCAAGGGCACATTTTTCATTGTACAGTCTTACAGATTTCTCTGTTTGTTTCTCTTTTCTGTAGGAATTTAACTTCTTTTTCTCCTTTGTTCACGTTGGTACTATGTCAGATTGATATTCTGCAAAAGCTCACATCTACCCCTGCATTAAAATGACATTTTACAGAATCAACTGTGCATAAGGCAAAACAATAAATAAAATCTGTGGTGTTCTAGTGATGAGTGTGCAGTCAGCATGTCTTGTTAGACAATAGTTTGACAAGCATACTGATTTGCCTGCTAGTTATTAAGGCTGCTATGCAGTGCTTTTTTGAATACATAATATCCCATAATGGAACTGAGATGACCAGAAAATAATAATGTGTATATGACAGCAGCTAGCCAATCACAGTACACTGCAGTTCACTTAACCATCCTTCAGTAGCTGCCACAACGATGAGTTCAGTCCAGATAAAAGTGATGGGATATAAGCAGAACTCTGTAGCATGATAATGAGCTCTACAGAGGATGGGGGCACTTAACTGATAAATGGGAATATAATATCTTATTGCAAATGGGGGGCCACCTGCGGAAAGGCACGATGATTATTATTGTGATTCGTCTCTGTCTTGTTGCTCTGAGCATGTTGCTAATGGCATCATGGGATTTATGAGGATGATGTGGATGACTCAGATTTTACTTTTGTTTGGCAGAGGCTGTGTGACAGATGTACCAACCTCAAACATATATGATACGTGTTAAGTATTTTTATTGCATTGTCTCTTAGCAACAAGTCCTGAGTTTATGTATATTCCACAGCATTTATGCTTAGGACTTTTATTGAAATGTCTGCACAGAAGGCCTGTATCTTCTCTTGCACTGTATTTGCTGGTGAAGGCAGCTCTTCTCCATGGTAGAGCAGCAGAGCCTAGTTTACTGTAGCTCTATTGCCTTTGGCAGAACTGTGTTAAAAAAGAACAAAACAGAAAAACCTCAAATAAAAATAAAATAGTCTGTTGTATGATACTACAGTAGTTCAGGTATGGTAAGGATGATGTTGGTCAAAAACAGGTTGAGAGTTTCTTGTAGCCTTTCAGCTTTTTTATTTTTTATTTTTCTGTGCAGATGCATTCCTCGACAAAATCACCCTAATTATTGTACAATGAGTCATTTTTCCCCAAACAGAACTATTCAGGTGCTCTGGTGTAAGTTCCAGTGTATATATGCGGTGCATCTGGAAAGTATTCACAGCGCTTCACTTTTTCCAGATTTTATGTTACAGCCTTATTCTCAAATGGAGTACATTCATTTTTTTTTTTTACTCAAAATTCTACTCGCTACACCCCATAATGACAACATGAAAGTTTTTTTCCTGCAAATTAATTAAAAATAAAAACTAAGAAATCACATGTACATAAGTATTCACACCCTTTGCTCAGTACTTTGTTGATGCATGCCACAAGCTTGGTGCACCTATCTTTGGGCAGTTTTGCCGATTCCTCTTTGCAACACCTCTCAAGCTCCATCAGGTTGGATGGGGAGCGTCGGTGCACAGCCATTTTCAGATCTCTCCAGTGATGTTCAATCAGATTCAGTCTGGACTCTGCCTGGGCCAGTCAAGGACATTCACAGAGTTGTCCTGAAGCCACTCCTTTGATATCTTGTCTGTGTGTTTAGGGTCACTGTCCTGCTGAAAGATGAATCATCGCCTCAATCTGAGGTCAAGAGCGCTCTGGAGCAGGTTTTCATCCAGGATGTCTCTGTACATTAATGCATTCATCTTCCCCTCAATCCTGACTAGTCTCCCAGTTCCTGCCACTGAAAAACATCCCCACATCATGATGCTGCCACCACCATGCTTCACTGTAGGGATGCCTGGCATTCACGCAAAGGAATTCAAGCTTTGTGTTGTCAGGCCAGAAAATTTTGTTTCTCATGGTCTGAGAGTCCTTCAGGTGCCTTTTTGGCAAACTCCAGGCGGGCTACCATGTGCTTTTTACTAAGGATTGGCTTCCATCTGGCCACTCTACCATACAGACCTGATTGGTCGATTGTTGCAGAGATGGTTGTCATTTTGGAAAGTTCTGACAGATGCTGGAGCTCTGACAGAGTGACCATCGGGTTCTTGGTCACCTCCCTGACTAAGGCCCTTCTCCCCAGGTTGCTCAGTTTAGATGGGCGGCCAGCTCTAGGAAGAGTCCTGGTGGATCAGAATTCCTTCCATTTACAGATGATAGAGGCCACGGTGCTCATTGGGACCTTCAAAGCAGTAGAAATATTTATGTACTGTCGGGAGGTGATGGTCTAGTGCATAAGCATTGGACTTCAGACCCTCAGTTCAAAACCCAGCCAAACTGTAAAACCACTAAGGGCCCTTGGGCAGGGTCCCTATTCTCCTAGTTCAGTGGTGTCCAAAGTATTCCAGAAAGGGCCAAGAGGGTGCAGATTTTCTTTGCACCCACTGACTCTAGCAGGTGATTTCACTGATTAACATCACTTGGAGCAGATGGGATCATCAGTGAAATCACCTGCTGGAGTCAGTGGCTGCAAAGAAAGCCTGCACCCTCTTGGCCCTTTCTGGAATACTTTGGACGCCACTACTGTAGTTGCTCCCGGTGTGCAGTCAGTGCCTTGCATGGCAGCACCCTGACATCGGTGTGTCTGTGTGAATGGGTGAATGTGAGGCCAGTTGTAAGGCACTTTGAGTTTCTGATGCAGATGGAAAAGTGCTATATAAATGCAGTCCATTTACCATTTACATTCCCTAAATTTGTGCCTCAAGACAATCCTGTCTTGGAGGTCTACAGACAATTCCTTTGAATTCATGCTTGGTTTGTGCTCTGACATGCACTGTTAACTCTGGGACTGTTGTATGGCTGGGGGGCCTGGCTGCCTTTTTGTTTCTGTCTTGTTCTTCCTTCCAGGTGGCTTGCATTTGGGACTGAGTGGCTGTGTTGCTGAGGTTATCAGGACCTCACCCTGATCACCTTCGGCTCGTCAGGACTCACAGCTGAGGTGCATCTATATGGATTGGAACATGGTGGCATTTAAGACTGGAGTATACAGTGTGTATTTGCCAGAGACTCGACCTTGTGACCAGACGGGTGAGATCGTCGTCTCGGGAGCCATCTCATCATCAGTGGATGCAGAGAACGTCCAGGGTTTGATGCACGGTCTGTGAAAGAGGAGGGGGTGAGGTCTCACGCTCGTCAGCACACTTCCTGAGGTACGTTAGATTTTGTGACTAACATTTATACAGTCAGTAAATGTGGTGTCCCTCACACCTTTATTATATTGAGCTGTATGTTAGTCATGTATCGGCTTCCACTGCAGTGGAGTTTTGTGAACTGGATGTTCCATGCCTGCAGGTTGGGAAGCTGATTAGTAATCAAGCCAGGAAGTGTTTGCTGTTTGTACACCTTTAAGTGTTCTCTCTGTGTGTAGAGTGTGGACTCACATAATGGTTCCTTCTTTCACAGACTCGGTTTGTTGCGGCCACCTGGGGGGTGTCGGCGGGGTCCTTGGGTCCGAACAGCTTCTGGCTCCGGACCGTTAGCGCTGCTGGGAGCGCACCACGCCAGACCGCACTTTCTTTTGTTATTTTTTGTATCACTGTTATGTATTAAATTCAGTTAGCCTTTGTACCGTGCTCTGCTTATTTCATACTGGGTCCTTCAAACGCTGGTCGGTTCTCTGAGCTGCGTCCGACACATAACAGGGACCTTATATATAGACTGGTGTCTGACAATCATCTCCAATCAACTTAAGTTACCCCAGGTGGTCTCCAATTAAGCAGTAGAAACATCTCAAGGATGAACAGTATGCACCTGAACTTAATTTTGAGCTTCATGGCAGTGGCTGCGAATACTTATGCACGAGTTCTTATTTATTTATTTTCTTTAATAAATTTGCAAAAATCTTAAAAAGACTGTTTTCATATTGTCATTATGGGGTATTGTGTATAGAATATTATGAAAAAAATTAATTTCATCCTTTTGGAATAAGGCTGTGACATAAAATGTGGAAAAAGTGAAGTGCCGTGAATACTTTGCGGTTGCACGGTACAGAAGTTATATATATGTAATTTATTTATTCTGATGACATCACAATATAGGTTGCAGACAAAAATAATATTTCAATTGCACAATTTACACTCAACAAAAATATAAACGCAGCACTTTTGGTTTTGCTCCCATTTTGTATGAGATGAAGTCAAAGATCTAAAACTTTTTCCACATACACAATATCACCATTTCCCTCAAATATTGTTCACAAACCAGTCTAAATCTGTGATAGTGAGCACTTCTCCTTTGCTGAGATAATCCATCCCACCTCACAGGTGTGCCATATCAAGATGCTGATTAGACACCATGATTAGTGCACAGGTGTGCCTTAGACTGTCCACAATAAAAGGCCACTCTGAAAGGTGCAGTTTTGTTTTATTGGGGGGGATACCAGTCAGTATCTGGTGTGACCATTTGCCTCATGCAGTGCAACACATCTCCTTCGCATAGAGTTGATCAGGTTGTCAATTGTGGCCTGTGGAATGTTGGTCCACTCCTCTTCAATGGGTGTGCGAAGTTGCTGGATATTGGCAGGAACTGGTACACGCTGTCGTATACGCCGGTCCAGAGCATCCCAAACATGCTCAATGGGTGACATGTCCGGTGAGTATGCCGGCCATGCAAGAACTGGGACATTTTCAGCTTCCAAGAATTGTGTACAGATCCTTGCAACATGGGGCTGTGCATTATCCTGCTGCAACATGAGGTGATGTTCTTGGATGTATGGCACAACAATGGGCCTCAGGATCTCGTCACGGTATCTCTGTGCATTCAAAATGCCATCAATAAAATGCACCTGTGTTCTTCATCCATAACAGACGCCTGCCCATACCATAACCCCACCGCCACCATGGGCCACTCGATCCATACATTGACATCAGAAAACCGCTCACCCACACAACGCCACACACGCTGTCTGCCATCTGCCCTGGACAGTGTGAACCAGGATTCATCCGTGAAGAGAACACCTCTCCAACGTGCCAAACGCCAGCGAATGTGAGCATTTGCCCACTCAAGTCGGTTACGACGACGAACTGGAGTCAGGTCGAGACCCCGATGAGGACGACGAGCATGCAGATGAGCTTCCTTGAGACGGTTTCTGACAGTTTGTGCAGAAATTCTTTGGTTATGCAAACCGATTGTTTCAGCAGCTGTCCGAGTGGCTGGTCTCAGACGATCTTGGAGGTGAACATGCTGGATGTGGAGGTCCTGGGCTGGTGTGGTTACACGTGGTCTGCGGTTGTGAGGCTGGTTGGATGTACTGCCAAATTCTCTGTAATGCCTTTGGAGACGGCTTATGGTAGAGAAATGAACATTCAATACATGAGCAACAGCTCTGGTTGACATTCCTACTGTCAGCATGCCAATTGCACGCTCCCTCAAATCTTGCGACATCTGTGGCATTGTGCTGTGTGATAAAACTGCACCTTTCAGAGTGGCCTTTTATTGTGGGCAGTCTAAGGCACACCTGTGCACTAATCATGGTGTCTAATCAGCATCTTGATATGGCACACCTGTGAGGTGGGATGGATTATCTCAGCAAAGGAGAAGTGCTCACTATCACAGATTTAGACTGGTTTGTGAACAATATTTGAAGGAAATGGTGATATTGTGTATGTGGAAAAAGTTTTAGATCTTTGAGTTCATCTCATACAAAATGGGAGCAAAACCAAAAGTGTTGCGTTTATATTTTTGTTGAGTGTAGCAACATCTTGCAGCTCAACCTTTATTTTTTGTGCTTCCAGGTCTTAACGGTGACATTCTGTACTCACTGATCGAGTCTGCTGATGGATATTTCTCAATTGATGAACATTCAGGCGTAATAAGTCTGCAGCGTCCCCTTGATCGAGAGGTGCAATCAGTATATGACCTGAAAGCCCGCGCCAGTGACCAGGGCTCTCCACGCCTGTCTTCATTGTGCCAAGTGGTGATCTCTGTGCTGGACATTAGTGACAACCCTCCTGTGTTTGAGCACCGTGAATACATGGCGACTTTACGTGAGGATGTGGCTGTGGGCACGCAGGTGCTCAGAGTGCAGGCGACGAGTCGAGACATGGAGGCCAATGGAGAAATCTCTTACAGCATTGTCAGCGGGAATGAGCATGGCATGTTCAGCGTGGACCCACATACTGGTATGTAGCAGCTCAAACTGGGTGACTTTTTCCAGTCTAGCCATACTTGAGAACCAGCCAAAATTAGCAGCTGAAATTTCACTGTCACTTCTTTTTATTTGATACTGAATTAATTTAGACAAAAAGCTTCACAGTTTGAACAGTTACTGTAAGTCACAATGTTTCATTTTTAACTGTTAATTATGTTTGCAAGAAAAACAACAATGGAGGCAAAGAGATAACTACCAAGCATCAATCCACTAAACTGAGGGTCGGCAGGGGCCCTTTTGTTTGGAATGTGTTGCAGGCCTGAAATGCAGGAAAATGCACACAAAACATAAAATATTTTATGTTTTATGGTAGTAGACAAATTTTATTTGTGGGAGATGTGACAAAAATGCCTCTTAACGGTGAAGGTTGCAATGTATTTATTAGGGATGCCAATTTCCCGCGGATTTTTTTCTTGCCAGGAAACGTTTTTGAGATCAGTGTAAATCCGGTGTAAAATTCTGGGAGGGAGGAGTGAAAGGTTTGAAAGAGAAAGATTGAGCTCGGGGCCAACTCCGGCTCCACTTGCCACGGCTTGAAGACAAACCATGTGCTTCATTTATTTTGGTAAACATTCCCATGTATGACACAAAAGACAAGAGTGGTGATTGGACCTTTTTGATGTGTGTGTCCTTCTCACAGCGACTCAAAGCATTGCTTGGTTGAGTGATCAAGTATGCGCGTATTTCCCCTTCATTCAAGCGGATGGCGTCAACTGTTCAGCAGAAAAATGAGTACTGGATAATTAGCACCTTTCTCTGGAGGTTCTATGGCTGGAAAACAACACAGCCATGAAAAATCCAGTTGTTTTTTTTTTAAAAAAAACATTGTGAGGACTGAAAAAAGTAATATATATCTATATAATATCTGTGGAACGGGACAAAATATTAGACCGGTGGCCAAAGATGTATTACTCCACACCCTGACTGGTGTCCTGACGTGATGTGATTACTATTGAATGTCGTTCCTGTCCTCCGCGTGCAACAGTGCATGCACGTGGAATTGTGCATGTGCAGTATTGTTGGAACGCAAAACTTTTCGAGACACACAGTTCGTCAGAACACCGCCTGCGCCCCCTGCTAGCTGTTAGCTCAGAGTGAGAGAAAGTCGTGTACCACCGCTGAAATGGGTGAATTTAAGCTACCGTATGAAAGTATTGATGTGGATTCTGATACAGAATTACTGTTTCACATTTGATGGATTTGATGGATTTTCACATTTGATGCATTACTCCATGCCCTGACCGCTGTTGGAGAGACAGCTCGCTGCTTCACGGTAACCCTACCCTCGCTGACCGAATTACCTACAGAAAAATAAACCATGCAAATGATGGAATTGGATTAGAATGGGAATAACTCTCTTGATATACGGTCGAAAATATCACATACAACTGCTTTTAAAGCCTATTTTTGACCGTATATCCCAGCATGAATGTCCAACACATCAGACACAACAGGGTTATTCCCTAAATGTACCTATTAAGATATTAACATGTTCCATGCAAGATGTTTTGTGCAGGTGCTTTGGGCTTACGGCACCTTAAAAAAGGATATAATAAATCCAGACTGAATGCACTGTATAGAAATGTGGAAAAAGGATTGCTTTAATATCTTTTTGTCTGACGTCATGTCAGCTTGTTAGTTGATGCTACAGGTTGTCGTCTTAACAGTAATCGGGATTACATATGAGCTGCTGTAGTGTAGTGTAGACAGGTGCTGCTGTGATGTAGTCCTTTCAAAAACATTCCCTATACTCAGATTAGTTGTGAGACATATGTATGCCATATCTTAGAATAAAACAAGTTACCTATATTCACTGGCTGAGCTTACTTCAGTTTGTTCATGTTCTCCAGTTAAAATAAATAAATAAAAAATCACAAACAACAAAGTGTCCTAAAAATATAATTTTTGCTCTGGAATTTCCCCTCAGACATGCCCAGATTAGCTCCTAGAACCTCCCATTTTATAAAAATTTTATTGGGAGAGCCCCCTCCCCATATCGTTGGTGGCATCATGACCCAAAAATAAATTATAAAATTACATAATTTATTTTTGATGGTCTCCAGCAGTTTACAAAAAAAATTACGTTGTATTTAATCAAGTTTTTACAGTTCTTTTATTATGGAGTGATCATCTGTGGCTGTCTTTGTGTTGTCATGTGGTGTACAGGATGCCTTCAACAAATCAATATCTTGCTTTGTTTTTGTTTTAATGAGCTAAACTTGTTACTTAATTATGTTCTTTAGTAAAAGAAAAGAAGACAATCTGTCATTATATTTTGTTGGAATGGAAATGTCTGGACATTTCCAATTAGATTTTCTGTTTATCTGCTGACAAAAAAAATGATCCAGTACTGAGATGTCCGGTGCACATCACTGCAAATCTATCACAGAATGTTTGAGTTTGAAGCAAACGATGAACACCTTCACAGCTTTTGAGTATAATTGCATTCAAACCAGGTAAACTCTGTAAGAATTACACACTTTTTTCTGTGGTTCACCATCTTTCAGAGACCAAAAGTAATTGGGCAAACAATTTGTCACTCATGTTGTTGACACTTCAGCAGACAAACAGACTGAAGTTCATGTCAAGTGCTACAGATTAATGAAAGTCCATCAATAAGAATTGTAAATATTATGAGTCTGACCGGAAAAATCACCAAGGGCCCTTGGGCACGGTCCTTAATCCTCAAGTTGCTCCCGGTGTGTAGTGAGCACCTTGTATGGCAGCACCCTGACATCGGTGTGTGAGTGTGTTTGTGTGAATGGGTAAATGTGAGGCATCATTGTAAAGCTCTTTGACTGTCTGATGCAGATAGAAAAGTGCTATATGAATGCAGTCCATTTACCATTTATGAGGTAAAATTGTAAATGGACTGCATTTCTGGAGCACTTGTCCATCAGATGTTCACAGTGCTTTATAATGATGCTCTACATTCAGTAACTAACACCATTGTCAAATTGCTGGCTTGTTTGGCACTGACGCGCACATCAGGAGAAACGTAGGGATTAAGAACCTTTCTGAAGGGCTTTTAGTCATTTTTCACTCTGATCACTCTCTGGTCACAAGGCTGCTTCTCAAACCTTTAGGCCACCACAGTTTAATTGGTACAGAGCATGCCATCCTCAAAAACTGAATGAGAGACTAGTGAGGGAAGCCACTAAGAAATCCATGACAACATAGTTACAGTCTTAAATAGCTGTGATTGGAGAGACCATGCAACGTCTATGTTTGCCTGTAACTTCACCTGTTGTAGCTTCATGGCAGTGAGAGACACAGAGAAGGATTTTGTTTAAAAAGACAAGAATTCTCGGCTTCACCTTGCCAGCAGGTACATAGGAGAGTCTCGGTAGCATTTCTTGTGTTTCTCTTGTTTTCCTGTTACTGCCATCGAAGTGAGAATTTGCACAGCTTGATACTGATTTTTTTCCCCTCTCCCTTCCTGACCTTGCTGCCGCCATCTTTCTGCCTCTCCGCAGGTGACGTCTTTGTGATTGAACCGTTAGACTATGAGGTATCCCATGACTACTACATAACAGTCGAAGCTACAGATGGCGGCTCACCGCCGCTCAGCGACATGGCCACTGTGAACATCAACCTGACTGATGTTAACGACAACAAGCCTATCTTCAGCCAGGAGATCTACACAGCTGTTGTCAGTGAAGACGCTTTGCTCGGAAAGGCTGTGGTGACGGTGAGAATTTCAGCACACTCTTTTCGGCGCACTTTCACACCGGTAGTAGTTAGGGCAATAACCATTAATTATGAGAAACTTGCACGCAGGGTGAAAGTCATTTTTCGTCTCTCTCACTTCACTTTCCCCCAGCTAAACCTGTCAGTTTGTTCACCTCCTCACTCAGTTGTTTATTTAGTCCGTCAGGCTTTCTCCTCTCTGGCCATTACTCACCGCGTAGCCGTACACTATCACATATCTGCACCTGTGGCAAATCACCATCTGGTGGCACAGCTAAATTAGGACAAATACTCTTCATGCTCAGTGCGCTTCTCTTCTTGCGCATTACCTGACACACATGGTCAAACAGTTTAATTAAAGGATTTTCTCTCATTAAGCGCTTCTCACGGAAGGTGTTTTTTTTTTGTACATTTTCTACTTTTTGCATACTAAAATTTTCCTCCATACATATGTCATGTTCCTGAATGTAAATTGTCTGCAGTCTTAGCCATATGTTTTAAGCACATAATTTAAAGTGACAGTATGTAGGATTTAAGTGTTTTTATGAGCAGAATTGGAATATGGCATTCATAGCCACGTATTCACGAGTGTATAATTTGCCTGCAACAACAAATTGGTGTTTTCTTGAGCTTAGAATGAGCCCTTCATATCTGTGTGGGAGTGGGCCTCCTCATGGAAGCCACCATGTTGCACCGCCATGTTATTACAGTCACCCAGGAGGGACACCCTTACTCCAATTTTCGCATTGTGCAGTACAACTGAGTCATGGCGTATGTGTGTTTGGACTCTGTGGTTGCTCCCTATGCATTGTCTGCTAGTTGCTAGTACAGGCTAACAAATTTGAGCACCCTAAGAGGATGATGCATATTGGTTAACTCATGAGAAGGCAAAGAAGCAGCTTTCCATCACCCCAAGAAGGGAAACAATTTTGTGACTAGAGCATGACATCACTCATTGTGTAATTAAACATGTAGGCATCATCATTACTGTTGAGAACTGTCCTCAAAAATGAATTGATTGTTGTTGGACTGTTTAAAAGGTCATTGCTGAGGATGCTGACGGGCCATCTTACAATCACGTGCGATACTCCATCGTTGATGGTAACCAAGGCGACCCTTTCACCATCGATCCAGTCAGAGGCGAGCTGAGAGTCGCTCGCCAGCTGGACAGAGAGAGAGTAAGGGAAACACAAACGCAATGCTGACTACACACACACACTTTGATCTACTGAGTAACTAATTACACTTTATGCAGAATCCAATCAGTTGTGTCACGCTTAATAGGCAACCTTGTTTACTGAACTCTGCCGCACTATTGCTTACAGCAGCAACTTTGACCATGCGAGGTAATTCATTCTCTCTCTCAGACCTCAGGTTACACCTTGATGGTGTTGGCCACAGACAGCGGGGCACCCCCACGTTCCAGCAGCGCCACCATCAACATCGACGTGTCTGATGTGAATGACAACCTCCCTCTTTTCTCCCAGGCCAACTACAGCCTCATCATCCAGGTGAGTAGGTGGCGGGGGGGGAGCCCAGGGGGAGAGAGCCTGGGTCAGTGGTGAAAGCTAATTAGAGGTTGAGATGATGAAAATAAAGGATATATGCCAAGAAAAAAAGAGGTGGACAGGTGGAGCTTCACAAGGGATTAGGGTGGACATAGAGAGGGATTAACAGGGAGAAATAATGCTGGAGTGTGTGAGTAGAATGCCAAGAAGCAAGTAGGAGGATGAAGCAAGAAGGAGATGAGGAGCAGTGAGCAAGAGGGGCTAAGGGAATTGAAAGACAGAGGCTGCATTTTAAGTATAAGAATTCAGATAAGGGTTGCAAGGGAAAGACTGAGGCAGGGGTGATGAGGGGGGACGAAGAAGATACAAAGATAAGGGATTGCACACTGGAGTGAAGTAAAGCGTGTTAGAATATTTTAAAAATCTGAGCACGTATTCCACTGTAGGGAATTCTAAACGGTAGTATGGGAGATGATGGATTTCCAGTTTTCTTTTTATGTTAAAAAACCACAACTGAAATCTAATTTAAGAGATACTGTGATGCGCAGTGTTGAGCATTGTAGTGGGTACACTTTGCTCACTTCTCAATGACTGCAGGAGGTTTTATCTTGCTATATTTCAGACTTGCTCTGGAAAATCACATCCTGTATATAGATCCAACAACTGTGATTTTCTGATCACTCGTGTATAGATGGTTTTGTGTAATAAAGTCAAAGAATCCGTATGAGTTGATACCCACTCTACGATACTAAAGTCGGAGAAAACTTTAAGAGAGGATCTTGCATGTGCTTTTTCCTGGATTCACAGTTGTAAATGTCAGTACAAAGAATTACATGAGGAAATGAAGTCAGCTATAACTTGGCTCAATTATTTAATACAAGAGCAGAGTTAGTATGATTATTACAATTAACAGTGGCATTTGTGGCCACCGGGACTCTGTTATAATTCACCATGTTTCATTAATCACATGCAAACAAACGGCGGTCTTTACATCTGTTGCACTGTGCCAACATTTATATTTACACTAATGTATACAAGAATATGTCAACATGGCCCAAAATAGGAGGTTCATAGTCCAATATGTCAATTTCAGTTTCAATTTATTTTCATTTATATAGCGCCAAATCACAACAGAGTTGCCTCAAGACGCTTCACATAAGTAAGGTCTAACCTTACTAACCCCCCAGAGCAACAGTGGTAAGGAAAAACTCCCTCTGAGGAAGAAACCTCAAGCAGACCAGACTCCAACTTCAGCTAAATGTGCAGTACTTGATGGAAACTTTTGCAGATCCACTGATTCCATTGCAGTGAAGAAGAAGGAATGTTGGAAAATTGATGCTGACTAATTTTACGGAACAAAATAAATTGGAACGCTTTGAGGAATGAAGGCGAGGACTGGGTATCAATCAAAAATTTTCGATACTGGCACCAATTTCAATACCTTCACTTCGTTACCGGTTCCTGAATGTTACTTTTTTCGATACCAATTTTATAAGATCAATTCTAACAAAAAGAAAATTACATTACACGTAGTACAAATCTTGAGTTTCATTTTTCAGCTTTGGTAATTTTCCAGTTGAAGCAGTTTTCTTACAGAAAAAATAAGCAGCAAATAATTTCCAGTGCAAAAGAACACTTGAAAACACACTGTACTTTTTGTCAAAAGCATTTCCTTTCAGACATTTTGGCATGAATGTCTCTCCATAGAATCTGAGCTGAGCTGAGCTGGCTGCTGGACATCAGCACAGGACGTTTCATTTTTGGAAAGGTTTTGATCGATTACAGTTTATTGTTTGGATTACAAAATTTGGAAAGAGGTGTCATTTGATTTAAACGGTGATTTGCTTTGAAGTTACTAATTCCGACCACACTCTATCTTTCTAATGTGACTTGCTCGGCAGAGAGCCGCGCAGCGTTTGGAGATGTTTGAATGGAACATTTCTTTCTCGCAACAACACAGGAGTCCCAGTTAGTGACTTTAATCCACACAAAAGTGAAACACAATTGACATATTTTAATGGCTGTGAGAGGGGTTAAGAAATGGATTTGCCACTTCTGAAAGGCAGCAAAGCAAAGAATCAAAGCAGCGGGTCGGAACAGTGCTTCATTGCTTCAAGCTTCAAAATGATGCACGAATTACATTGCAGTTGAAGCAGAGTCCGGTGGTGAAGATTTTGAATCAGGCTGCTCATGCTCTGTAACGTCCACAGGCGGACTAGAATGCTGAGAGGAGGACGGCTGTGGACCGCTCTTCTTGCACGTGATTAACCTCTGAGTACTGAAACTTGGCATCAAAAGACGAGGCATGTTTCGATACTCGGTACAACCGAAGCATTTCTGTCTTTGTCACAATAGAAACAAAGTTTGGTACCCAGTCCTAGGCGAGGGTTACCGGTGATATTCTTTAGCAGGGGTAAGAAAGAGTGTGTCCCCAAGGACCAAGCACTGCAGGTTTTCCTTGCAGCAAACTGCTTCAGCAGGTGGTTTTACTGATGAGCTCCTCCCCTCAATTTACAGTCCTGATCATGTGATATCAGCTACTGATGTGATCGGAACGTGGAAAATGTGCACTGTTTTGGCCCTTTAGTCCCACCCCTTTTCTATAGCAGAGGGACTTCTTGATGGTCTTCAAGACATTTCAGTATTGATCTAAATGACATCTTATTTAAACTGGAAAAGCTCTCTTGGATGAAGTGAAATGTCTTTAAGACAAAAAACAAGTCCATTTGCTGTAAATGTCCAGGTATTGCCGAACAGTATAACTGAGAGCCTTTATCAGCAGTTTACAGGTGCATGCATGTATATTTACAGCATTGCACAGCAATTACAGTACAGAAGAGAAAGAGGATTGAAGTTAATAAAAATAAATTTTAAACATCGCTATTTGATGTAAGGGCCATATTATATTGTCAGTAACATCAAATAATGCATTTAGAAGATGACTGCAAGAGCAGCAATGATTTATGAGACTTGGAAATGGATGGCAGAGCAACAAAAAACCATGAAACTGAAAAATAGCAGTCCTGAACTGTGTATTGTGTACTGTATTTAAAAAAACTAAAACAAATCCTGAAGTCTGCAGCACTCACTATGAGCTAGTTTTTTCATGTGATTATGTTAAAAAATTATGCAAAACCTTCAGGTAGAATGTTCAGGACGTGGAAGCTATATTCTGTCTTTTTAATTTTGTGTAAGTCTTCTCTACCTGTAAGATAAACCTGTCAGGAAAGTACCGTGATTTGAACCATAACTGAGACCTTGAAGAGTTAATCGTACCGAGCTGTGAGAGAGGCGTGCCATTACATCTGTAATGGCCAGTGAAGGAAGTGCAGAAGAAAAAGTTTTATGTAGAATGTTGAGTGGAGTTACAAAAAAGGGGAACAGTTGGTGGGGGTACAAAGTGGAGATGGATGAGTAAAGGAGAACACGAGTGAAAAGGGGCTAAGTGGGCAGGAGCTGCAGGACCAACCTGCGTCAAGCTGCCCCCCCTCCCCATTTGTTCATTTGTGCTACATGTGTGCTGGTTTGTGCCATAAAAAGTTTTGTTTGTGCTATGAAAGCTTTTGAGTAATTCAAAAATACATTTTCTGATCCGTGATGACACACTGCCCGCTCCACCAAGTCCAGATCTCTACAAACAGGTCTCCATTGTTTGTGCTATTAAAATAAACATTGGTGCTTTTATGATTTTTTTTTTTTTCACTTTTATAGCGTATTTATCCCACACGTGGTGTCTCTCAGCTTGCCCCCCCATGTCCAAATCCCTCCAAACTGGTTTCTATCATTTGTGTTTTTAAAGGTTTTAACATTTTTAACTTATTTTTTACACAAGTCACATTACTCAGCCCTCCCCCCCACCACCTCCAAATCACTCCAAACTGGTCTGTCATTTTGGCCGGTGTCAGTCACCCCTTAAAAAATCGGTTTGCCCCTGACCTGTGATGTCACACAGGCCCCCACTGGTCAGAAAATGTATTTTTGAATTACCCACAAATGAGCAACAGTGCTATTTTACCATTTTGAATGGGGGGGGGGGGGGGGGGGGCAGCTTCACGCAGGTGCAGAACCAGAGTGTATAGACAATGATGATCAGATGGGAAATTAACAGGACAGGTTGGTTTAAAATAAAGAAATAATAACCTTTGGCATCTTCAGTACAGTTACAAACAAGTATACATTTAACAGCCGAACCCTCCAAAACTGATGCTTTCGCTTAAAATCGATGGTTACGTATGTAACCGCGGTTGTATGAATTTTGGATGACTGCCAAAGCCTCTGGTGGTCAGGACAAATGAAATAGAACTGTAGTTCTCAGCACAAAAATGGAATTTGTGTTTGTTGTATATGACAGGAAAACCGCCCGAAAGGCACCAGTGTTCTCCAGCTGACTGTGACTGACAAGGATGCTACTCACAATGGACCACCTTTCACCTTCACCATCGTGGACGGAAACAAGGACAATGTATTTCAGATCAATCAACAAGGAGCTCTTGTGGCCGTGGGAGCGCTGAATAAGAAAAGTAAAGAACACTACCTCCTTCAAGCACAGGTGAGTCACACCACGGAACAGAAACTACAGTTGAGAGGTTGTATTGATTTTGCTGTCAGGATGCGGCTACTTGATCTATTTGTCTTGCCCTCTTTTCCTTTTCTGGGCATTTGCTCTATCACTCTCACTCACTTATCTCATGCACTTTTTTCCTCCCAACAATGAGTAGGTGCGTAACTCCTCCTCTGCATACTTGAATTCAGAACACAGCAGTGCTGTGAAAACATATATCTTTATATCCATAAGATGAAACAAACATTATGAAGTGTACGCTGCTGCTGTCTGTCACTCTGCTGCACCAGACTGCACCTCCTCGAAGAAACACAAATGATATTTGCTCCAGACTCATCACGATTATGTGTGCTGCTGTGCATTGACGTGTCACCGTGTATAACAGATTGAGGGGTAAAAAAAAAGTGGGCAGATGGGATATGAAATGGAAGTGTGATTTGTTGCATGAGATGCACGTGTTTCTTTCCTGCCTAATAGAACTGATGCATGTGAATGTGTGACTGTATTGTCAGTAGTTGGGTTGGATTTAATATGTGCTGCACCTCCACTGTGGAGATTGTGCCAGTTTGGGAATATCTGCAGTGAAAGTGCTTGGTTGCCCTCTGCTGTCAGAGGGGGAAAAATCCAAATGTCAGTGCGCACAGTTTCCTCATAGATATATTTTTCTCTCTCTATTCTTTCACGTTTAGGTGTCAGACAGTGGCAAACCTCAGCTCTTTTCCACGGCCTTCATCAGCGTGCGTGTAATCGAGGAGAGCGTCTACCCTCCTGCAATTCTGCCTCTGGACATTTTTGTTTCAACAGCTGAGGATGAATATCCTGGAGGTGTCCTGGGCAAAATCCACGCCACTGACCAAGACATTTATGACACACTAACCTACAGTCTCGCCCCCGCCTCCTCCTCCTCCTCATCCGTGGATGGGAGTGGCGCCTTCTTTTCAGTTTCAGCCTCCGATGGGAAAGTTATTGCCCAACGGCCGCTGGATGTGGGCCACTACTCTCTCAATGTCACTGTGACCGATGGTCGCTTCATCACAGCTGCTGATGTCACTGTGCACATTCGGCAAGCAGTCCAGCAGGCCCTGGACAACTCGATTGCAGTACGCTTTGCTAATATTGCTCCTGAAGAGTTTATCGGCGACTATTGGCGTAACTTCCAGCGAGCGCTAAGAAACATTGCAGGGGTTAGGAGAAGTGAGGTCCAGATGGTGAGTCTGCAGCCATCGGAACAAGGAGATCTGGATGTGCTGCTGGCACTAGAAAGATCTGGCAGCCCCTACCAATCTCAGGAGGTGAGGCCACCTGACCACAAGCTTATTTTATATACTACTATATCCATCACTAACTATGAAAAGAAAAAACACTTACGCTTAAACGCTGAAGGCATTCAGCTGCACAAACATTTTGTGTTTACGGTAGTTGGAACAATTTGTGTTAATGACGAACATAAAATTGTGATTCACATCAGCTCACAATCTCAGGTTACGTGTCCTTTAAAACAATATCATTGTTGGAAAAAATAAGACATTTTATGATATTGCAGATGTTTAAATCCTTTCCTAATTTAACTCAGATTCCTAACGGTTTAGGACTGGGAGACGTTTATGTTGCAGGGCCAGGTCAAGGACACGTTGACATATAGCAGTACTCTCCCTTGCGATTTCACAGCATTCTAAAGATTCTGTCACCGCCTACTTCTTGACGTCCCTGGCGTTTTAAACATGGTGCATATTTCATAAGGTTTCAGTTTATTGCGCTGCCTTTCCTGCAAATGACAATGACAGATTTGTTCTGCATCAGGGATTGCTGTTGAAAACTTTGCATACCAGGTGACACATTGTCATCACACACTGACAGCGCTTACTGTGGCTCCTGGTCGGGGTTAGTGGACTTGTGTGGCTGTGTACAGAGCACATTATTTTTTGGCTGATCACTGTTGTCGTGTATGTGCATGATCACATGAAGCCATTTTATCTCATTTTTTAAAAGAACCTTTATTTAACCAGATAAGAATACCCACTGAGATCAAGACCTCTTTCGCAGGTGGGATCTGACCAAGAAGGCAACAGCACACACCAACAGGCAAAGCAATGATAAAACAATAATCAAAACGACACATCCGCCATAAAATACAACACACGCAGCTAACCTGGACATAATTATTTTAAATAACAATGCAAACTCTAATACAACAAAACTCATGGTCTAAGGCAGGGTTTAAAACATACACATTGCCCAAAAGATTTTCGTTGTTGGTTTTCTAATAGTGATCGGAAAGCTGTCAGTGAAACCAGCCCAGGCAGTTTCAATTCCGTTTGGAGGGCATTCCAAAAAATGGGGGAGGCAAAACTAAAAGGTTTCCTTCCCTTTTCTGTCCGAACACGGGGAACCGAAAAACACAAAGTATCATTCGAACGTAAGGCATAGCAGCTTGCAGTTCTCCGCACAAAAGTGGACAGATAAGTCGGAGCCTGCCCAACAAGTGCCTTATATACCAAAGTCATCCAGTGCGTGAGCCGCCTTGCTTCCAAAGAGGACATGCCAGCCTTGGTATAGAGTTTGCAGAGATGGGTAAGGTGGCTACTACCAGTGATAAATCTGAGAGCACAATGATACACTGGAAACAAGGACTGCAAACACGTGCTGGAAGCACATAAATACACAACACCACCGTAGTCCAATACAGGCATGAAAGTAGCATTTATCAAATGTTTGTATAGAAGAACCCAAGCTTCACCCTCAGTTTAGATACCAAATGTCTAATATGAGCTTTGAAGGAAAGCTTTGCTTCCACTATTAAACTCACATACTAATAATTAGTGACCAGCTCAAGAGTTTGACCTTGGACATTTTTAGAGGTAAGTGTCAAGAAAAACATTGCATAAAGTATTCTTCTCGAATGTGAACTGTGTTTTGGTTTTGCAGTGACAAGGGGCTGCACAGAAAGGGCTCATGAACTCTGCCCATGTCTCAGCTTTTTCTTTTCTGCAGGCCTAGTAGAAGAACATGAATTCCTTTTGTATTCTGAACTCTTATTTGTTGTCTACTGTGGTGTGTGTTTCTATTGTGTTGCACCCAGGTCGTCTTCCGGAAGCTAAACTCTTCCACGGCTGTGATCGAGGAGATGATGGGTGTGCGGCTTGTGCGTGTGGTACAGAAGTTGTGCGCAGGGCTGGAATGTCCGTTGCGCTACTGTGACGAGGTCATCTCTCTGGATAAGACCGCCATGTCCACTTACAGCACAGCACGTCTCAGCTTTGTGACCCCGCGGCACCAGAGAACTGCAACCTGCCAATGTGAAGGTGGACTGTTTGCTCCTCGTACACACAGTTTGTTTGAATTTCCACTCCTGAACAGATGTTTGTGTGCACTCAGGTGGCAGCTGTCCCGTGATGAACAATCTCTGTGAGAACGAGCCTTGTCCTGAGGGAATGGAGTGCGTAGCAGACTCCAAAGATTCCATGTACAGTTGTTTATGTCCAGAGGGGAGAACGAGCAAATGCTCTGGTAGGGCCACCCACTTCTTTCGGTTCCCTGGTGTCTTTTCCTTCTACCCAGTCCTTTTTTTCCCTCCTGTCTCCCTCAGTGCAGTGATGAGGTCCACATTGTTCTTTTTTTTTTACTTATGCTATATACACGTCTGTTACTCTTTAACAGATGGCCACTCGCTGACGTTCAGTGGCAGCGGATATGTGAAGTACCATCTGATGGAGAATGAAAACAAGGAGCTGATGAAATTGTCTCTGAAACTCAGGACCTTCTCCAACCATGCTACTGTCATGTATGCTAAAGGCACAGACTACAGCATCCTGGAGGTGGGGGAAAATTTATGTCTGCTGTGTGTGTTTGTAAAGCCTCTTTCCCACATACACGATTTTGACCATGACTGTCTACAAATACACCATGTCAGAGTTGTGGTCATTCTTGACCACGTCGTTCAAGATTTCTCTGTGACAACACCTTCCTTGACCTTATAACAACATAGAAGGATTCAGGATTAGGGTTGGGTATCGAGAACTGGTTGTTTTTGAGAATCATTAAGAAATGATTTGATCCACCGACATCAATTGCCTTTTTGATTAATGATTCCCTTATTGGTCCTTCAGAGCGGCCGTTGTTTTTGAGGGTGTTTATCGGAAAACTGATCATTTGTCTACGTTGATTGCAGACCCTGCAGCTGGTCTGCAATCAAATGCTTCTGCAGCAGCTCTGCTTGAAGCAACAAAGCAGTGTCTGACCCCCTGCTTTGTTGGTTCTCTGCTTCGCTGCTTTTAAGAAGTGGCAAGTCCGCTTCTTAACCCCTCTCAAAGCCATTTAAATATGTCAATCGTGAGTCACTTTTGTGTGGATTAAACTGGGACTCCTGTCTTGTTGCAGGCAAGAAACGAGAATCGTCCTTCGTTCCGTTCACACAGCTCCAAACGCTGCGCCGCTCTCTGCAGAGTCAAATTAGAGGCTGGTTGGAATTAATAACTTTAAAGTGAATCGCCATTTTAAATCAAATGACACCTCTTTCCAAACATTGTAATACAGACAACAAACTACATCAGACTACAATGGGTTTTTTTTGTCCCAAAATGAGACGTCCTGCGTTCTTTATGAATTACATTGATGTTGACGTGCAGTACAGACTGCTGCAACAATAGCTCACCTCAGAGGCTATGGAGTTACATTTGTCTCATTAATATCTGAAAGGAAATGCTTTTGAGAAAAACTACAGATTTTGTTTATTTCTATTTATGTCCAGAGATCAAGGATCCAGTGACCAGTTTCATACTTATTTACTTTAGGACTCAGTAAAATGTTGTTAACATAGAAAAACTGTAAAGCCTACTTTTAGTACACAGAAAATTCACAGGCGGTATTGATAAGGGAATTGATAAGGAATTGGATCGATAATGGCATCAATATCGATAAAATCTTATCAATACCCATCCCCATTCAGGATTCAACCAAAAACCAATATGTTTTAGCACGACACCATCAAGTCTTTAGTAAGACTCAGTTGTGCTACAGTCCAGTATCGTCTTGCTGCACGACTTGACAAGAATGTCCAAGAATGTGTAGGTGAAGATGGCAGCAAGACAATTTGTCAAAAGAGGATGTCTCTTGTGATTCTCGGTCATCCAGGTCATGGTATCCAAGTCAGTTGAGTTGGGTCAACTGGACTTGTTTAGTCCATATAATCCCATCCTCACCTTTCCTCAAATGAAGCTAAGAAAAATGGCAGCTAACGCTTGAAGTCAAGTGACCTTCATGGAAGGAGCGAAACCCTTCAAGGCACTAAACAAGCCCAGCTGATCTGAGTAAGCATTCTTGGATATGCCAGGAACCTCCACAGTTTGATAGTCATGGTAGTATCATGGTCAAAACCCGTTGGTGTGTACGTGAAGCAATGTTTTCTGTTTTCAAGTCCTTCCAGCAAACTGCTTGGAGACAGTGATCTTTATTATAGTAATTAAGTTTTGACGGAGTTTACCGTTGCATGTTTTACCCAGACATGGGGTCAAATACTTTGCATTGTATTTAAATACAAATACTTTAGATTTTCAAATTCCAAATACAAATACTTTGTACTTTTTCAAATACAAATACTTTATATTTTGAGTATTTCAAATACAAATACTTTCTATGAACTATAAACAACAAATCAACACAAAAACTGATAAACCGGTGACAATTTATTGTGAAAATAGCATGACCAAATACTATTGCTAAGTAAAGGATTGAATTATTTATCACAAATTCACTATTATAATATCACAGGCAATAATCAAACTATCACAATATATATTCGGTTTCCATCAATATTGCATCCTTTTGTATCCACCATATCACAAAACAATAATAAAATGTCATATCATCTCATCTCAGCATATTGTATTATTGTATCTCAGTCACAATAATGCAGAGCTTATAGTTTTCTGGTGTATTTCAACACGGTGTCACAGAGATTCCCAAGTTTGAAAAGTATTTGAAAAAGTATTTGTAAAACTATTTGGAAATACTTGGGATCGGCGATGTATTTGAAATACAAACACTTTGAATTCAAAATCAAAAAATACAAATACTCCGAAAAATGTATTTAAGTATTTTCAAATACAAATACTTTTGTATTTGGCCCCATGTCTGGTTTTACCTCATCTGTGTGTAAAGGAGCACGCAAAACCTCTGTCAGAAGGGCTTAATACAGACATAACAGACCTGCTGTCCGAAGGATTTAAAAAGCCATTTTGGAACCACAGGACACTGTGGGAATGTGGTGGTAGTGCACTGGAAGGAAAAAAGTCACAAGCTGAGTTATTTTAGTGCTGGGAGGGAAACATAAAGCACTTTTCCAAGCATTCCTCTAAGGTCTGTGCGCCAAAACCTGACTCGCTATATGACTATTGTGTTTATGTGACTGCCATTGAAAGCTGAATATATCATCGGTAGGCTGTTTTTGTTATTGCAACAAACCATTTGATGATACTAAATAAATGAGTGTTGTTTATGTTAGATAATATCTGTGTTAATTTCTTATTATATGTTAGCCATCAAGTATTTGCTTTTGTTATTTGATTGGAAGTCTCTGAGATCTGGTTTAAAGTTTAAACATAGGAGTTAAGTTTCATGTCCATCAAGCATGTGCAAGTTTTAGATACAGGGAGGGCTCCCCCATCTGTGAGAGCCAGTAACATACGAGGGCTGTCAATAAAGTATAGGTCCTTTTTATTTTTTTCAAAAACTATATGGATTTCATTCATATGTTTTTACATCAGACATGCTTGAACCCTCGTGCGCATGCGTGAGTTTTTCCACGCCTGTCGGTGACGTCATTCGCCTGTGAGCACTCCTTGTGGGAGGAGTCGTCCAGCCCCTCGTCAGAATTCCTTTGTCTGAGAAGTTGCTGAGAGACTGGCGCTTTGTTTGATCAAAATTTTTTCTAAACCTGTGAGGCACATCGAAGTGGACACCGTTCGAAAAATTAAGCTGGTTTTCGGTGAAAATTTTAACGGCTGATGAGAGATTTTGAGGTGATACTGTCGCTTTAAGGACTTCCCACAGTGCGAGACGTCGCGCAGCGCTCCCAGGCGCCATCGTCAGCCTGTTTCAAGCTGAAAACCTCCACATTTCAGGCTCTATTGATCCAGGACGTCGTGAGAGAACAGAGAAGTTTCAGAAGAAGTCGGTTTCAGCATTTTATCCGGATATTCCACTGTTAGTGGCACAGGAAAAACACCTCTGTGTTGATAACCATTTGTAAAATCCATGCGGCTTTTGATGGCTTTCAGTGGAGTGAGTATATGAGAAATTGTTTAACAGCTGGACATGTTCCAACTTGTCCTTAAGGCTTCCAACAGAGGTGTTTTTCCTGTGGCGGAGCGTCGCGGCTGCTGCGAGCCGACGCTGCAATCCGCCCGCACGTCTTTCATTAAAAAAATCTCCTTTAACAGTGGAATATCCGGATAAAATGCTGAAACCGACTTCTTCTGAAACTTCTCTGTTCTCTCACGACGTCCTGGATCAATAGAGCCTGAAATGTGGAGGTTTTCAGCTTGAAACAGGCTGACGACGGCGCCTGGGAGCGCTGCGTGACGTCTCGCACTGTGGGAAGTCCTTAAAGCGACAGTATCATCTCAAAATCTCTCATCAGCCGTTAAAATTTTCACCGAAAACCAGCTTAATTTTTCGAACCATGTCCACTTCGATGTGCCTCACAGGTTTAGAAAAAATTTTGATCAAACAAAGCGCCAGTCTCTCAGCAACTTCTCAGACAAAGCCTAAACCTCACCCACTGTGCCCACAGTGTATAAAAGTGTTGCGCGAGTTACGTTTGTGGTCTCAAGGTCACGTGAAAACCCAGGCCTGGTTTTCACGTGACCTTCAATAAATTCAAAATGAGGAATATATTGATGTGGTTCTTTGTAAGGGGCAGTGAATTACATAAAGAGCTGGGAAAAATTACATTTATATTAACAAAAATTAGCATTGCGTTGGTGCACACTGGAGGTATCTTTTTATGGCTCTATGATTGGAAATTACACAACATCAGTCAATTTTTGTTTGCGATCAAAAGTTTTTATAAATATTTTTTCACCTGATTTATCAGCTTACAGCCCCTTTTTCAAAAATGGGAAGAAAAAAGAGATGAGAGCAACCTCCCATGAATGAATAATCACCATGTTGTGTCTTCTTTTCTTTCTCCGCAACAGATTGTGAACGGCCGTTTGCAGTACAAGTTTGACTGTGGCAGCGGGCCTGGCCTGGTGTCAGTCCACAGCGCTCAAGTTAACGACGGCGAGTGGCACACTGTCTCGCTGGAGGTGGATGGCAACTATGCTAAACTGGTCCTGGACCGGGTGCACGCAGCCTCGGGCACAGCGCCGGGCACTCTGCGTACCCTCAACCTTGACAACAGCATTTACTTTGGCGGTCACGTACGGCAGCATGGCGCCATTCGTCACGGCCGCAGCCTGCCCGTCACCAACGGGTTCCGCGGCTGCATGGAAGCCATCACTCTGAACGGCCACGAGCTACCTCTTAACACCAAGGCTCAGCGAGCGCACGCTGTGATGGAAGACATCGTGGAGGTGGCTCCAGGCTGTGCGCTCACACCGGCTGAGAGCTGCTCCAGCAACCCCTGCAACAATGGAGGGATCTGCACCTCCCTGCCAAATGGAGGTGCTTATGTCATACTCAGCTCGTTACCTTCACTCAGATGGCCACTGAAAAGCCTAATTTAAGTGTCCATTTCTTTGATTAGAAAATTATGCTGCACAAGCTTTTGTTTTTTTTTTGTGGAGAAGAGTGGCGGAGTTTTTCTTTAACAATACAGAAGTGGAAATTTTAATTTGAAATGACTGTGTCATCATCATGGCAGGCAATCAGAATGAATGTTTTAGTGGATCAGAGAACACTTTCTGTTGTGGAAAGAAAAACATTTAGCAGCATTCATTGGGCCTTCATTGATCTTCCATATACTCAACAGGGTTGCAACATTCTTTTATTTTGATAACTGACTAATCTACAAAAAATAGTTTGCACCCTGAAGAAAAAACTTGAGATTATAATAGATGGGTAAAGTGATTAAAACATGAATCTAACCCATGTATGTATTGGTAATGACCTTATCCCACTGAGGTACCTGCTCTCAGCCATAATATAATGTGGTGCATGGTAAGAACATTTTAAGAGGATTTTTATGAGCAGCAGCCCTGATCTGACATCATTTGTCACTGATAATTACCAGTGTTTTTTAATTACTTAATAGACTTAATAGTTTCAGCTGTAATAATGGAAGCTTTCATGAAATATGCTTCTGTGAAAATAATCACTCTCTAAAAGTTAAAGTGAAAGAAACTTCTCTGGTAATGTTTGTCCGCCCACCCATGTACTGCAGCATTTCAGTTTTTGTCCGTATTTTTTAGCTGTCTTCTGCACTCCGTAGGCTATTTCTGCAAGTGCCCTGCTGCCTTCATGGGCACCCACTGTGAGATCGGAATAAGCCCTTGTGCCTCCAACCCCTGCCTGTATGGGGGAACATGTGTACCACGTGCAGCTGACTTCTACTGCCAGTGCAGAGGGCAGTACTCAGGACAAAGGTAGAATATTATAGTATTTGTTTGTATAAACCTAAATATGAATGTCCTAGCCACTGGGCAGGGTTAATGACTACTCCTAATTGGATCTGCCACACCCATTGTTTGAATTTTACTTTTTGGCAGAATCGCCTATTTTGAAGGTTTTTTTAACCATGTGATCACAGCAGAAATCTTTGACAGACTTTTCTTTGATTGTAAAACCATAATGCTTAGCAGACCTTGTAGACAGAAATAATTAAAGTCAACACTGGTAAAGCCAAGTCCTTTTCACAACAGGTGCCAGCTTGGACCATACTGCAGAGACAACCCGTGTAAAAACAGCGGCAAGTGCATCGACAGTCTGGACGGTCCAGTGTGTGAGTGTGAAGTCGGCTTCCAGGGAGAAAGGTGCCGTTGTTTTCTTGTTGAATTCAGTTTCAGGCTCTAAGCACATTTATTCAGTCATAACACGATCTGCAATGCAGCACTGCCTTCCTTGTTTCCATGTGATGTCCAGATGCCTGAGTGATGTTGATGAGTGTATCAAGAACCCGTGTACCAATGGTGGCCAGTGCCAAAACACCTATGGCTCTTTCAAGTGTAACTGCTCCCTGGGTTTCAGCGGGCAGATGTGTGAACTCCGTGCCGAGGTCCGCAATGAATTCATCTCCACCTCCTGGAACATTGGTCTGGAAGAAGTGATTGGCATCGTAGTCTTTCTCTCCAGTATTTTTATCCTAGTCCTCCTCTTCATCTTTATTCGAAAGCGGATGTGTCGCCGCAAGTCAAACAGTGACGGCAGCGATAAACACCCTGGAGGCTCCAGTGTGCCGCACTCCTTCCTCCAAAGACCTTACTTTGATGCCAAGCTCAACAGAAACATCTATTCAGACATTCCGCCTCAGGTCCCTGTGCGGCCAATTTCCTATACTCCCAGCATTCCAAGTGACTCCCGAAACAACCTGGATCGGAACTCGTTTGAGGGCTCAGCCATCCCTGAGCATCCAGAGTTCAGCACTTTTAACCCTGACTCTGTGCACGGACATCGCAAGACTGTAGCGGTGTGTAGCGTGGCGCCCAATCTCCCCCCTCCCCCTCCATCCAACTCTGTGTCGGACAGCGACTCCATCCAGAAGCCTAACTGGGACTATGATTATGATGGTAAACTATCTTAATTACCCACATCTTTCCAAATTACTGAAATAAGATCATCTAATGAACACAGTCCACACTGTGTCCCTCAGTGCTGTGTGGGCACTTTATTAGATTTCTTTAATCAAGCCAGATAACATTAATCATCACATATTTTTTAGGGCTCCCAAGCTATTAAAAAATTATCTAATTAATTATAAGCAATGTGATTAATTCATTAATCTAAATTAATCACATATGTAAATTTCTGAGGTAGAAAAGCAGTTTGTCTCAGGTCGACTTGGGCATGTCAGAGAGGAAGCTTACATACAAATGGAGTCCAGTCAATTTTCAAAATAAAAGAGCCCACATACCCAACAATCAAATTTCAGTGACATTAATAAAAATAATAATAATAATAATGTTAAACATAATGAGAACAGCAAAATAAATGTTAACTATTGCTGCTAACTTTATGAAACAAACAGTTGTGTACGTTATGACACTGATACACACATATGAACAGTTCTGAACACAGGAAACGTGTGTTTGATAAAATGTAACAGTTATATGCATTAAAAACAGTAATGGTGCCACAGGTGTTTTAATAGCTTTTCTCTTTATACTAAGAGATATTGAGAAATAAATTATATTATAAATGTGTATTTCATGAAGTTAATTATTTTCTTACATAATTTCTTTATCCAAAGTAGGAATGAAAAAGTCTGCCATTGAAATATTTGTATGCAATATCGTTTTTCTTCCTGATGAATTTAAGACAGATATTTGCCTCACAAAATGAAGATGAAAGTATTTTCAGCCTGACATGAAATTAAAGTTTTTTTTTTGAGAATATAAACGTGTGATCAATGCATTGACTGTTTGTTGCAGCTAAAGTGGTGGATTTGGACTCGTGCCTGACAAAGAAGCCGGTGGAGGAGAGCGCCTGCCACCCATATAACACCCGAGGCAGCATGTCTGAGGTCCAGTCCCTGAGCTCGTTCCAGTCTGAGTCCTGCGACGATAACGGTACGATGCCTCTCAGCATGTTCAGTCTGCTTTACAGATTAACAAGATGGATAACAGCAAAGTTCGCAAAACCTTCCGTTCTGTAGCACATATCAGATGCTGCATGTGATGTTTTTCCTTCCATCGGATCAGCCTGCAGCTTTTTTTAAACAGTTATCTTTGTCTTGTAGAAGCTCATCAAGTCGTATGCTAACACTCTGCATGCTCAGAACGGACGGCCGATGTCGGCGCAGGGGTCACATGTTCTTTTCTCTTTCTTTGTGCTGCGGGGCTTCAGCTCCCATATGGATCAAATCAGTCCACAGATCCAGAACAAGGTTTTAAGTAGGGGTCCAACCTGTAAGTCCTCAATCATTACCGGTACAGACGGAAGCAATCAAAGCATCTAGAATTCTCCCGGGATTCTTTTAAATAAAGCAAAACAAGCAGACACGCACATTTTGGGTCTGATCTCAGCTCGAAAAGAAATTTGATGACTTTGTCAAAATTCTGTTACGTTCTATTTTTACAAAAACACTACATGCTTGCTTTTCTTTTTTAACAGACATCTGCGTATTTATTCATTTAAAAGCATGCTTTTGTTTGTTTGTCTTCTTTTTCTTCCAAATATAGCCATAAACGGATGTTTAAAGCAAACATCAGGGATCATAGCACAAGGGTATACACCATATGTAATTATCTCCCATTTCATCTTCATTTATTTTGACTTTTCTGTTTGATGTGATGTGCTACTCCCAAGTCATCAAAGTCTTCACCTGTAACCTTAACAATCAGAACAGTTGTACCTTTAAAGGGGGACTCCGGCATTTTTAACCCAAGGCCTGCTATTTTTTAGATATTTTTGCGTTAAATTTTAATTGGTGCAGTATTTACTTTCAAAACTGTCACGGGCTAATCAGCTATATACAAGGTAAGCATACGGATCAAACTAAAAACATCACAGTAAAAGGGGAAGTATAGCGCAGATCCCTGCTGAGGTATACATATCAATATTTACTAGGGGTGTTACAATGAACAGATATGAACCAAAAATCAATTTTAAAGTAATAGATACGACTACATTGATACACACAACGCTGAATCAATCTAAAGGTGCTCTGAATGATGGATTGATATGAACGTTATAAATTGGTTGAGTTGAGGTTGTTTTGCTGCAACTTACATGTCCTCAAACTCCTGTAAAAGTTCAGAGGTGGGTACGAGGCTCTCACAAAATTGTTCCATGGGACGTTTAATGGGGCTATTCTACAGACCACCATTCCTTTGCATTTAATCCTGAATAGCAAATCAGGGCACATTTTGAACATCATAGTAACTTCTTGATCCATCTCTGTCAATCTTGAACAAACTTAGTATAAGTATAGTATAAGTAGTAGTTACGGCCATCATCACCACCAGATTAGAAATCCAATTTTTTAACTTCAAAAATTTTATCCCAATTCTCAAATTTGTTGATAGTATGTGATAAGTTCTGGGTATTCATAGCAATAACGGCTTCAGTCATGTTCAAAGTTCCTTAAGGGCCCCTTCACACATAGTACAAATGGGGTTGAATTGTGCACAAAGCAGGAAACGTATGCAATTTGTGTAAAATCGGAACTGCCTCCAACACCTCGTACACCTATTGCTACAACTATTTGCGCACACCAGCGGCTGAAAGACAGAGAGTACCCTGTGAGAGCCCATTCAATCCCTCTCGTGCCAGGTATCGGCCAAATTCCAGTTGACACACACAAACATCTAACACCGCTCACTTGACACTTAGAAAATGTGTGGCCATTCGTGCTGTCAGTACGAAAACAGTGATCAGAGGGTCACTTTTGAGCTGGCTGTGAAAATTGTCTAAGTACCCCCACGAGTGGGTGGCATGTATTTTTATTTTATTTTATTTTTTTCACAGCAGCTGCAGGATGTGGTTTCACATACTCCAGCTCCTCATACTGTGTTCCCACTGCGACGGTTTCATGCACGACACCATCGCATAAACGAAACCGTCGCAGCAGGATCATTCACGCCTGCCCGTCAGCTCGATGTTTTCGCGGTTCACTCATATGAGCTGTTCCGCCCGCCGTGATTCGCACTGATTTGTACTTATTCATACTATGTGTGAAGGGGCCCTAAACAGGGTATTCATGACTATGGCTTGAAACCAGTTGGGTCGCGTTCCACCGTGGTAAAAATTTGCCAAAGCAGTGTTTGTTGTGGTTTTTGTTCAAAGAAGCTGTGGGTGCAGCTCCATTTTTGGGTGGGTTACCACACCTACACTTTATGAGACATCCAGTTGCCAGGGCTGCACATTATAAGCCAGCCTGGTTGTAGGTGAGCTGGATTACGCCGTTTCTTCCTGTTTTTTGCACTTTTTTTTGGCTTGTGGGTGATTGTAGTTGAACAGTGCCTTGTGGAATAGCCCTGTAACTATGCAAGGTAATGCCAAAATAAACATGTCTGATGGTGATAGGTAGTATAATGTACCCATTTGAAGTTTATGCTTATTTCACAGTATTATAAAGGAGAGATGTACGCCCCTTTAAAATATGCACGTGTGTACCTCTGTAGAGATCTGCTCCATCCTGATTGTTTTGACATTCAAATTAAATACTGAACTGATTAAAATTATTTTTGTTCCCCATACAAGTTTGAACCAAAAATATCTAACAGCAGGCCTGGAGTTAAAAAAAATAAGAGTTCTGCTTTAATTAGAAGTGTAACCTTTTCAAACAAATAATTGTTTTCATTCAGGTTCTCTAAACAAACAACAGGCCTTTACTGTATCTGTAAAAATAACATTATATCTTTGGGGAATTTCACTGATTCTTCTGTCTGTACTATTAATAGCAGCTCATAGCATTTTGGTGTACTGTTGTGTGTTATCTTGACCCACCAAACCAGTCTGTCCTACCCCCTGTGTCCGGTTATATCATCTACCTGTTCCCTGCCATGACAGTCCCAAACATTCAGCATCAACAGAGAAAAGAAAAACGTGGACACAATCACTCTGGAAGTGTTGCTGATATGAGAATCACTCCTAGAACCACGGGGCTGTTGCTCTGCTACCTGACTTAAAGTGGGTCCAAGTATTTCCCTTTAACTGGCACATAAACCCAGTTTAAACTGCAGTAACACGGTTCATCCACAGGAGCTCGTGGATTAGTGCTTTTTTAAATTAACTGTTGGGATCTACAGCCACTGTCTATTTTTTGCTTCATTAGTGTAGTTATACATTCAAGAGAACACAGACTTTCTTCCTCACCCACCCTGAAAAGGTTAATGGTGCATGTTCGTTTCTCTGTTTTTGCTCAAGAAATGGTAATTAAGGACGTAAGAGCCGGATTCATACGCCTAACTTTCCAGGTGAATTTCCAGCTGATGGTCTCACTAACCTTTAAGAAAATAGTCCGGACAGATTTTAGTCAGGTCTGTGTAAATACGGACAAAACGAACAGCGACACTATATTGCAGTATAACATGTTCTCCCTGCCTCACGCCATATGACTGCTGGGATAGGCTCCAGCCCCTGCGACCCGATCTTGGATAAGCAGTTGAAGATGAGTGGGTGTGATGAACAAGATGTGCTTGTAGTGTCGACTTTCAGCTTTAATTCATGGGGTTTAACCTAAAAACAACAACAAAAGAAAAATCACATTAACCATTTTGGAATTATGGCCACTTTGTACACACTCTCTCCACTTTCAGAGGCCATAAGTAATTGGACGAACTAAACATATTCTTGATAGATGTCATCACTGAGTAGCCACTTATTCACTTAGACTTTTTTACATCAGTTATGAAGAAATACAAAGCAGGCAGTTCACAAAATTAGCTGACTGTGTTTGAAGGAGATGAGTGAGGGAAGCCACCAAGATAGCCAGACAACTCTGAAGGACTTACAAGCTTCTGTGGCTGTGACTGGTAAAACTAAGTATTGTGGAACCTGTTGGGTATTTTCTCCTCCAAACATTTTTAAAACCTTTAACAAGACAAACAGAGTCAAGAAACACCAGTGAGACAGAAAGTCAAATTTTACGCGCGGAGTGCAGTCAGGCTGTACACCAAGGCTACACTAAAGTCTGGCCTGCTTTTCCGCTCTTTTTATTAAGAGACGCCCTCATCACATAAACAAAAAACTTGTCCTAAGGGTGGGGGTGATGACGCAAGACAAGTTTCTTCCCGTAACATAAACGCATACGTCAATAAGTGCAGCTGTAAGGAAGAACACTTTCTTTTACACAGGTCAGCACATCTCGTTCGTCTGTTGCAGTTATCAGCTGTTCTGCATCTGCCTGACGTGTCCTGTCCTTCACACTCCTTCACACTAAGCACCACATCACAACAGTCAAAACGTTCTCTTACTCCCAGTCGTTAGAGGCTGCGAAAACAAAGTTATATTATAATAATAAGTACATCCAGCCCTTCATTCCCAGCTCAGATTGACCCCAGAGTGCTAAAACAAAATTGAATTCTCAGGATTGCGTTAAGACAGGTGCAAAACAGCACAACACCGTTCTCATGAGAAAGAAGACAAAGCTAAAACAAGGTTGAATAACACGTACATTCTCAGGGTGAAGTGCAAAACAGCACAACACCGTTCTCATGAGAAAGAAGACAAATGTACAAATGTTTAACAGTGATAACATATATACAAAATCTTTAACATTCCCCTCCTGTTTATCGCCTGTTAAACATACAGTAGGCATCACTCAGCTTAGCACTTCTTTTTGAGATTTTCACTAAGAGGTTCATCATGGTATGTTCTCTCTATAGGCTTACACCCCAGAGGTGATGTCATCATTGTCACCATCATCGGTGTCTGGGTCATCATACTTCCATTGGTCTGGGTACAGGTCAGGAGAGCCATCGTCCTCCTCCTCGTCGTCTGTCCCCAGAAGTGGATATGATGCCGGACCCCCTCCTGGTCCTGGACTTATTGCTGTGGTTATCATTCTATTTACAAGGCCTCGGAGACATGGAATACAACAACATCCACACAATGTTAGAATTGCAGCAAATACTGCTATAGACACTAATAGTGAAGAAATCAAAGACCTCCATTTTCCCATCCCTTCCAGCCACCAATCCCAGCCTTCGGTGTTTACTCCACTGTGCTCTTTCATCTTCCTGTTCAACGTCCTCAGCCCGTCAATGGCTTGAGTGAGACTGCCGTCTGCAGCCGTGTTGTTGGGAATGAATGTGCAGCATTGTTCTCCGAACATGGCACAAACACCTCCTTTCTCTGCCAACAACATATCCAGAGCAATACGATTCTGGAAGGCCATAAGGGACGTGGCTTCTAACTGTGAATGGACAGCCTTAAATCCTTCCTCAGTCCAATTTCCTAATTTCTGTACATTGTAGTGGATGTAGTTTATTCTGTCCACGTTTTTATTAATTGAACACCACCAACAGATGGAAGATTCGAATCCAGCTGCTATTTGATCAACCAGTTTATACTCGTCAGGCACTCCCCTGGGGACTCCTATTGCGTCAATATATGTTGGATTTCCCACTCCTTTCCAATCTCTTTTTACTCTATGTCTGGCTATGCCTTTCTGCCAATCTTCAGGAATAAGAGAGGCTGCATATGTCGTAACGTCTTCAGGGGTCATGGGTATGGCTTCAACTGGTAACAATAATGATATTAATGCACAATAACCTGACACATTTCGTGGCAGTCTGTCAAAGATTCTGTTATCCCCACACCACCACCATACGTCACTCCTCCCGACAGGTTTGAATGTGGGAGTACTATGGACCACATTCTTACACCAGGCGGTGTGGTTTAAGCTACCCAAAGTCTTACTTGTAACAATAATGATATTAATGCACAATAACCTGACACATTTCGTGGCAGTCTGTCAAAGATTCTGTTATCCCCACACCACCACCATACGTCACTCCTCCCGACAGGTTTGAATGTGGGAGTACTATGGACCACATTCTTACACCAGGCGGTGTGGTTTAAGCTACCCAAAGTCTTACTTGTCCCTGTCAAGTGTACACATGTATGGTTAGCATGCCCAACTTTGCTTGAGAATAAAGGTTTAATCTTAGTCAATTTGGTCACTGGATAGATCTTGTCCCACTTAGAACAATTGTTGTTTGCCGCAATGTATGTCTGCGTCATAGCAGTCAGTAGACAGTCTTTGGGTAATGCTGCCGGTATTACCTGTAATATAGGTCTGGGTCCCATACATACAACACAGTCCTTTGCTGCTAGTCCTGCTTGTGCTGCCATTAAAAGCCAATTGTTATTTTGTCCACTAATTCCTGTAGTTACTAGGAACCAGTCATCTGCCTTCATGTCTTTTGTGCCTTGTACGGACACCCCCTTTGCTTGTATGGACACCCCCTTTGACGTACTTAATTCGGTCAATATTGGTTGCTGTACTCTATCTGTTTCACAGAGGAAAAAATGGAAATACGGATCTTTTCCTTGTTTGTATACCCAAAGGAGGAACAACCAACAGTCTCCCTCTATATCAGGTGGGAATATGGTTCCTTTTTCTGTGGTATTCACCACTATAGACAGCTTATCATCTGTTTGATACATTTTGAGAATTTGACTCTGGTACTTAGCCCACTCGGTTTGTGCCCATCTTGGTGTCCATCTACTCCATTCATCGGCTACCAACGTTTCCCATCTCCTATCTTGTTGATTGTTGGTCATATACCATGAGAAACTATTTCCATAATTAGTCCCTCTGTCACCATCCGGCATTCCATGGGTAAGAGCACTATATGGTACAGAGATGATCACAGAAGTATTTCTAGGAATGCAGGCTTGTACACCAAATCGGTACGCATTATTCCCATCACAGCTATGTACTGTGGCATTTATTATCGGACTGGGGTCTTCGTTACTTCTTTTTGGTCTCTGCAATCTGCGGATGTGATCCTTATTATCATGTCCCGTGCTCATGGCTTTTAATAATAATCCCAATTCAAAAAAGAAAAGTAGCATAACAAGGACTGTCCGTGGGGTCCAGAAACCCTCGTTCTTTTTATTTTTTTCTTTCGCCATTTCTGCACACTACAGCACACCTATGTTCAGAACAGTGGCTTCTTAATGTCTTCTGCTAGCTTTCGTGTCTAACCTGGATCTTAACACCAAGCTCACACACTATTACTAGTCTTGTCCTACTGTTCTTACTGTTTGTCTGTGTCTGCAGAAATGACTTTCTTACAGTGAGTTAAATGAATCCATGTACTTCTTTCCCCAATTTTCAAAGCTGTGGGTGTTGTGAGTAGTACTTGATAGGGCCCTTCCCATTTAGGTGAATGCCAGTGTTTTCTCTTGATGCTTCTTATCAACACCCAGTCTCCAGGTACCACTTTAGGGTCCTCCTGTGGAGAAATGGGATCATCAGTGTTTGGAACTCTCCCTCGTTGTCCTTCTAACATTTTTCTCATGTAATCCGCAAAATTGGCTTCCTCAGGTACATCCCAAATTTGTCCATAATATGGCAATCGATATTTTCTGCCAAACAATGTTTCATACGGTGTCAACCCCATGGTACTAGTTATGTTTATATACATTTTTACCAAATCTACACAATGCGTCCATGGTCTGCCTGTTTCCTCCATTGTCTTTCTAAGTCTGTTTTTTACTGTTCCATTCATCCTTTCCACTAATCCGGCGCTTTGTGGATGATAAGCACAATGATTTTTGAGATTAACCTGTAGCGCTTCTCCTACGTATTGCACTATTGTATTAACAAAATGCGCTCCATTATCTGAATAGACTGTTTCTGGTATTCCAAATCGTGGGATGATGTCTTTGCATAATGCTTTAGCCACTGTAAGTGAATCTGCATGTTTTGTAGGGAACAATTCTACCCATTTTGAGAAGGCATCAATTATGACTAAACAAAATTCCTTCCCTTCATGTTTACTCAGCTGTATATAATCCATATGAATCACTTGAAAGGGATATTGTGGTGTTGGAAATTTACCTCTTTGGGGTCTCAAATTGCCTTGTGAGTTGTGTTTTGCACATATCATGCATGCTCTACAATGCTGTTTTGCATATGCATCGAACCCGATTGCGATATCATACCCCCTGATGAGACATGCGTCACGCCATGGCTCATAATAGCTGCCCATTTAAACATATTTTTTGGCAATATGGGTTTCTTTTGTGGTCATACGTACAAGTCATTTGCATACGTAGCTCCTTTAGCTATCCACATTTGTTTTTCTCTGTCAGTTGCCTGCTGTTGCATGTCAGCAAGCAGTGTATGACCTAAATGCAAATCTGGAGTAGTTTCCTGTACAACAAAAATAGAAGAAGCTGCTGCTGCCTCTTTTGCTGCTCTGTCAGCAAAATCATTTCCTTTTGAAACACTGTCAGAGCCATTGGTGTGAGCCGCACATTTGCATATAGCAATTTGTTGAGGCAACTTCACAGCTTGCAGTAGGGCAGTTAGGAGAGTGGCATGAGTCACTGGCTTTCCAGATGATGTCACCATTCCACGCTCCTCCCACAGTTTTGCAAACACATGCACTGTGCTGAAAGCGTACTGGCTGTCTGTATAAATTGATACGGCCGTACCTTGAAACAGATAGCAAGCTGCAGTTAAAGCAACTAATTCAGCTGCTTGTGCTGAAAATGACGATGGCAATGAAGCAGAATCTAATACTTCTGAATTTGTGACGACAGCATATCCAGATTGCGTTTGTCCATAAGCATTTTTAGTGGAAGAACCATCCACATACACGATTGTACTGTTTGGGATGGGTGTGTCCCGGAGGTCTGGGCGTGCTTTCGTACAGACTGTTGCTACATCAAGACAATTGTGCGGCTCACCATCCTCAGGTAAAGGTATCAATGTGGAGGGATTCAATGTTGTACATCGCTCTACCGTAAGGTGTGGCTGTGATAATAGCAAGGACATGCACGAAAGATGTCTTGCTGGGGACAAAAGGCTCATGTTTGTCTGCAACAGAAGTGCAGAGACTGCATGTGGAACTTTCAATGTCAGCTGATGGAATAGAACAACATTACTGCTACTTTGAACAGCCATAGAGGCTGCAACAACAGCCTGTACGCATGGTGGTAAAGCACTTGCTACTGCATCCAATTTAGATGAGTAGTAGGCAACTGGCCTCAATTTTGAGCCATACACTTGAACCAAAACACTAGTCATGAACTTATTCTTACAATCAACTGTTTGAATGAATGGTTTACTATAATCTGGTAGTGCCAAAACTGTGGATGACACTAATGTTTGTTTTACTTTTACAAAGGCTTCCTCAGCATCTTTGTTCCATTCCAACACGGTTGACATTGAACTATCATCTTTGTACATCAAATCAGAAAGTGGACTAGTCAACTCTGCATAGCAAAGAATCCATGCCCTGCAGTAATTTGTCAATCCAAGAAATGACATCATCTGCTTTTTGGTTTGTGGTTTTGGAGCGTGCAAAATTGCTTCCTTCCTGTCAGACAGGATCGTGCGCCCTGTGGCTGATAACTCATGTCCTAAATATTTTACTTTATCCCTACACAACTGAACTTTGTTTCTACTCACTCTGTGGCCATTGTCAAATAAGAAACATAATAATGCTACTGTGTCAGTTATGCAGTTTTCTCGTGTGCCAGAGGCAATCAAAATGTCATCAACATACACTAATAGTTGGCTATCTGCCGGTGGAACGAAATTGGCTAAACATGCTGACATGACTTGAGAATAAATAGTTGGGCTCTCTGCGTAACCCTGCGGTAATCTGGTGAATGTATATCGTTGTCCTTTAAAGGTAAAAGCAAACCAGAATTGACTATCTGGATGTACTGGCACAGAGAAAAATGCATTACTTATGTCAATTACTGAGAAACTATTAGAATTTGGTCTCAGCGAATTTAACAAGGTGTGTGGATCTGGGACGCATGGTGCTCTTTTAATCACAGCAGCATTTACTGCCTGCAGATCTTGAATCATTCTCCACCCCACTGAGGGCGGAGCCTTTTTTACAGGAAATATGGGTGTGTTACATGGTGAATCTGGACATGGCACTATTACTCCTGCTGTTAATAAATCCTCTATTACAGGCCTGATTCTGTCAATTGCATCAGGTTTCAATGGATACTGTCTTACACATGGTCTGTATTCTGTTTTTGGCCTTATAACTACAGGTTGTGCATTTTTAATCAGTCCTACGTCTGAAGGACCTGTTGTCCACAATCCTGACGGTACTGAAGAGAGAAGAGCATCTTCTTCAGGACTCAACTGAAACACTCAGGATTGTGAAGTGGACACATCAATGTGTGTTCCAGCTGTCAGCACCAATGAGACATTAACTGGCACTTTATACAACTTGGTTGATGGACTGAACTCCGTTCATGGTCCAACTCTGCTCCAATCAGAGGCTGACAAAGCTGTTATGACTGTCAGTCCCAGTTCTTGCCATTCTGTCAAATATGGCTTACAAAGTGACATATGTAACGGCATACCTGTGAATCTCAATTTTGATACATCTTCAGTGGCGCCTGTTACTGTTATGACAGCTGTTGAGTTGCCATCATGAATCAAATCGGTCATTGTCAGCTTCACAGGTGAAACATTTTTCAATTTAGTTTCATAGTCACCATCCGGACCTGGAGGATCTTTATGCCACATTGTGACATGCAGGTCAGGTGGTGACATCTGTTGTTCAGGATTTTTTAGTAGGGCTGTCGCTTGCAAGACGACATCTTTACCCCATCCTGCAGCATCTTCTTCTGAAATGTCAAATGTATAGTAATAGTGGAATGTGGGGTCATCGCTTTCTTCTCTTACCATGTTAACGCCTCCTGTGCGTTCAACAACTAATTTCCCTTGTTCCACAATTATGGACAAGCCCAATGCAGTCAATCCGTCTCGTCCTAGGAGGTTAACTGGACATTGTGGCATGCTCAACACTGACATAGTACACGTCAGGCCAAATGGATCTGTCAACGTTATGGGTTTGGTGATAGGGACGTCTGATGTTTGTCCATTTGCAGAGCGAACCCTAAAGATTTTGTTGCTTAATTGATGGACAGGTATGTTGTCATTACATGTGGTTCTACATGCTCCTGTATCACAAAGGAATGTCACTGGTCGTCCATTTACCAACAAAGTCACTTCTGGTTTTGGTACCGGATTTCCCAGCAAGGCACACAGATCCATATCACAATCAGACTGCCTATCTGATGTGGAATCATGGATTATGGATTCTAGTCATTGTGGATACTGTGGCTGCGGAGGATTATTCCGTTGTGGAATTCTCCCTGCTGCTCCCTCAGTAGGTGGATTCGGACAATTCCTATACATATGTCCCTCTCTTCCACAGTTCCAACAAATCAGGGGACCACGTGGTGGCCCTCCCTGTCTGTGCTGCTGTTGTGGTTGCCAGGGTCCTTGATGTTGTGGCTGTCCACCTTGTCTATTTTGCCATGGCTTTTTGGGGCGTTTGCACTGCTTCTGCTGTCTTAAGTTACCCTGCTGGTAATATATTTCATCATCTCCATGTGCTACATACACTCCTTTGTCGCTGTTTCTTGTCTTTTTCTGCTTTAAGACTTCTTCTGCATGACAGCAGTGTGTATGTGTTTCTTCCAATGTGCCTGTAGGCAATCCAATCCAATGTTTCTGTATCCAAGCTTTTATATCCTTATTGGAATGTTGGATCAGCGCGTTTTTCAATTGTTGTTCATACACAGGTGTTCCTGGCAATATGCCACTATGGACCCTAAATACATTCTCAAATCTGCATCTAAACTCTGTCCATGGCTCTCCTTCTTTCTGAGTTGTCCTGGTAATTTCAGTATAATTTATCTTTGGTCCTAACACTCCTTTTGCACGTGTAATCATAGCTTCCACTCTTGTTTCTAAGACTAGATCATCATGTGTCAGTGGTACGCCTTGTTGATCTGCAGGATTCCAGTCTCCGCGTACCTGACTCCATTTAGGGCCACATGCTTTCATCCACACCTGTTGGACTTCAGGTCCATTAAGGTGGTAAGATGTTCTAATGTTTTCTATATCCTGCATAAAGCCCTCGATATCGACATGTGGCGATGGTATCATGTCGACTGCTGCTTTGATATCATCAGCATTCCATGTCCGATAAACGAGCATGGTTGATAGCTGTCCTGCTGTTCCTGCACGAGGATTTGGTACTTCTATCATAGGATAGGCACCTCCCTGATCACTATGTTCCACCATGGGAGGGGCTGTAGGCACTTTCGCTTGACTGCGTGTTTGTGGTTTTTCTGGTTTTTCTCTTTTTACCTTAGGTTTTACTGCCAAATCATACTGTGGTGGCGGTACATCGTCATCCTCTGGTAGAGGAGATAAAGGTCTCTTTGTCACCGACGATCCAGCCGGCGGTGATTGTTGAGGCTGTTCTGGCTCTCTGTGCTGAATTATCACATCTTCTTCTGCCTTACCTACAGCTTTCTTTTTCCTTGCTTTCTCTAATCGTCGCTTCTCTGCTGCTTTCTGTCTGTTCTCTGCTTCTTCCTCCCAAAATGCCACTAAATCTGCCCCTACTTTCTGCATCTTTTTCTCATCACCTTTATGTTCCCGTTCTAACTCCTTCTTCAGCTTTTGTATGCTGATCAGGTTCAGTCGTCCGTCAAAGTCATGTTTATTTATCCAGGTCTCCAATTTCTTTGTTGCTTTTGGATTTTTTGCTTCCATAAATTTCCAGTCGTCAGTTGATAAATTTTCCTTATTTTTAGACGTCTTACCCCCCATTTTTATTATATTTTTTATCCCTTGTTATAATTTGGACTTCAGACGGGGGCACACCTAGGGTGTTCTGAATCTGAAGTTTTCACACTTTCTTTGGACGTGACAATTAATTTGCCGTCGTGTGGTTGATTCCTTTCACCTCCCGTAGGAAGCGGAATCACTTGCCTCTGCTTCCACACGCACGGTTGTCACTAACGTTGTCCAAAGTATTACACTTTCACACAGTTATTTACACTTACACAAAACACTATGTACACATAGAAACACTTTTAATAATCGTACGCGTATTCTTATGCCAGGGGAGCTCGCCCTCCCGTGAAATTTAACTAATGTCCTGCATTAGGGGACTCCGCCGTCCCTGCCAAATTTAACTGCTTTTTTACAGTGCACGTATTTCTACCCGGGATTTCCTTTACGTATTAAAACAGAGGAGTCCGTATCCTCCTTCCGGAATTTAACTACGTGCGTCCCTCGCAACCGTAGAGGAGTCCGCCCTCCTTACAGAGTTTAACTGTGTTTCATTAACAGACGATTCTGTATCATCGCTTGCGGAATTTAACTGTTTTATGCGATCTGATCACCACTCACTCAGTACTGTTTACAAAGAAATTTTACTCACTGACTCGACCTCCTGTCTGTCTTCTTCGGGAAAATCTCGTCAACCAGACGATGCCAACGGTGGTCGACAATTGCAGACACGATCAATCGATCGATCGGACCTTGGCCAAGGATTTACGTCTGGACTTGACGACCTCCGCCGGACACCTCCGGTGTTGTTGAGATCCCGGACGAGCCCCCAGTCAATGTTGGGTATTTTCTCCTCCAAACATTTTTAAAACCTTTAACAAGACAAACAGAGTCAAGAAACACCAGTGAGACAGAAAGTCAAATTTTACGCGCGGAGTGCAGTCAGGCTGTACACCAAGGCTACACTAAAGTCTGGCCTGCTTTTCCGCTCTTTTTATTAAGAGACGCCCTCATCACATAAACAAAAAACTTGTCCTAAGGGTGGGGGTGATGACGCAAGACAAGTTTCTTCCCGTAACATAAACGCATACGTCAATAAGTGCAGCTGTAAGGAAGAACACTTTCTTTTACACAGGTCAGCACATCTCGTTCGTCTGTTGCAGTTATCAGCTGTTCTGCATCTGCCTGACGTGTCCTGTCCTTCACACTCCTTCACACTAAGCACCACATCACAACAGTCAAAACGTTCTCTTACTCCCAGTCGTTAGAGGCTGCGAAAACAAAGTTATATTATAATAATAAGTACATCCAGCCCTTCATTCCCAGCTCAGATTGACCCCAGAGTGCTAAAACAAAATTGAATTCTCAGGATTGCGTTAAGACAGGTGCAAAACAGCACAACACCGTTCTCATGAGAAAGAAGACAAAGCTAAAACAAGGTTGAATAACACGTACATTCTCAGGGTGAAGTGCAAAACAGCACAACACCGTTCTCATGAGAAAGAAGACAAATGTACAAATGTTTAACAGTGATAACATATATACAAAATCTTTAACAGAACCTTTGTCAGTCACAGCCACCAGTAACACAGCTTCATGTTGAAGTGGAACAGAGGTCTTTGTTGTGTGTTGGGGGGTGTGGCTGGACATTTTGGTGTTCTTTTCTTTTCTTTGCTCTCCAGGTGGCATGAAAACTGATTTGTCTGTGGAGAAGGTGCTGGCTGAAGAGTCCTTCACCCTCATCAACATCGTGTGCAGCACCTGTGAATGGTGCTCACGTGCAGCCTTAAGGACTTTCAGCTGAAGCAGATAATGAGATGGCGTTCTGCATTTAAGTCATGTGTGATTCAAGCAGAATTGCCGGGAACTCGACCTTGTGATGTTCGTTTGTGAGACGCTGAGGACCGCGCCTGGGTTTGACACATCGAGCCCATGAAGGAGGAAGGGTGAGGGACACATGCTGTCAACACACATCAGAGGTGATTAAGTGTTTGACTAATTGTTGATAGTAACTTGGTATTTTGTTACGCAGTATATTTGAATCGTGATGAGAATTGTGCAGCTTGCTTCTCACTGCTGTGGCGTGCGGACAAGTGATCCTCCACCTGTTGTGAGAAGCTGCTCATTTGCATAAAGCTTAAAATACAGACCTGAATGTGTTGCTGATAGTGTGTGTCTTTTGAAGGATATTAGTTGTAACTGCTGACTTACCTCACCTCTTCTATCCTTCGCAGAGAGTCGGTTTGTCGTGTCCACCTGGGGGGTGTTTGGCGGTAATAGTGAATCCAGGAGCGCCGGGCTTCGATCCTTTTGGGCGCTGGAGAGCGTGCCAGCCTTCACTCCACCAGAAGGACGCTATTTTAGTTTTTACACTTTATTATGCACCAGCGGGTGAAATAAATAAATTGTTTTTGTTATTGGAACCGCTTTCTGGTTATTTTTAGCGCTGGGTTCCGTCTGACGCAGGTCCGCTCCTCAACCAGCGTCGACACATAACAGTCTTTAATACATGAAAATAAATTAAATCTTGGTTCAAGTCTCCTAAGTGCCTTCTGCCAAACATGAGCTGATATTTCACATTTTCTTTTGAAGAAAATCCTTCTCTGTTGATGACAAATGTCACACTGTGTTTAGGTTCACCAGTCACAAAGGCCAAAAACATCTTCAGAGTTGTCTTGATGGCTTCCATCACTTGTGCCTCTTTCTGTGCAGTTATGAGCATGAGTGATTTACTGTATAGTACAATTTTGTTTGTATTTCTTAATGATTGATGAAAATTAATTTCTAGACGTATTCAGTGACTTGAAATGTTCATGTAGTATTTATTTCCTGAACTTTCTAAAAAATAATAATAATAATCTGGCTGTAAAAGTGATGCTTTACTGTAAACTAATCAAAGTCACTGAATATGTTTCATTTACATCAATTATTAGGAAATACAAACAGTGTGGTAACTGACTGCAGTAGATAATTCTCAAAAACTGAGTGACTGTGCAGGAAGGAGACAAGTGACGGAAGCTATCAAGACACCCATGACAAGGAGTTATTGTGTAGTTTTGTAGTTCTAATGGGGATGCCAAAACAAAAACTTTAAAAAAAGACAAGCTACATTATCTATCATCTGTTGCACCACCAGTCACAGTGTCATGTTCAAGCAAAACTGAAGGATTTTATGACAAAAAAAACATCTAGGTTCAAGTGTCCCATGTGTTTTCCAAACACTGTAGCTGAAATTTTACACATTATTCAAGAAATCCTTCATTGTGCTACTCCAGCAGTCAGCGCACCGATATCAGGGACACATCTGTGGACAAACCACGGCGTCCTGTCATTTAAAGGAGTCATCTCAGAGATGACGTGAAAATGTTGGTGTAAAGACGTGTCTTCTCAGAGTCTGTCAAACTATAATATCAGTTTTAAAACATCACATTGACCTATGTGTCAGTTTCCCAGATACATGCTGTAATATCACCCCTTTAATTATGGATGCAGCACCCTCTAGTGGATTGTAGAGTATTTCTCTGGGACAGCTGCTGGGTTTCGTTCTTTGTGGAGAAGCAGCTGTGGGCGTTTTTAAGTGGTTACATGACAGTGCAGGTCTAAACTCGTCTTAAACAGCAGCTGTAAGTGACAGAGCAACAGTCACACTGTGGTTTGGTTTGTAATTTATTAAAAGCATCTGTACTATCTGTACTAACGGTGGATTTTTTTTTCACCCTGTCCTCGCCCTGCCCCGCCCTCTCACAAGCCTCCATAGTGACAGTTATCCACCTTGTCAACTGTGCTGTTGACACGGTGGAAGGAGAAGGTATTTGTCTTCATGCTTGGCTCTGCCGCTCACTCTGTCCTTGGTGTTGGCGATGTGACATGTAGCTCGTCAAACTGCCATTATCATAAACTGACAGTACCTCATCAAATGCAGCCTCCTTCCAATTTAGATCCGGCTGATAATTAGAAAGATACATAATCCCAAAACGAAGTGGTGCCACGATGTCCTGCTATTGATCTTGAGCACCTGCAGATGTCTGTTTAAGAAAATGGCAAACCTGTCACTTGTCTTTATCATCATTGTGTCTTTTTGTCTTTAATTAGCCATGTTTCATTTGTATTCTTCGCAGATTGTTATTTCTCTTAGGTTTTAACGTGACCTCTCTCTCTTTCTCTCTCTCTGTCTTCTTGTCTCACATAAAGAGTCTTTTTTGGCTCATGATTTCAAGACCCCAAGAGGTGACTTTCTCTCTCTTTGCCTGATGTTTTACTGGTGTTCCCCTCCCTCTTAACAACCAACCTAAAGCTTAATGAGCACAGGATTAAAGTGTCTGTGAAGTGATTTTTGCTTCAGTGGTGCACACAGTGTTGTGTTTGTGCAAAAAATATTCAGAACCTCCTAAAATATTACCACGCATGGTTGTGATGGTGACATCATTGGTCAAAATTTAAACACAGGTATTGTTTGATCAAAGGTTTGCTCAGCAATTAACTGAACTTCTTGAGTTTTAATGCACTTTAATAATAATAATAATAATAACAAAAGATGACCTGATTAAGGGTTTTTATGGTGATTTTTTTCAAGTCATCACATGCATTTAAAAATATTCAGGGAAGGCAGGAGCCTTGTTTGCTTGTTTGCACCTAAAACTGCAGCTGACAGTTTGTAATAAATGTCTGAAATCTGTCACTATTCTATTGCTAGTTGAACAATTTCATCAACCAACAGCTGCACATGCGATTGGGCAGCCTGTCTTAGTTGCTCACTAGCTGCACCAAAATAACCTTTGACCAAACAACATGGCGGCTGAGTAAATTCTTGCAGGTTTGGCGATGGGTAAATAAAACTCTCTGTTCTCGTGCACATCTATAAATCCCATGTGTTAAAGTTAATTAAACTGCTGGAAGCTAAAAGTAACTTAGCCATTACCATTACATCAAATAAGCATTTCTGTTCCTGAACATTAAAAAATCTGGACAAGAAAAAAGTCTGAAGTGCTCACTGAGTTTAAAAACATGTTTTGACGGTGCTCTTAGGTGTAGGGAACATGAGTGGGCTGTTAATGTAGTTCACTTTTACATGCATACCAGTGTTGGAGCAATGCTTGAATACTTTGTTTTATATGAGCAAAGCCGAAACAGGAAGTGCCAATTTTCAAATCCACAGTAAAACAGTATGAGGTTAAAATTGTCTCATTAATATTTGTAAATGCACACAGGGTGATCTACAAATAATTATTGATTTGCAAATGTTTTCAGATATCCACAAATGCAAATTTCATATTTGTAACTTGTAAATTGGTCTTTGCAAATAATGTTGTATTTGCAAATCTAAAACTTAATTTGTAAAAAAAAAAAAAAAAAAAAAAAATTACATTTGTAAAACTGGAAATTGTATTTGTGAATTGAGTTTCAGCATTTGTGGATCACCAGTTACACGCATTCATCGCTTTCCTCTGCGACGTAATTTTGAGACATTCTTTTCGCGAAATCCACACAGATCCACAAACAAATGTCTACTGATTCACAAATACACACTCACGCACACTGGATATCCACTAGATGGCAGTGTGGTTCCATTCATTGATGTGGCAAACTGAAACTATATGCTCCCGGATGACTCTTTAAGTTCTTTTAAGTTCTAAAAGCATTTTAAATACTCAGTAACGATCACGATTAAAGAGTCATGTGGTGACACAGGACATGCTGTGACATGCTCACCTCTTCCACAATTTCTCGGATAGTCACACGACTGAAAAGCCACCGAAAGCCGTCTGAATCTTCCGAATGGTGGAAGAGGTGGGCATCATTTTTTGGAGTTCAGCATGTCCTGTGAGACTTCAACACGGAGTTGCTTTTGCTCCACCGTCAGCAGCTTCGTGCCAAAGCCATCGGCACAAATTTCACCACCACTCTTTTCATGGCCAAATCTTCTGTCACAGTGGAATGTGCTGAAAAAGTGCTGATGTCCACCTCTTCCGCAATTTCTCAGATAGCCACACGACGGTCCCGCATCACCACAGCATTCACTTTGGAAATGATCCGGTAATTTCAGCATGTTGATGGCCGACCGGAGTGCAGCTCGCTCTCCACCGTTGTGCGGACATCTTTAAACCGGTTGTACCGCTCCTTAATCTGTGTGATGCCCATAGGATTGTCACCAAAAGCCGTCTGAATCTTCCGAATGGTTTCCACCTGGCTGTCGCCCAGTTTCTGGCAAAATTTGATGCAGTCGCGCTGCTCCAGTCGTTCCGTCGTTCCGTGCTCGTGTGAAGGCTCCATGCTGTGCTGTACGCCGAAGAAAATTAAACAGGTTTAATTTCTTCCGTCCTACACGCGTAGCCCTCAACATACTGCTGTGTATTGAGAAAAAACTCCTTGTGAAGTGGGCGGAGAGCTGCTCATTACAGCGTAGATGATACGCTGTAATGAGCAGCTCTACGAATACGCCACTGTGACAGGGGCTTTAGACGGCGAGGAGCTTTTCCAGGCATGCGAGAGGCAAATAAAGAAAAATGCCTAAAAATGCAGGGGGTCTGGGGGATCGCAGCCCCCCAACAGCTGAAAGGTTTTTGCCATGCTAATGCTCCCTTGAAGCATTTACTCAAAATAAAGTCTGAAGGACCATAAATGACATGGTGTGATGCTGATGAGCTTCACTCATTCATGTCCGTGACATATGCATATTAGTCACCATAGTACTGCAGGCACACACAGACACAAGCTGTGCTGCACTATGCCTACGAGTGCTAACTGTAAAAATATGAAACAGCCTTACAAGCATTATCATGTTCCTTCTCTCCCATGTAAATATTCATGTCTGTGATCTCAACACGTTGCATCAGGAAGGTACGCTAAAGATTATATACTCACTCAGCTAATGGCTTGAATTTACGACTCTTTGGGAACGGGCCGCAGCAACTACCATAGACTTTGTGGACTCGACTGTAACACTGATGTATAGTACGTTTTTTAAAAGTTGGTAATTATGAAATAGCTACTAGAATAAAGGCCTTTTGTATATTGTTTTTAAAAAGTGCAGTGGATTTTCTCTTTTCTGTGGTAAAAAAAATATATATTCAGGAATTTAATATTTGTCCCTTGACCGATGCAAAGCCTTTGTATAAACACAACAAATGGTTTACAGTGCTTGTTTTTCTGGCAGTAAACAAACCATCAAATATGTCATGTTCTACATTCGCTGCATTCCACATAAACTGTGTGCATGTTCATCATTATTTAAAAGTAGCTCAGTCAATAACGATTTGATTTTGTGAGGTGGTGGTTGGATTTAAACCCCGGTTTTGTGTGTTTCTGTGTCTGTGTTGTTAAGACATCCTCACAAAACAAACAAAAAAAAACAGTGAAATTGTTTATTAATGAACACCTTGTTGTGTTACTCTGAGTGTTGCATGGTGTGAGCTTCTGACACTAACAGTGTTGTGTTATTGGTGTTAATGTGCGTTGATTTGGAGCATATTAATGTGCATCGTCTTTTCTGCAGGATATCACTGGGACACATCTGATTGGATGCCAAGTGTTCAACTTCCTGGAATCCAAGAGTTTCCACAGTATGAGGTTGTGGAGTCGCCCACCCCTCTGTACAGTGACCCGAGTGCCATCGACACCGACTACTACCCCGGCGGCTTCGACATCGAGAGCGACTTTCCTCCGCCACCAGAGGACTTCCCAGCAAACGACGACCTTCCACCGCCACCTATACCAGAGTACAGCGACCGCTGTGACACACTGAGGCCCCTGGGCCGAGGTTTGGACCCACCTGCAGCTGATACAGGGGGTTCAGCCGCAGTTCGCCAACGTCCTGCGCTGCCCCAGCTCTACAGCCTTAACCAGTATCTGCCGCAACACTCCTATCCGAGTGAAGGGGCCGACTCCGAGGACCAAGGTGCTGCTTCCACCTCGACCCCGCCTTCCACCCTGGGCACCGGCGGCTACAGAGGCGGCTTCGTCTTAAGCTGTAGTCGGGACTTTGACTCCTCAGCATTGGACAACATATCCATGTCTCTGTACACATCCACAGCCTCCTGCTCGGACATGTCGGCGTGCTGCGAGGAGTCTGAGGTGATGCTCAGTGACTACGAGAGCGGCGATGAGGGCCACTTTGAGCGCCTGTCCATACCGGCGCTGGACTCCCAACAGCACACTGAAGTCTGACACTGGATCCAAACAAAAGTGCCTGAAGCCACACCCTCAACTTCTGTCGACCCTTCACTAACCCGACCCCGCCTCCCTGCGTTTAAAGCACACGATGTACATGCACAAACCACCACATGACTGCCCACGCGCACATACACACAGTGAAAAGAAGTCACGACGCGTCATTGCATCAGTCCAACTCGTGGCTCTCTCCAAGTCGGTGTAGGCGTCGCTTTAACGCATCATCAGAAGAATCGACGTTTGACGGTGCAACAGAAAAACTGTCTCCATATTGCTGATCATGAAAAAAAAGAAAAATAATTGCCCACGTTTTTATACAAATCCTCCTGTCGGTGTAAATTAAAATGTACAGTTTTGATTTCTAGGTTTTGTAGATATTCTGTGCTTTTATTTTCAACAGAGAGTTTAACGGTGTGACATTTATCAGCCTTACTGTGCGTACATTCACAAAAATAATAATGAAAAAACAGAGAAGAGCGCAGCTGTTCCAGTTATCATGTATTTGTAAAGTTTACTGTCTCCTCATTTCAAAAAGGGTCTTCATTCAACGACTGCATATTCTCGTGTTTTCATTTTTTTGTTTGTAAATGTTGACTTTGGAACCTCTTTATTTTTCCACCAAGAAAACGGGACCCAGTATATTTATAGTGCAGAGTTCTCCATGCACACATGACTGTTTTGGGTGTCTTATGTGTGTGTGAGCAATGCTACGGTGTTGTTATTAAGGTTTTTATTAAATACTGCCACAAGCTCACGCTTTCCTACTGGCAATAAATTATTCCTAAAAAATGTTTGTCCCGTCTGTGTGTGTTTGTTGTCCAAAACATCAATGAAGTTGTGTGAATGTTCAAGATAGTGAGTTGATCAAAGTCTTCCTCTGAATTTAATACAATTAATATAAAAAACGAACTCAAATACATGTGGTTTACTGTAGCATTGTAATTACGTGTTGACTAATAGTAATGCATATCTGCTCTCTTAAATCACCAGCCATGAACCAACATTGTTGGTTTCAACATCTATACCCAGACCAGTGGACATGCTATTGTAATACCGGTGGTGTTGCTAAGCAGAATGACCACGTTCTCATGAGTAAAATGCTGTAGACTTCTGCAGAACCATACGGTCTATATGTAACCCAAGAATACTGTATGTTTTTGTGGCTTGTGTTGTCAGGTTAGAACAGACCTCTCTCACAGGACCAGTCAGCCAATTTGGAGTCTTTATTGACCATGCTAGTAGAAACATCTTTTCAATTTGGATTTCATCTTTCTATGTAACTCCTCATCACTGTCTGACCTTTAAGTATTGAGTCTTTGCCTTTAAGTGGGAGCACATGATCACCTGTCACATCCTGCCAATAATGCGAGTTGTAAGTAAATGACATCTCGGTGGCTTCGGGAAGGTTTTGAGCAACAGACGTCTCACTCACAAGAACAATGGGACCAAATCGTCCAGGAGATAAATGCATATAACCTAAAAACTTTCATTTTGTGATACAAATACCAAATTTGGCACAATGGTATGTTTGCAAAAAGGCCTCAATTTTCAAGAATGGAGGCCACTTTTTTCAATATGGTGCCCAAAAATATGTAATTTCATCATATTTGCACAATCTTGTTTTATTTCAATGTTGTACCTTTTACATAGTGGACTGGAGGTGGGGGGTTTGATATTAACTTCAGGCAATATTTTCATGCTTTTTAGATGGATTGTTTATGTTTTTAATAAGTGTACATGCTCCAAGACCTGATCTGACTGATTTTTCTGATTTGGGGATTTAGAAGTAATACGATAATAGGTGTTTGGCAATGCTGTTACCTATGCAGGCGAACGAAGATCCAAGTCTTTAGGATCCTGGTGCTGCCCATCTTGCTGTATGGTTGTGAGAGTTGGATGCTAACCAGTGACCTAAGAATGGATGTCTTTGGGACAAGTTCTGTTTAGAGGATCCATGGGGCTGCAGTGACTTTGTATCAATTGAGTGGTTACTAAGAGAGACTAGGATGAGGAGTATCACTTGCATTGTCAGGGCGCATCAGCTGCAACATTTTGGCCATGTGACCCGTTTCTCAGTGCATAACCCATCACACAGATACGCAAGGGTTGAGGAGACCCGCAGCTGGAGAAGGCCAAGGGGCCGCTTATGTTTCACCTGGCTTCTGCTGGGGTATTGGCTTTTGTCATATACCTCTAGGTGTCCCTTGTAGCGTGGCGGGTCTTGCAGGCCACAGACTCTTATCAAGATCTAAACCCAAGGTAATTACTTAACTTAAATGGTTATACTCTTGGTTTGGTATACTTTTAGTCTGCTATTTGCTTAAATGTGCATGTGGAACCGGACCCGGCGCCACGAGGAGGCGTTTAGGGGCGACGCCCCCTCACGTCATCAACCTCGCCCCCTCGGATGTTAGAGTTATCAAAAAATAAAAAAGAAAGAAATACTGGAAAATATAGCAAAATATTAGTTATTCAATGATATCACGTATTTAACAAATAAACCGAATTAATTAACTAAAGTAATTAATTTTAAAACAAACGGATATGCCGTGTGTCTGTGTTCAAGCGATTTGATAGGTTGAGGGTTGCGCTTGTCAGTGCGGCAGAGGGCGGTGCGTTTCCAACGGGTCGTGACGTCAGACGCGTCGCTTCGGAAGGGGCAAGGGGGGAGAGATTGTGGCCACTGAACAATAAACCACTTCTTCGTGTGGAAAAAAAAAAAATTTACGGCCACGTCATACTCTGGCTGTTTCCACAATCTCAAGGAAGTTCAGCGGTCGCCATCTTTAATTTGCGTCGCCTAAACCACAAAAAAAAGCTTTAAAAAAACAGCAGTAGAACGATTCTCCCATCACCCTCACCCTGCTGGGAGAAGCTTTTTTTTTTCCAGCTAGTTTTCGGAGTGACGCTGACCGAGGGAGGACTGACGGTGGGATATCGATCGAACCGCGACAGCGGGCCGACCCGCACGGAGCCGGCCTTCAGGCATCATCACTGGGCAGAGCGAGGCAGGCAGCCGGGGTGATAGAGCAAACCCACTCAGTCCGAAATCTCCCACTTTTTGGATATATGCGAAGGCCCAGTTTGCCCAACGGAGTTTAGTTCTGCAGCTTTATTGAGGTGAGAATAATGTAAAAATGAAACGTGACGTTTGCTGAACTGCTGTGAAGGTTTAATGATCGGCTAACGTTAGCGTAGCCTTTTAGCACAGTTGATCTGAGTGAACACTTTAATTTCTAAATGGTTCAGTCTCGCCTATTTCGAAGTGTCTATTCAACGACCCGGGATCGGCGATCAGCCTGAGCAATGTTAAAGGACGAGCCAAGCTTGGCGTATAACCACCGACTATACGGCGAGCCTGGCTGTAAGCACTTATGCATGGCGGCGGGAAGGCCCGTCGGCACTAACAATTCATATGGCCCATAAGAGCCATAAAGTAGCTCATATTATATGAGCCATTAGTAAGACAGGGCCTTGGGATTGTTGAATAGTCAAAACATAGCTATTCAGTGTGCCAGCTCGTTGAATAGCCAAGATATTGCTATTCACCGAGCTCCCAGGCTCGCTGCACAGTCTGCGCTAAGCTAATGGACGAGCCTGGCTTGTTGTATAGCGGTCGCCTTTTTATTTTTACCAAATAAAGCTACAGCTTTTTTTTTTCCAGACACCACGAAAGCTCAACTTATTTTTTCGGGCGTTTTTTTTCCATCGTTTTTTTTGACCCCTTTTTTTATATATATAAACTGTTTAGTGTTTCTTTATATTTAAAGAAATATCTTTATTTGTCCCAATCAGGAACACTTGCTGTGCAGACAACCAAACTTCCATGGATGAGCTGAACACCACGAAGTCCAGTCGAAAGAAAACATCTCTGCTTTTCAGCAACACCACCTGAGTTCAAAGCTGCAGAAGAGACCTTCATCTGGTCCTGAGAATCCAGCAGAACATCACCTGCTTCTAAATAAAAGGCTCCTTGAACAGCAACTATTTTATTTTTTAAAAACTGTTTCATTTTATATTTTAACAATAAATGAACAGATCATTAAAAATGTCCACGAATCAAAGTCAAGACATTTGGACAAGTAGAAGCTCTCCACTTATTGTGCTCAAATTCATATTTTAGAAATGACTCTGTCCTGATAACATTAAAGGTAATTACATATTTTGATGAAATTTCAAGTTTAAATGATTATATACAACCCCTGGCAATAATTATGGAATCACTTGGAATCAATTATGGAATTATGGAGGATGTTCATTCAGATGTTTAATTTTGTAGAAAAAAGCAGATCACAGACATGACACAAAACTAAAGTCATTTCAAATGGCAACTTTCTGGCTTTAAGACACACTATAAGAAATCAAGAAAAAAAATTGTGGCAGTCAGCAACGGTTACTTTTTTAGACCAAGCAGAGGGAAAAAAATATGGACTCACTCAATTCTGAGGAATAAATTATGGAATCACCCTGTAAATTTTCATCCCCAAAATTAACATCTGCATCAAATCAGATCTGCTCGTTAGTCTGCATCTAAAAAGGGAGTGATCACACCTTGGAGAGCTGTTACATCAAGTGGACTGACATGAATCATGGCTCCAACACAAGAGATGTCAATTGAAACAAAGGAGAGGATTATCAAACTCTTAAAAGAGGGTAAATCATCACGCAATGTTGCAAAAGATGTTGGTTGTTCACAGTCAGCTGTGTCTAAACTCTGGACGAAATACAAACAACATGGGAAGGTTGTTAAAGGCAAACATACTGGTAGACCAAGGAAGACATCAAAGCGTCAAGACAGAAAACTTGAAGCAATATGTCTCAAAAATCAAAAATGTACAACAAAACAAATGAGGAATGAATGGGAGGAAACTGGAGTCACCGTCTGTGACCGAACTGTAAGAAACCGCCTAAAGGAAATGGGATTTACATACAGAAAAGCTGAACAAAAGCCATCATTAATAGTGATGGCAATTTCGAAGCCTCATGAACCAATGAGCCACTGCGCCATTGCAACACAACTGGCTGAAAATTGACACACTGCTTTGACGCGTTTGATACAGTTTGAAGGGAGACATCTGCTGGATTGCTTTGAGAATTAACTTGAGCGAGTGCCCTGACAAATGTTTGCATTAATTCATTACTGATGTGGTTTGTTCTTGAAAAATAATAAAAAAAATGTAATATGTATTGTCTTTGTTAATGTAATAAATAGTCCCTACAGATGCACACATAATGGTTATGAAAGCCTTTATTGTAGACTATATGTAGATTTGTGTTATTACTCAAACTATTTGGATAAAATGTGACAGGAAAAGTGAGAAAGGCATGTGCTTCTGCAACTGGTGCTCATGTTGCTGTAATTTGTAAATTAGAGGGGATAGGAGACGGTGATTGTGCAACTTTCAACAATTTTTATTCAAAAAAATAATTCTGCCTCACAACCTCTCCAGCTTTGGAGAAGACCCGCTCGCAAGCCACTGATGTTGCTGGCATCAACAAATATTTTTTTGCCATTCTCTGTAAATTGGGATAGACTGCAACTCGTGTCACCCAGTATTTGAGCCGGTCTTCTCTGGAGGTAGACATATGTTGGGTCAAACCTTTGTCGTAAAGCCCTGAAGGCTTTGCTATCCACTATTTTGAACGGTTGTGCATCTTCCACAACATAGTCCACCAGTGCCTCATCCAAACCAGCTTGTCTGCCTTTAATGGAAATACAGTATGACATGCTGAGCTATTTTTGTTTATGAGTATGTTTTAATCTTAGATAAAGAATAAAATACAGGTTACATAGCCTGATTCCTGCTCCAGGAGCAGCACCAGAAGCAGCAGCCATTGATGTCTCGGGATGTTTGGACCTCAGGTGTCATTGAAGATGTTACTGTACCTCAACTCTTGAGCACAAATCAAGCACTTGACCTTTTTGGGGCTTATTAGATCAAAGTGCTCCCAAGCAATTGATCGTGCTCTTTTTGGCACTGGCTGCTCCATGTCCCTTCCTCACCACTACTCACTCTCACACACACACACACTCACCTTTCTCACACCTTTCACTTCACCAAAATCACAGCTCTCAGTCTGATCTACCTATAATATATAGTCTAACCTATAACCTATGTTGATGTACTGTGTGAATAAATATTGTATATGAATGGATGCCTGTTGTGTATGGTGTGTGTCTGTCTATGTTAGATCCTATGTGTAGTGATGTTAAGCTCGAGTCAGTCTGCTCGACACAGCATCGAGCTTTGTGAACCAGAAGTGTCAGTGAGCAGCGTTTCGAGCACGCCCCCATCACGTGACCACTGCGAGTGAGGCCTCGTTACGTCACAGCACGTGTCGAGCTTCGCGGAAAATTTGAATAATCTGGGCGTGTCAATACGACCGGCCAAGTATTTAAATGAGATCTGAATCGCGGCTCAAACCGTGGGTTTGTGAGAGATTGCTAGCGACACTGTTATTACCAATTTGCACGTGAATCGGAGCCAAGGAAAGCATTAGTTTATATTTAGGTCTTGTTTAGAGTTAACTTAGTATAGTTAGCTACATACACATAGGATCTAACATAGACAGACACACACCATACACAACAGGCATCCATTCATATACAACATTTATTCACACAGTACATCAACACCGGTTATACGTTAGACTATATATTATAGGTAGATCAGAGACTGAGCTGAGTGACTGAAGAGCTGTGATTTAGTTGAAGTGAAAGGTGTGAGAAAGGTGTGTGTGTGTGTGTGAGAGTGAGTCGTGGTGAGGAAGGGACATGGAGGAGCCAGTTCCAAAAAGAGCACGATCAGTTGATTGGGAGCACTTTGATCTAATAAGTCCCAAAAAGGACAAGTGCTTGATTTGTGCTCAAGAGTTGAGGTACAGTAACAATACGTCTTCAATGACACCTGAGGTCCAAACATCCCGAGACATCAATGGCTGCTGCTTCTGGTGCTGCTCCTGGAGCAGGAATCAGGCCATGTAAGATATAGTTTATTCTTTAAGATTAAAACATACTCATCAACAAAAATAGCTCAGCATGTCATACTGTATTTCCATTAAAGGCAGACAAGCTGATTTGTATGAGGCACTGGTGGACTATGTTGTGGAAGATGCACAACCGTTCAAAATAGTGGATAGCAAAGCCTTTAGGGCTTTACGACAAAGGTTTGACCCAACATATGCCTACCTCCAGAGGAGAAGACCGACTCAAATACTGGGTGACACGAGTCGCAGTCTATCCCAATTTACAGAGAATGGCAAAAAAATATTAGTTGATGCCAGCAACATCAGTGCCTTGCGAGTGGGTCTTTTCCAAAGCTGGAGAGGTGGTGAGGCAGAAGAGGAGCCGATTAAAGTCCAGCACAGTTGAAATTATTCTTTTTTTTTAAATAAAAATTGTTGAAAGTTGCACAATCACCGTCTCCTATCCCCTCTATTCTAATTTACAAATTACAGTAACATAAGCACCATTTGCAGAAGCACATGCCTTTCACATTTTATCCAAATATAGTTTGAGGAATGATAACACAAATCTACATATAGTCTACAATAAAGGCTTTCATAACCATTATGTGTGCATCTGTAGGGACTATTTATTACATTAAAAAAGACACAATAATACATATGACATGTTATTATTATTTTCCAAGAACAAACCACATCAGTCATGAATTAATGCAAACATTTATCAGGGCACTCGCTCAAGGTAATTCTCAAAACAGTCCAGCAGATGTCACCCTTCAAACTGTATCAAACGCGTCGAAGCAGTGTGTCGATTTTCAGCCAGTTGTGTTGCAGTGGCTCGTTGTTTCATGGGGCTTCGAAATTGCCATCACTACCTATGTGTGTGTAGCTAACGATACTAAATGAACTCTAAACTAGACGCAAATATAAACTAATAGTTTCCTTGGCTCCGATTCATGTGCTAATTGGCAATAACAGTGTCACTAGCAGTCTCCTCTCACAAACCCACGGTTTGAGCTCCGATTAAGATCTCATTTAAATACTTGGCCGGTCGTATTGACACGCCCAGATTATTCGAATTTTCCGCGAAGCTCGACACGTGGTGTGACGTAACGAGGCCTCGCTCGCAGTGGTCACGTGATGGGGGCGTGCTCGAAACGCTGCTCACTGATACTTCTGATTCAAAAAGCTCGATGCTGTGTCGAGCAGACTGGCTCGAGCTTAACATCACTAATCATTAACACCTAAACAGAAAAAAAAACAAGGTTACAATGGGCTAAGGAAAAGCAATCGTGGACTGTGGATGACTGGATGAAAGTCATATTCAGTGATGAATCTCAAATCTGCATTGGGCAAGGTGATGATGCTGGAACTTTTGTTTGGTGCCATTCCAATGAGATTTATAAAGATGACTGCCTGAAAAGAACATGTAAATTTCCACAGTCATTGATGATATGGGGCTGCATGTCAGGTAAAGGCACTGGGGAGATGGCTGTCATTACATCATCAATAAATGCACAAGTTTACGTTGATATTTTGGACACTTTTCTTATCCCATCAATTGAAAGGATGTTTGGGGATGATGAAATCATTTTTCAAGATGATAATGCATCTTGCCATAGAGCAAAAACTGTGAAAACATTCCTTGCAAAAAGACACATAGGGTCAATGTCATGGCCTGCAAATAGTCCGGATCTTAATCCAACTGAAAATCTTTGGTGGAAGTTGAAGAAAATGGTCCATGACAAGGCTCCAACCTGCAAAGCTGATCTGGCAACAGCAATCAGAGAAAGTTGGAGCCAGACTGATGAAGAGTACTGTTTGTCACTCATTAAGTCCATGCCTCAGAGACTACAAGCTGTTATAAAAGCCAGAGGTGGTGCAACAAAATACTAGTGATGTGTTGGAGCGTTCTTTTGTTTTTCATGATTCCATAATTTTTTCCTCAGAATTGAGTGATTCCATGTTTTTTCCCTCTGCTTGGTCTAAAAAAGTAACCATTACTGACTGCCACAAATTTTTTTCCTGATTTCTTATAGTGTTTCTTAAAGCCAGAAAGTTGCCATTTGAAATTACTTTAGTTTTGTGTCATGTCTGTGATCTGCTTTTTTTCTACAAAATTAAACAACTGAATCAACATCCTCCGAGGCCGGTGATTCCATAATTTTTGCCAGGGGTTGTATATATATATATATATATATATATATATATATATATATATATATATATATATATATATATATATATATATATATATATATATATATATATATATATATATATATAAAACATCATGAGGTTTATGTCACAGAAATCCTACTTTACAATCACACTGCAGTCATTGTTAAATTATTTCCTTTTGCATTTATAATAAACATTTGTATTTATTTAGTGTTTGCTTTTCTGGTTGAAATAAGATATAAATAATCTACCAGACTTAAAAAAATATACAAGCTTCCATGTTATTTTATTTGTCTAAAAATAAATGTCCAAGGTTCCTTATGTTAAACAAGAAATTATCTAATGTGAAATAACAGGTGGTTTTAATTTACAGATGAAAGTTTTCTAAAGAACCATTTATTGATTTATTTAGCTATTTTAATTACAAGTGTTATAAACTTTTTTTAACAGTCATCAGAAATTCTGAGGTAACAAACAACAACAAAAAAACATTTCCAATGATTTTTTTTTTCAGAAAACTGCTCTCTAGTCGTGTCACACGTTAATGTTTTGTACAGATCAGTGGTTTCTGCACCAGTCGGATTGGTCCAATCCATTTTGTAGAGATCAGTGGTTTCTGCCACGAGTCTTCCGTGTTTTGGCCCAACGCGTCGTTCCTATTGGACAATGTGAAGGTACGTCACAACTCAGAGTGTCGAAAGTTGGCGCACCTCATCTCGACAGAACACCGGCTCTGTGTGGTATGTAGGAGATCACTTGACCGAGCGTCTATACGTTCAAATAATAATTAAAAAAATACTGTCTTTACTCTTACTCAGTCAGTCTCTTACAACGGTGTAGCCTAAATACACGAGCTTTCCAGCACGCTCAGAGGCACGTCTCCTCCGGTGCGCACTTTTTTTGGAGGGGGGGTGACCCCGCCCCCTGTGATAAACTCATCGCCCCCTTAATATTTTTTTCTGGTGCCGGGAACTGGGTTGAACCGGTTTTACCATTTAGAACAAAGAGGTTCAAATTACAATATAAATTATACTATGTTATCGCGTGGGTTTTGAGCAGGGGCTGGACCTCCCTCTATGCCCACAAGAGACCAATAAGGGAAGGATTTTGTGAAATAAGGTCCGCCTTTTGTCACGCCCATGTTGTGTTTTATAAAAACTGTTTCAATCCTTTGTTTGGGGTTCTGAATGAATGGATCTCCTATGAGAGAGAAGTTCTTTGGAATCCAGGCCTGTTTTTCATCATGATTTTGAATAAATTTAATCTGAGAAATAGTTTGGCTTTGTACTTTGTAAGGGACAGTATTACAATAAGAACCAGTGTAAAATTAACAATCTTATGTTGCCAACAAATGTGCCAAAGTCATTTGCCAAGGTCGATGCACATTGGTGTTTGCAGCATAGCCACATGTCATTGGTAGTTCTACCGTTTCCCTCCAGGCTGTCACTTCACTCATCAAAAGGCATACAGATGTTCCTTGAGCCCCCAAACCTCCATCAGTCTGTCCACGTTTTTCACCTTGAGAGGGGGAACAGCTGTTTCACAGCTGCTTCTCAGAAACAGTCATATTTTCACACAGGACTAATATTTCTTCACACGGAGGATGGAACAACGGTGCAGGAACAATGGAGTGAAACGTATTCAACCAGCGACAGTTGGTATTTGGCTGCTTTGTAACTCCAAGTACGTTTCTTAATCTCATGCTTGATTGGATCTAATTAGCTCTGAGAATGGCACCAGGTGTTTTTTTTTTTCTATTAGATAATTCATATTTTCATAACTATTGATGCATTATTTATAATATAGAACTAACAAGGCATTTCTGTTGGGAAAAGAGGTTTTCTGCTTCAAGTGATGGGATTATTAGGGTGTCACTTGGGAGGGTGTAGTATGAGATTATGTCCACGTGATGGCAGTACATACCAATTGATACAGGAACCTGCATAGCAGCATGTGCACTGGGAAACAAACTCTCATGACCCAAAACAACATAAGGAGGATAGATCATTGATGAACTGGGGGTAATTAGTGCAGCACTGAAAGTGAAAGTGATGCTGGGATTTCTGACCTTTCCCATCAGTCGCACGCTGCAATCTGGCCAGTTCTCATGAGGCCTCAATCCCGATTCCCTGATCCCCTGTGGATTAGACAGCAAAGATGTAGATGAGCGGGTGACTGTCCATCTCGGCTAGACTGCATAGAAAATAACTCAGAAACAAATATGATGGAGGTAAAATGGATAAAATCTGCTGAGCTTTGATCCACACGATAAACAAAAACAAAAAACAGCATAGACATGTTTGCCACCTGGATGTGGAATCAGTGATGGATTAGGAGCAAGTGTGGTTATTCGTGAGAGAAACAGACCACATCCACACAGAAAACTACTAAGTTAGACAAATAGTTATTTTCTGACTGTTGTTTTAAACAAGGCAGTTGTTGTGTGGGCCGCTGAAGAGGAGGTACTGCTGGCCCACCACCAGATGGCGCCCTGCCATGTGGGCATCTTTTTGCCCAGAAGAGGGCGTTTTGGCCTGTTAGCCTCTGTTGGCACCACTAGGTGCGCAGCATTTAGGCTGTCAGCTGTTTTTCATCATCCACTCCATAAAAGCCTGGGAGAGACACCATAACTCTGCCGAGTTATCAGCTTACCAAACAGGTAAACTATCTCAACCGTTTTGTGCCGTTCGCACATTCATTGTAACTGAAGTCTTTGCAGTTGTGACTTATACTTGTAGCCAAGTTTGTGGAGGTTGGAGGAGTTGGCGTCTCCACTCCTCGCTTCTGACTTACTGAGTATAATCTTTGACACTGCACGTCCTCCAGTTTTCCTCTGCACTCTGGGAGTATTTGGATTTATTCCTTCAGGAGGATTACTGAGTTTTTGCTGACTGTTTGCTGGGTGTACACACACCCATCTAATCTGTTTTTGCTCCTGCCAGCAGTACCGGTCCCACAGCCTCGAGCGGTGGCCACCTGGGGGTACCAGGACTTGGCGGCTCTGGTGTGTTGCAGGCCTCCAACTGGCGGTGGTACTTCGTGGGTCCCGGCTCTTCTCTGGATAGGCGTCTCCTACCCTCGGGCCTGCCCACGTGTCACCATTATTATTAATTGGACTCTGCATATTTGGAATCCGTTTGCATCTTTGCATAATAAATTATTTATTGGTATTCCTATTGACCGCTCATTTACGCCCCCTAACATGGGTCCATGCAATCACTTTCTCAACAGCAGTAATTATAATGTATAAGGAAGTTCCCCCCCCGTTCAAATAGCCTCGATGATGTGAGGGCAGCACTGTTGCCTCACAGCAAGAGGGTCATGGGATCAATTCCTGTGACCTTTCTGTGTGGAGTTCGCATGTTCTCCCCGTGTTTGCGGGAGTTCCCTCCGGCTTCCTCCCTCATCCAAACACATGTGATTGATGATGCTTTGCAAGATTGTATTGTAAAAAAGGGGCAGAATATATAAGACTTGTTCTTCCAAACTGCTCCTTTTCGTTCAATGGTTTGTAATGTTTTGTTAATTTTGCTTTTCTGTTTTTTCTTTTAAATGAATGAAATAAATCCTCAAAAAAAAAAAAAAAAGACAATTTGATGGCAATAACAGACTGATTATTTTCACAGCGTATATGCACAACGCGGCTTAGAAATGTAAAGAGCGCTGCCTTCTACAAGACGTAAATGTCAGAAGTTTGAAATGTCAAGTCAAAGCAAACAGAAGTGTTTGAGTGAAAGGGAAGCGACTGACGTGCTGTTCAGGATGATGTAACAACAAACCTTCAATCTGAGATATGATCGGGAGATTTTTTTTTGAGAAGTCCAAAAAACGTGTGATGCTCAGAGATACTGCAGCTATTTTTAATATTGACTCACCTCAGATATCAGTGCAACAACAGACAGCAGACATCTCACTGACATGACTTGGTAAGAATAGAAGCTGAAGAAGTGGGTTTAAGCTGCATTCGATGTTTGACAGTGAAGGAGTTGTTTTAACAAACACAACAATCTATCAGTTTGGCAGCAAAATAACAAACATGGCACAAAATTGTGCCGCCAAAGAGATTATGTTGTTGTTGTTGCTGTCTGTCTCTGTCTTGACGTCAAGAGATTTCAATAAAAGTTGTTGTAAAGGTAGACTGTGGGTCAAGAAAGAGCTGATGACATTTTGGTGCAGATCCAGAACAAGATGTGTATCTTGCTTTTGATCTTAATTCCTTTGATCCTGTAATCATAATTGTTAATTTTATCAGTCAGTCTCAAAGATGAGTGAAGACCAGGATGAAAATTCATCAGTTTGGATCAAAGGTCAGAATAACACCAGGATAAAAGTAAATCATTCAGCGATCAAAATCGAAGCTCATGGTCAAGTCTCATCACTCAGGATCAAAGGTCAGAATCAAAGATGATGCATCAGAATCCAACATCAGCATCAAAGTTAATCAGGATCAAAGGTCATGTTCAAAGATGAGCACTCAGAATCAAACATCAGCATCAAAGTTAATCCATCAGGATCAAAGGTCAGCATTAAAGATGAAGGCTCAGAAACAAAGATCACAGTCATATTTCATCATTTACTGGACCGTCGTGGTGAACAAAGTGCTGCCTGATTTTCGATATATAGAAATGTGTGACAATTGTTGGTTAACTAGGTTGCTAATGGGTTATTGATCAGTGGTGTAAAATCTGGTCCATTTCCAAGGACCTCCAGGGGCTAAAGTTGGGTCCCAGTCCAACCCTGAATCCAACAAACACAGAAGTTCTACATGCTCTCAGCTCTTGAGACTTTATATAACTTTTTTCTTCAAACTCTTTTATTAAGAACCAGGTTCAGTTTCTTTGAAGTTGCAATGATCGCTCCATCTTTGGTGTGAATATTTGATTATTTTGGAAAGAGGTAAAACATTTTTCTCAATGTGTGAAAGCCTTTTACATCCCTCAACAAACTTCTGAAGATGTGAAGTCTGGCCAAAATACTCTCACACATTAAACAGTCAAAACTTCAGCCAGATCCTCGGGGTGGGGACAGACGTGCAGTCGTGTATGTATGGGATGAGGCCCGTCGTTCACGTCTCAGTAAATCTGCTGCTGGGTTGTGTTTCTGCATAATCATATACTGTGAGAGCGCACGTGGGTCTGTGTGTGTGTGTGCGTGACAGACAGAGACACAGATCACTGACCCCAATAATCCTCTTTCTCCCAGCATCCCCAACGCCTTCCTGGGTGGAGCTCCGCTGTCGCCGTGGTAACCAGCCCAGTGGAGGAGGGAGAGGAGCTGCAGCAGCAAACGCTCTGGTTTCTCTGTGGGATGTAGTGATGAGCGCTGAAGCGGCAGAGACACGCTGGCTTCGTGTCCGGGCTGCACTCGTTACATTACTCCAGTCGCCTTGCCTTCGTTTCGCTGACAGCTCCGTCGAATGAGACACGGCGGCAGGAGCGCCTCAACCCCGTGTGTTTTTTTTTTCCCTCCTCCCTGACAGAACTCATGTTTGGCTTCTGATGAACGAACATTTTCTCCCTCCATCTCTGTTTTCTGTCTTTTCTCAATTTTCTATTTTTTTCTTTAGTGCTGCTCCTTTGGTGATATTTTTATGAAGATAACGTTCCTCCATTTGTTTCGGTTATCACTCATTTCCATTCTGTCCCATTTCAAACAGTGCAGATTATAATCTCAAATTTTCTTCTGAAGACTAAAATTGGCACACTGATGGACTGATGCAACCTAAACCCTTCCCAGACCCCCCAGAAACCAGACTCAGACACCAAACAAATGGTAAAAGGACTGCGCTTTTATAAGCGCTTTACATTCACACGCACACATCCACACACACACTGATGTCAGGGTGCTGCCATGCCGGGTGCTCAACTGCACATTGGGAGCAATTTGAAGATTAAGAACCTTTATGACATGGGGAAGTGCAAATGTAATGAAAGTGGTGATGTTACTGAAGATTTTGCAGGGTGATTTATGTATGAGACAACAGTTCATGCAGGAAGTCATTCAAACTCAGCTCGATGGGACTCAAGGCAGTGAAATCCCACATGCAAAGTGAGCAGCACAACACTGCAAAATCAGCGCACCATCAACACCAGAGTATGTCTCAGTTCTGTCCTCGTCCCCACTGTACCTCCACCTCCGCACTTGGCTGTACACCTCCCTTATTGTGATACAACCCCTGGCAAAAAATTATGGAATCACCGGCCTCGGAGGATGTTCATTCAGTTGTTTAATTTTGTAGAAAAAAAGCAGATCACAGACATGACACAAAACTAAAGTCATTTCAAATGGCAACTTTCTGGCTTTAAGAAACACTATAAGAAATCAAGAAAAAAAGATTGTGGCAGTCAGTAACGGTTACTTTTTTAGACCAAGCAGAGGAAAAAAATATGGAATCACTCAATTCTGAGGAAAAAATTATGGAATCACCCTGTAAATTTTCATCCCCAAAACTAACACCTGCATCATATCAGATCTGCTCGTTAGTCTGCATCTAAAAAGGAGTGAACACACCTTGGAGAGCTGTTGCACCAAGTGGACTGACATGAATCATGGCTCCAACATGAGAGATGTCAATTGAAACAAAGGAGAGGATTATCAAACTCTTAAAAGAGAGTAAATCATCACACAATGTTGCAAAAGATGTTGGTTGTTCACAGTCAGCTGTGTCTAAACTCTGGACCAAATACAAACAACATGGGAAGGTTGTTAAAGGCAAACATACTGGTAGACCAAGGAAGACAAAGCGTCAAGACAGAAAACTTAAAGCAATATGTCTCAAAAATCGAAAAATGTACAACAAAACAAATGAGGAATGAATGGGAGGAAACTGGAGTCAACGTCTGTGACCGAACTGTAAGAAACCGCCTAAAGGAAATGGGATTTACATACAGAAAAGCTAAACGAAAGGCATCATTAATGTTGTGAAAGTGTCGTGACACGGACCCACAACAGGGGGCGTTAATGAACGGACAATGGATAAGCCAAAAGTAACAATTTAATGTTGTGAATCACACAACGACGTACAGACAATAACAATATGGTGGACTGTCAATCATACACCAGGTGACGTGTGGGCAGGCTCGACGATAGAAGACGCCTGGCGAGAGAAGAGCCGGATCCCCACACAGCTTCCACCACCAACGGAGCTGAAGAACACCGGAGCCGCCAAGCCCTGCGCCCCAGGTGGCCGCTGTCTTCAGCAGTCAGACCCGGTACTGCTGGCAGAAAACAGAGACAGTCCTGATGAGTGTGAGTTCGCACACTCAGTAATCCCACAGTCAGTGTTTAGTTAGGAGGGAGCACCTCCACCTCCAATCACACACTCGTGCAGCTCCTGTTTGACCACTTATCTGGTTTGGGGTGTGAGACGAAGCCGTCGCTGATCACACCAAACGCCAATCCCACAGATAAGGACATACCAGGAAAACGGCTGCAAAGAAGTTCAGATTAATACTCAATGTTTTGAGTCAGCAGAGAAAATTACCTGAATGGTAGCTGATTTCTCGGCGAGGAGGTGGAGTTGCAGTCCGGCCTTTATGGTGATGGTGATGAGATGAATGGGTGACAGCTGGTGCTGAGGATGAGTGACAGCTGTCTCTCCCGGTGGCTCCGGCAGCCTTTTCGTGCTTGAAGCCCGCACTCCAAGCAGGGCGCCATCTGGTGGCGGTGGGCCAGCAGTACCTCCTCTTCAGCGGCCCACACAACAATTAACACCTAAACAGAAAAAAACAAGGTTACAATGGGCTAAGGAAAAGCAATTGTGGACTGTGGATGACTGGATGAAAGTCATATTCAGTGATGAATCTCGAATCTGCATTGGGCAAGGTGATGATGCTGGAACTTTTGTTTGGTGCCTTTCCAATGAGATTTATAAAGATGACTGCCTGAAGAGAACATGTAAATTTCCACAGTCATTGATGATATGGGGCTGCATGTCAGGTAAAGGCACTGGGGAGATGGCTGTCATTACATCATCAATAAATGCACAAGTTTATGTTGATATTTTGGACAATTGAAAGGATGTTTGGGGATGATGAAATCATTTTTCAAGATGATAATGCATCTTGCCATAGAGCAAAAACTGCAAAAACATTCCTTGCAAAAAGACACATAGGGTCAATGTCATGGCATAGGGTCAATGTCAATGAGCAGATCTGATTTGATGCAGGTGTTAATTTGGGGGATGAAAATTTACAGGGTGATTCCATAATTTTTTCCTCAGAATTGAATGATTCCATATTTTTTCCTCTGCTTGGTCTAAAAAAGTAACCGTTACTGACTGCCACAATCTTTTTTCCTTGATTTCTTATAGTGTTTCTTAAAGCCAGAATGTTGCCATTTGAAATGACTTTAGTTTTGTGTCATGTCTGTGATCTGCTTTTTTTCTACAAAATTAAACAACTGAATGAACATCCTCTGAGGCCGGTGATTCCATAATTTTTGCCAGGGGTTGTAGTAAGTCCCTTCGGCTGCTCCCTTGTTTGCACTCGGGGTCGCCACAGCAAATTCAAGATGGATCTGCATGTTGAATTGGCACAGGATGCCCTTCCTGACGCAACTCCACATTACATGGAGAAATGTGGCAGGGGTGGGATTTGAACCCAGAACCTTCTGCACTGAAACCAAGGGCATTAACCACTTGGCCACCACCCCTGCTACCTACCTTATTGTGATGGTGGTCTTAAATTTCATTCTAACATTATAAAAATCTTAAAATGGCTTAAATCTTTGTTGCCTTGCAGTTCCAGTTACAACAGTCTGGTTTAATACCCAAGAAGTCAAACACTGACCACAGTCTAGTCCTGTGAGTACTCCTAGAACACAAGCATGGTGATCGACAATGCCTTTTTTTTTACAGCTCATGCTGATTTTGCAAAGCATTTGATTCAGTTGATTGGACTGCCCTTTAGGACATACTGAGAATTTGTGGGATACCCAAGAAGATCCTGGACATCATAGCCAGTCTATACAGATACTGTGAGTGCTGTGTGGAGCAGAGGTAGAGACTCTGAGATTTCCTTGTGAAAACTGGTGTCCATCAGGGATGTGTTTGGGTCCTTCAGTGTTCAATGTTTGCATGGACTGGGTGTTGAGTAAGGTTGTGGAACCCAGCAAATTTGGGGCTTTTGTTGGTGAGGAAAGGCTTACTGATCTTGACTTTGTGAATGAAGCTGTGATCTTTGTGGAATCAATAGGTACTCTGATTGTTACACTTGAAGCTGAGTGAGTAATCAGAATGTCAGGGTTTGTTATTATCCTGGATCAGGCCCCAGGTCCATTCTTTTAATAACTTCCTGGACTCCACCATCAAAAGTGCAACTGCATGTGGTGAAAGTCTTGAACGTGTAGAGACATTCAGCGTCATTTACAGTTTTCTGGCGGTTGCTCCCCCCGCCCTCCCTTTGCCGGTTGTACAGCACGTACAGTGAGGGCTCAGAATAGAAAAAATTGACTCGTAATCTCTTTGTTTTGTTGGTAAATGTTGTAAGATGAATTGATTTGACCTTTAGAAGAGCAAATTAATTTAATGAGCGTCAGCAGAGTGACAAAAATGATTGTAAAGAGACTCGAAGGATTAAATAAATTATGAGTGATTAGAGCAGAACTCGAACAGAAATGAACCCACACAAAATGCACAAGTGTTTAAAATCAGCAGCTGTCCTGTTTGGTTAACTTACCGAATGATGTCTGTATAGTTATAAATTGATGGATGTTTACATCTGTGAAGCAGGAACAGGCTGATATTAAGGTCTAGTCAAATGCTGTATAATGTGATCTTTTTTGAATCAGTGCATAGAATAGAATAGAATAACCTTTATTGTCATTGTATGGGGGGGTACAACAAAGTTGGAGGGCCCTCCCAGAGAGCAACTGTAGGACACAAAAAAAGACATACCCAGATTGTTGCAGCTCTTGAGAAGTCGAGTGAGGATTTGACTTGTCTGGGTTTGTGATTTGTCTTGGATTAAGACTAGGATCCCAGCCTTTACTGACTTCTGCACACTGGCAGAGGAGCTAAACAGCTTCTTTTCTCAGTTTGAAACCACCACCACACACCTGCAGTGACTGCTTCCCCCCAGTTCCAGCACCTCACCTCTCTTTCTCCAGGAGCATGACGTGAAGAAAACCTAAGAGCAGTGAACCCCAGGAAAGCTGCTGGCACTGACGGTATCCCAGGGGCGGTGATTAAAGCATGTGCAGACCATCTGGCAGGGATCCTCACCAAACTTTTCAAACTCTCCCTGACACATGCCATAGGTCCCACATGTTTGAAGGCCTCCACCATCGTCCCCATCCCCAAAAAACCTGCCATAGACAACCTGAATGACTAGACCCATTGCCCTGACATCTATAATCATGAAGTACCTGGAGCGATCAGTCTCCCAGCACATCAGAGACTGCTCCCTCCCTCCTACCCTCAAACCCCATCAGTTTGCTTACAGGCCAAATCTGTCTACAGAGGACACCATTTCCCTTACTTTCCACACAGTGCTGAGCCACCTGGAGAACAAGAAGAGCCATGTAAGGATGCTCTTCGTGGACTACAGCTCAGCATTTAACACCTTTATACCGGACATTCTCATCACCAAACTTCTGAAATTGCAGATTTCTCTTTCCACCTGTAAATGGATTAAAAACTTTCTGACGAGCCGCCCACAGTCTGTGAGACTTGATCCCCATCACTACTCCACACTCACACTCAGCACTTGTTACCCTCAAAAGCTACATTCTGAGCCCTCTACTGTACGCCCTGTACACCTACGACTGATCTCCAACCCACCCAACCAACTGCATTATAAAATATGCAGATGATACCACAGTGGTTGGACTAATCTGCGATGGGGATGAGACAGCGTACAGGGCCGAGGTGGAAGAACTGCTGCTCTGGTGATCAGAGAACAATCTGACCCTGAAAGTTCAAAAGACAAAAGAACTCTTCACAGACTTCAGGAGAACAGGCAGGACCCCCCACTCCCCATAAATAGAGAACAGGTGTAAACTGTCACCACCTTCAGGTTTCTAGGCACCCGCAACTCTGCAGACCACACCTGGACCTCTAACATCAAGGTTCTGATTAAGAAGGCTCAGCAGCGGCTGGCTACACTTCCTGCATGTACTCAGGAGGAACAACCTGGACACACAAAGCTGCTGCTGGCCTTCTATCAGTCCTCCTTGGAGAGTGCACTGACATACTGTCTGGGTGTGTGGTACGCAGGCTCCACAGCCGAGGACAGAAAGACGGTGCAGAGGGTCACAAACACTGCTCTAAAGATTACTGACTGCCTTCTGCCCAGACTGGAAAACATCACCACATCCTGTTTAGGAGAACCAAGGCCATCACAGGAGACCCTTCACACCCTGCCTACCCCCTGTTTGACCTGTTGCCTCTGGGAGATTCTACAACAAAATCCCACACCAGCAACTGACAAACAACTTCTTCTCCTCGACCATACATACTGCAAACACCCATGGATACACCCCCCCGTCCGGACAATAACCAACCCAATCTACCTCCACCCCTCCCCCCGCTAGTGTTCACAATCACTGCCCTAAACATTTACAGCCACATTTTAAACTGTACTTTATTCACATGTTTACATTTATATATACATACCTCCATTTTTTTGCACTACTCCATAGTTTGTAGTATATATGTTAAAGTGGAAACTGCGATCAATCGCAGTTTCTACGTTGACATGCATTAGCATACAGTACATATTTCATATTTAAACATTTTTTGTGGCGTGTAAGATGTATTGTTTCTATTCTATTCTACTCTTCCTGGACTCAACCATCAGAAGTGTATCTGTAGGTGGTGAAAGTCTTGAATGTGTAGAGACATTCACTTATCTCTGCAGTGATGTACATGTTTCTGGGTCCTGGGCCTTTGAGATCAAAAGACCCCTGGGAAGAGCTTATGGAGTCATGAATTTGCTGGGCAGATGTGTTTGGTCTTGACAATGCCCAGTATCTTTGCAGTAGAATGAAGATCCAAGTCCTGGCACTACCACTCTTACTGTGCAGTTGTGAGACATGGACACAAACCATGATTAGATGTCTTTGGTGTTAGGTCTCTTTGGAGGATGCTTGGGTACTGCTGGAATGAGGTTGTCTCACTGAGTGGTTACTTAGGGACACTAAGATGAAGAGTATCACTTGCATTGTGAGGGAGCATCAGCATCGATATTTTGGCCATGTGGTGCGTTTCTCTGTGCATCATCATGATTTGAAGCATTTTCTACTCCACACTGCTATTCATTTGGTGCAAATGCCAAATGTAAACTAGAGTGCATTGTGCTAAGGTGTTATGCTTATTTACCTAATTAATTAGTTATGGGCAGAGGTGTGTTTTGGGCATAATGTGAACTAAATAAGTACATCATCTCTCATTGCATTTAAGACACACGTCTGCCAGGTGCTGGTGCATTATTAATGAAATGGTGAATTCATAAGTCAGAGGTTTGCTGGCACATGAGCAGAAGCAGCTGGAAAAAGAGACAGACAACACAAAACTCCTGTTGCAGTGCCACAAAATGCTGGATGCCTTGCCAAGCTCAGTAACCTCATGAAGCTTCTCACTTCATGACACTTCATTATCAGTGTTGCAGAATGTTTTTTGTGTCCACCAGTGGTCCAGGGACCATGCTCATATGGTACACCTGGTTCACCTTGGTGTTTCAGAAATACCTCACCCAGAACTGCCTGATTGAGCAAAAGGATGAGATTCCACACTGACACGTGTCGCCTGCAGCACTAATTACAGTAAGGTAAAACCTGTTAACTCTGACCCACACTGGAAATACTGTGCTTTCACATGCAAACATGGACTGAGGCAGGTTAGAGTGTGTAATTAGTGTTTGTAATGTGTTTTGTGTCAAAACATGCTGTTATGTATCCTAATTATGTATCATTAGCGGTTTTTGTTTTAAACCATGTTTAAGGTCTGAACTCTGTGAAAACTAAATGCACCTGTTTTTGTGGATCATGAAACTCCAGATGAAAGACTTGAAATCTGGCATAAATGTGATCAGTTTTTCCATGTTAAGGTTAGAATGTGTGAGATTAGTGTTTGTAATGTGTTTTATGTCAAAACATGCTGGTATGTATCCTAATTATGTATCATTAGCGGTTTTTGTTTTAAACCATGTTTAAGGTCTGAACTAAGTAAGTAAGTAAGTACTGTGTCAACATGGCGGTGCAACATGGCGGCCTCCAACTGACTATGGATGTTATATTGCATTTCTGCTAATAAACATCCTGTCATGGTCATCCCCTCAGGGTTTAGGTATTAATTTATTGATTTATTTCCTCAGTGTAATTTCACTGGAAATTACACTGTCTTTTGTATTGTGCTATTTTTCAGATTGCCCATGTGTTTGTCTCCGTCTGGTGTTCACGGGTTGGGCTGCACTGCCTGCTGTTTGTGTGCACAGCTGCACTTCATTCGTTTCACCTGCTCTCACTTGGGTCATGTCCTCACAGTGATGCAGAAGAGGAATGTTCTTGTATGTTGGGAATCACTTAAAACCATAATCAAGACTTCAGGAGTCCACAGATCTTGTGGGGGTTCCTCTTGCGACCATGTGAGTTATGATACGTTGCCAGAATTTGCCTAATTAAAATTTTTAATCCATCATTTAAATGAGTTCTCAGAAATGTCAGTCCTTTTTGTGAAGTAATAGCTGGTGGTTGTACAGCACAGTGAGGGCTTGGAATAGAAAAATTTCTCTCGTAATCTCTGTTTTGTTAGTACATGTTGTAAGATGAATTCATTTGACCTTTATAAGAGCAAATTAATTTGAGCGTCAGTAGATTATTGTAAACAGACTCGAAGGATGAAATAAATTATGAGTGATTAGAGCAGAACTCTAACGGGAATGAACCCACACAAAATGCACAAGTGTTTGCGATGGGGTGGGTGCTGTGACACTAAAGAAATCTCAATTCAGAAGTGATCAACAACTGTCCTGTCTCGTTAACTTACCTTGTGTTGTCAAATGCTATAAAATGTGATCTTTGTGGAATCAGTGCATACCCTGATTGTTGCAGTGCTAGAGGGGTGGAGCGAGGATTTATAGTGTTTGGGATTTGGGATTAGGACTAGGATGCGAGCATTTACGGACTTCCTGAACTCGACCATCAGAAGTGTTTCTGTATGTGGTGAAAGTCTTGATCGTGTACAGACATTCCCTTATCTCTGCAGTGATGTTCGTGTTTCTGGGTCCTCAGCCTTTGAAATCAAGAGATGCTGGGAGGAGATTATTTAGTCATGAGGTCAATAAATATGTGTTTGGTGATGCCGACCTCTGCATTAGAAGAAAAATCCAAGTCTCTGGGGTCCTGCTGCTTCATTTCTTACTGTACTAGAGCTCTTTGTGAAATTCTGTTGCACATGTAGTTATTCTATTGTGCCTGCATTAATGGTAAATGTCCACCAGGTGGACATATTGCTCCATTTCAAGAACCACGGGACAAGACAATGACCAACCTGTTGCTTATAGTAGTAGATAGTTGTTAGACTTGGACGCTAGCCAGTGGCCTAAGGTGAAGCCTGTATGTCTTTGGTATTGGGTCTCTTCAGAGGATCCTTGGGTCCTGGTGGAAAGACTTTGTATCAAACAAGCAGTTAGTGAGACCAGCAGGAGGATCACTTGCATTGTGAGGGAGCGTCAGCATCTACATTTTGATCGGGTGGCGTATTTGTCTGTGCATGATCTGGCACGCGGGTGTCTCATGTGAGTGACAGCAGTGTCTGGAGAAGACCAAGAGGATGCCTGTGTCTCACCTGGCCATGGGAGATGGATGGTTACTTTGGAGAGGTGGTGAATGAATGATTGTCTGTCTGGGGGAGTTCTGTAGTGTGGAGGATGAGGTGGCACCAGTGCAGGCTCCCAGAGCTCACTTGACTTGTGAGATGTCAAAAACAAAATAAGAAGGGGAATCCCAAATGTAACAACTGTGTCCTACATGTTTGACCATGAAATTCTAGTATAGCAGCACATGAAACACTAACTTTTGAAAAGCCTGGACTCCATCAAATATTTGGACATGAACTTGACCTGACATTGTGATTTCAGATCAGTTTTTCATTCTGAATTCAGCCATTGCACTGCATGTCAATGACTGTTCTCGGTCAGGATTCACAGGACTTTGACTATGTTCAGTCAATATGTGATGCCAACCACATTCAGAGAAGAGAGGTCGGACTGGCTATATACACCACGGGTTGTGCATATTGCGAAGATATGAATGCACAATATGCACCACCCGAGGCAGCCATGTTTCATTTTGGGATGGTGTGGGAAGTTTAAATATTACTAGATCAAATATTTAGCTGTGAAATCTGACTTTATCAGAAGGCTTTTCGAATTTGACCTGGAAAGTGCAGAGGAAGCCATATTGCATTTAATATTATATATTAAATTTGTGTAGATGAGGGTGGTGCAAATGGTAAATCTTCATGTACATAGCTTTTACCTTTGGAGGTTGTGTGAAATGTGATTCCAATCTGATGTCTTTAGACGTGTCAATATGGACGCTCAAATCAGGTTTTAAATATCTTGTCAGTGCAAAGTCCAGAGCGACGGTAAAGCTGGACTTCATGCTGTGACGTTTGGACACACAAATCCGTCCGATGTCTTACAAATAACAGCACAGACGGTCTGTAAGATTTGAGGGGAAAGTAATCAGATTTGCCTACAAGCTGAACGTTGCCAAACAAACTGCTCATACTGGACTTAGTGTGTAACGGTAAGTAGATGTTAATGTCTCATGATGGCCTGAGCAGACACTCTCTCTCTACTACTAGTAGTATTGGGCAGAAAGTTTGACTTTACTCTATGACCTTGACCTTTCTTCTTAAAACGATGATATTTTTTTTATCCCTGGCTGGCCTTGACCGACTACCAACTTTGATCCATTGTGGATCAAAGTTGTTTGAGTTGTACTGAATGCTCCCACAAAATGCCATCACCACATCTGGTCTGAATTAGGCCATGGAATAAGCATGGTCCCCTGTGCCCCCCCCATCCTGTAAAGTCTAAAATATAAAAGAAGTGGTAACAAAAATATTGAGACTCACTGACATATGAGCACTTTCATTGACCTACCCTAGCCTAAAGCAAATGTCCGATATTTTTTCCGCACAACATAAAGTTATCTTCATCATTTAAGCAAATGGGAAATAAGACACCAAATGGTAACTGTCCTTACATAGAATTGACTACATTTTAAATTATGTGCACAGCTTTATTGTGTCAACAGGTATACTTGATTGAAATATGATATCCTGTGAAAAATAAACATTCTTGCACAAAAACAGGGGGTGCACGGGGACCATGCTGACCCATGGCCTAAATTCTAGAGACCAGTGGAACAGATAAACCACAACAAGTAACAGCTGAGAACTTTCAACCTGACTTCTTCCATGATTCATAGATGGTGACAGTTCCAGTTCTGACTGCTTCAGTTCAATTTTTTTTCTCAAGATGGTTTAATTTCTTTCAGCTCTGACACACATTTCAACTCTGACTTAATTTTTAATTTTTGTATTAAGCTTCTTGCTTTGATTTTACTGATTTACGTATGTCATATTGTAGTAATTTTTAAGCGTAATAATCATGCAGGTTTGTTTTTAATCTTTACTAATTGACATGTTGTTCAACCTGTGGCAGTCAGGTTGTAAAAAACAAATAAATAAAATCATCTCACTGACTAGCTTAAAGTCAAAAAATTCATAATTAAGCTCGATTTTTTTTAACTTTATTTTCTTAACACAATTAATTGAAGTTCTCAGTTCAGCAGTTTAATTGCTACAGTAACTGTGACGTTATTGTTCTTAATAAAACATTTTGTTTACACTGATGGTGGGGGGTTGACCTATTTCTCACAAACGTCATTAACTGACAAAATCTGCCGTCTATTGTTTTACTGAAACGCCCAACTGTCTACAGTTTTATGACAGTGAAAAAAAATGTTGAAAGGCACCAAGTGTTTTGCGGCGTTCTAGAGTTTGCCGTGGATTTTGGGATATGTTGTAAATGAATTCCCTCTTGCTGTACCCAGGCACTCGTGTTTTTAGCTGCTGACTCATGAGTAGCTGAACTGTTAATGAATGAGCGGCTGCAGCGGCTCCATGAATGAAAAGAAGCAGCAGCTGCGCGCCTTTACGCGCCGCCGCGCTTCTCCTCTCGGTCGCCACGCGGCGCTGTTCGTACCCCACAGTGCAGGATTTACTGTATTTAGGGACTCTACTCGGAGTCGCTCCCGTTACCTTTGTGAAATTGCGTCTTCCTGTCACATGCGCTGAATGGCACGCGGGCGCACGAGTGACAGCGACGCAAAGCAGCGCTGATCCGGCGGGCAGCTGCACGAGGACGCGAGGCGCATGACAGCGAGTGCCAACAGCAGCATCAGCGGCGGCGTCAGGACGCGCGGGGGTCACGGCACGTTGGCGCGTGTGGCCGTCAAAGTTGAGCCGTGTACAATGGTGATAAATGGTTCTGACCTGAACGCCTCCTCCTCTGACTCCGTCCTCAGCCGGCCGCCGTGGGTCACCACAACTTTGGGCTGCCTCCTCATCTTCACCATCGTCGTGGACATCCTCGGAAACCTCTTGGTGATTTTCTCTGTGTATCGCAACAAGAAACTCCGGAACGCAGGTGAGTCAAGTTCGCGCGCATCATCCAAAACAAGTCTCTTTTACGCACAGGCAGACTTTTGTCTGTAAAGACTCTTGTCGCCGATTAAAGGTTTTCAGTTTCATCTTTGATTTTATTCATTTATTTATTTTGCATTTAATATACAACCTTCCATAAAGACACTCTAAACTTATTGTTCGATCCTTAGGTCCTTGGTTCCTGCCGGACCTTTTGCCTACTTTTGCGCATACTTTGTTTTCCAGCAGCAGATTTAATTTGTCAGTTTTTATTAATTCGCGCTCCGTGGGCCCGTTGACCTAGGGTTTAATTAGGATTTGGGCTGCAGATGAAATTGCGCGCCCTCACATTGCACGTTGCATGCTGGGAGTAAACTGGCCGCAGGGCGCGTCAGGCGCTTTGTGTGACTTCTCCACCCCAAACCACCACTCCGGATTTTTCTCTCATGTGCGCGGGAACAGTAAATGCGCACTCTGCACGAGGCTGTGACTGCTCCCTAAGCTGTGCTGCCCTGGATTTTGTTTGCGCACAAGCAGCTGTGACGGAGAACATTGAAGTGACGTTATACCCCTGTTCCGCGGAGCGCCCTTTCATCCCGAATAGCAAATCAGGGCGCGTTTTGAAGCATCACAGTAACTTCTTGATCCATCTTTCAGTCTTGAACAAACTTGGTATATGCCGTAGTTACGGCCATCATCGGCACCAGTTTTGAAATCGGGGTGAAATTTTCGAGTCATTCAAAAAAAATCATCCCCAATTCTGCATCATTATGTGGTCACTTCTGAGTGTTTGTAGTCTTAACGTCTGCAGGATCTCAGCATTCTGGAATTTCAATAAATTTAAACTTGAGTGGATTTGACTTTTGAAAAAGAGTCATGAGTTGTATTGCTTTGGTGTACTTTGATCTGTGTGCTTGTAATTAAAATAACTGAACCATCCCTGACATCCATTCATGAGTGTTTGAGTGCAGCTCCTTGGTCTCTGAGTGGTTTCAGGTTGAGTTGTTCTGTGCCATAAAGCAGGGCTCACATGCACGCAGCTCTCAGACGGCACAATCATTACTGATGGATAAATAACTGGACCAGATCATGCTTTTTCATGTCAAAAGCATTTTTTTTTGTAGTTGCTGTAATTGAACATGATCAAACTGAAGTATCACTATGACAACTGTCAAAATCAATAATTTAGCTACCACTGAGGCTGGATGTCTGATTTGGAGTTTAAACTTTACTGACACCAATTTGATGCTGCTGTTGTTGAAGCTTCAGTATTTTTTTTTATTTGGGTGAATATGAGAAGACTTGACCTCTGACCGTAGTGACCCCTCATTTTTCAGTACATGCTCAGTGTGTTTCAAATCTGCATGTTCTTTATAGTAGAGGATAACTCAGCTGTTCTAGACTAACATGACCCCATTGAAGAACTTGGGATATGTGCCAAGGGACAAACAGTCCGAAAATGACCACACCCTTTTTTGTCCCAAGTGTGACTTCAAATACAGCTGTATTTTCTAAACTGCAGCAGCTACAGATTGCCCAAGGTATTCAAAATGTTCAGAATGACCACTACATATTTGGGAGGGACATCGAAAAGTGTAAAATTTTTATTTTGATATTTTAAGAGAAAATGGTTAAAATTGTTGGGAAGGTGTCGTAGCACGGACCCACAACAGGGGGCGCAAATGAACGGACAATGAATAAGCCAAAAAGTAACAATTTAATGTTGTGACAACACACAACTAAATACACAAAATTTGTAAAGTCAATTAACACCAGGTGACGTGTGGGCAGGCTCGAAGATAGAAGACCCCCGACGAGAGAGAAGCCGCGTCCCACACGGCTTCCACCACCAACGGTCTGAAGAACACCGGAGCCGCCAAGTCCCGAGTCCCAGGTGGCCTCTGTCTTCGGCTGTCGACCCTGGTACTGCCGGCAGAAAACAAAGGACAAGATGAATGAGTGTGAGTCCGCACACTCGGTAATCCACAGTCTGCACTCAGTTAGGAGGGAGCACCTCCACCTCCAAACACACACTCGTGCAGCTTCTGTTTCAACCACTTATCTGGTTTGGGGTGTGAGGCGAAGCCGTCGCTGTCACACCAAATGCCAATCCCACAGATAAGGACGAACACCACAGGATAACGGCTGCAAAAGAAGTCCAAATTATCATTCAACAATACAAGTCAGCAGAGAAAATTACCTCTTCGGTAGTCGATTTCTCGGCGGGGAGGTGGAGTTGCAGTCCGGCTTATATAGTGGTGTAGATGAGTGACAGCTGGTGCGATGAGTGACAGCTGTCACTTCTTCTGGGTCTGGCGCCCTCTCGTGCTTGGAGCCCGCACTCCAAGCAGGGCGCCCTCTGGTGGTGGTGGGCCAGCAGTACCTCCTCTTCAGCGGCCCACATAACAAAAATAAGTATGTCAACTTATTACCGTACATCAAAAGAAAATGAACATTTGCTGAATATAATGAAATTTTATTTTCAGACATACTGTTATCAATGGAATATTGATTTAACTTGAAAAATACAAAACAAAACTTGTTTCTTTAGCAGACAGCAGCATCTAGAGATCTTAAGTGTTTTAAAGATTATCAGGGAAATTTCCTAAAATATCACACGCTTTTGTGACCCTTCTAAATGTGTACAGGTCATTCTGAACATACTGAGTATGTTGGATTTTGGCATGTATCCCAAGCTGTTCATTGGGGTCACATTAGTCTGGCACAGTGGAGTTCTCTCCTAAATGATGTGCCTCCATGTGTCAGCTAGGTCCCAGACTATTACAGCACGGGCGTTTTTACGTGCACAGACATAGAAATGTGGAACTTGGAGAATGTTTGAGCCCCTTTAAAGACATTCAATGACGGCTTTTTAGTGTCTGAAAGTCAGAAAATTGGTACAAAAATTGCCATTTCATCAGTGTAAATGTTTAACAAACGTGAGCTCCTGCAGAACTGTGGATGAACTGCATGACGGAATATTGAACAAAGTGTAAGATAAGCGGTGGAACTGGGGAAACGGCATCATTGAAGTGATTGTCTTAATTATGGCTAATTGCATCAAAGGTCATAATGCATCAGCAGGATTTTAATTAGGATGCACTAATCCTTATCGTCTCTGCAGCGTACGGCTTAATGTTGCTCGTATCACTTCCTCGTCCGTCAGTCAGCCTCCTAAAATATTCACACAGTGACTGCAGAACCAAAGGGTTCCCGTTTTTTGTAAATTGAATGCTCAGGTCAGTAAAGGAGCAGATTTTACTTCATAAAATGATTCGCTTCAAGCTGAAATGGTTAATCAAAGAAGTGCTTCAGACGATGGGTTGCTGTTCTGGTAAATGGTAAATGAAGCGGTTATTTCATGAATCATTTTTCAAATGCTTGTCAGTAATTAAGCGAGATGCTGCACAAATGACTTTAATATGTTTGAAATGCTAAAAAAGTTAAATAGTCATTGATTCAAAATGCTACATGAATCATTGCATTCCATAAAACAAGTCTTTATTGATCGCACACCTTCACTTAACAAAATCAGACAGGTGGACAAGAGACAGATGAGTGAAAATTAAATACAGTTAATGAAAATTAAACAAAAGCTATGTACAGAATTTTCTCAACTTGTTAAAATGGTAAATGATTGCTTCAGAAAATCATTGTTTTTAAAACACATGAAACCTTGATGCCCCTCCACTGCCCACTTTTCCAACATTAAATTCTGACCAGTTAGGCTGAAGAACATTTCACTGCCTGCATTATACCCCTGTCACACATTTTAGCCAGCGTATTATAAATGCTGGCATACTCTGGCGTACGTCAAATAAGTTATGGGTAAGTTTGGTATAAGTTAAGAGCACATTGAAGTATGCTGATATATGGCGAGTACATCGAAAAATTTTGGGGCATGCACAATATTTTCAACATATGCCAGCGTATATCTCATACGTCCCATATACGCGGACCACAAGATGTAGGTAAGTTATGCAGTCCTCATGCGAACAATTCAGACTGTTAAAAATATTCAAACCATTCACACGCACATAAAGTCTTAATCTTACATGTTAATGTTGTTTCAGTCTGATTCATCATCACAGCCTGACGAAAATGTATCCACATAAAGTTTCCTGATTTTGGAAAAAAATGTCTAAAAATACTTTAATTCCTTGTCGTGGCTGAAGAAACTTGACGCTTCAAAAGAAGTCCCTCTGTGTTTGTCTGCTCCTGGTGCATTTCTCAGCCTGAACCAGAGAACACTGGTGCTTTATGCCACAAGATGGTTAACTTATTTTAAAAGGTGAAAGAGTCACAGGGCCTCATTCATTCATGTCAGCGTTTATCACAGGCAGCAGTCTATTCTTCAGCATTCTGCACACGATAAAAATGAATCCCACGATCCATCAAGAGAAAAATAAAATTTAAAAGATTACTCCCTTTGACCTCTGGGTGCAACAATGTATGCATTTTTGATAAGTTGGCATACACTGGATAAATCGTTGAGGCGTGACCGGGCCCTTAGGGTCAGGAGTTGTGGAAGCAAAGCTTTTTGTCTAACTTTGACCATCATAGAGGCTGCTGACGTGTTTCCGATGGCATTCATGCCTTTGGAGCACATTCACTACTTTCCAGCTAAGATCTGAGGCAGTGCATGCCTAATTGAAGGCTCTTAGAATTTTTCTTTTCTTCACAAAAATAGCAAATGGTGTGCAAATTGTCAGACACATTGATTATAAAGCAGTTTCCATCCAGACTTCCACACTGTTGGATTGTCGTGATGTTGGCGGAGGTTACTGTTTATTTGCCTGGATTGTATTTGCAGGAATTTGACGCTGGTGGAACAAATGAATGCTTGAAATGTAGACTTAGATTGAGCAGCAGTGTAAACTTCCAACAGTGTCATTGAATTCTTCCCACCAAGAATTCAATTTCCGGAACAGACGGACTCTCCTTTATAGGAAAAACAAGTGAGGAAAATTTTTCTTGGCAGGAGTTGAATGTTGTAAGAGGTTGCACAGTGGTCCAGCAATGAGGATAAATTAAACTGCGAGTAATGAAATATACTCAGCAGAGAGCCAACACAGTCACATATTGCAGGCAGCAACACAGCCGACCTCGCCGTCAGTCAGCCGCGGTGAAGCCAGCAGCATGTGGCGAGCAGTTTGAGCTGTGCGTGCTGCCTGGCTGGCTGCAGCATCAGTGCTCTGAGCTCAGCTTAGTGCCAACAAGTCCCTCGTTGTCGTGGTGTGTGTTTTTTTTTTTTTTTTTTTTTGGTAAAAAGCGGCACTACATTCCCCGGATTTTCAAAATTCAGGCTGGAGAAAAAGCAAATTGGCACAAAAGGTGATATGGCTCCACACTGTGACATTTACAGCTCGTGGAACGTGACTCTAAAATGTTGCTTTTTGATGGCACCTGCGTGATTATTTCCTCCACGTGTACCAAAGCTGTGATAACAGGTAAACTAAAAGTGGTGCAAACTGTGAGTGTTGGGTGTGTTTTCAAGGAGATCTGGGTTTGATTCCCACTTCTGCTATCAGTGTTCCATCTAGATGGTTCCAGTCCACCCAGCTGTAAATGGGTACCGGCCTTGGCTGGGAAAATAATTTTCACCCTGCACAAGGGGAGAATGTGTGTGTAAGCACTGCCACCAGTGGGTCTCGGGCCAACATAGGGCTGTTTGTAGGAATGCCTGATTGGAGTCTGTTAATTTTGAGTATCTGCTGATATCGAGCCACGTTTCAATACTTGTATTTTGTTAGATACTGCAGTACACTTGCACATTGAACAGCTCTGATGAAAAATATCAAACATAACTACACCCAGTACTCCAGTTAAAGCCCCTTTCACACCGGGCCTGCTTCGAGTTGCTTCTTGTGGCATCATGATGACGCAGGAATGTCTGCATCAGGTGGGGAGAGAGGAGGTGAGAATGCAGAGGAGGATCTGCAGCCAGACTGTGCACTCTGATTTCTCTTCTAGTTTATATTTGTTCTTGTGCAGGGCTGCAGGTCTGCACTCTGATTTCTGTTAAAGTTCATGGCTGCATGAGCATGCAAATGAACGATCCATGTGTAAATGTGGTGATGTCTGGAGGTATACATGATGTGGACATGTCCTGTCTCTCGCAATTAGTCTGTGAGCAGGACTTGATGCCCTTTTTTGTCCTTTATTTAACACAATTATGAAAGAGTTTGAGGGGAGAGTGAGTAGCTGCAGCAGCCAGACAGTGTTTTTTTTTTTTTTTTTTTAATTGTTCACATGTGCGCGTGCGAAGGAATCATCTGTGAGTGGACTGGAGATGTCCAGACTTTTTACTGGATGTAGACATGTCCTGTCTCTGGCAATCAGTCTGTGAGCAGGACTTTTATGGACTTTATTTAAACACAATTGTGAGAGAATTTAAGAGCGAGGAGCTGCAGCCAGGGTGCAGTCAGGATTTTTTTTTTCTGTGCTCTTTTTATGCGTGTAGTTTCACTGCATTGTGTACATGGTATAAAACAATTCTGCGTGATTTATACTTCGGAAACAATGGAACACAGCAGGAATCATATATTGGCGTCAGGTAACATTGTATTGTGAGGGTGTGGCTTCCAGTCAGGTTGAGTACCATTGCTTTGCCCCGACTTGCATTGAAACCACTTCCTTTCTGCATCCTGTGCTCAATGCAGAAAAAAAATAAACGTTTAATTTTTCGTGTCCGATTTGCTTCGTCCTTTGCATCCGTCATGGTGCTGTGGTGTTGAGCTACATCGTCTTGACACTAGGTTGCATCCACGTGGCGTCGTCATGACACTGCATGAGGCAACTTGAAGTAGGCCCGGTGTGAAAGGTGCTTTAGTGTGTGAGGGGAGGCTAGTGGGGGCGGGGCTGGCCTGGCCCATGACTGTAGTGTAGCGGGCTCAATCTGTGCTTGTCCGGGGTTTCTGGGGGAACCTGGGTACTGGCTTGAAACAGTCGGGCATATGTTTGGGGAGTCTTTGGCTGTGGCCCTCAAGTGCCCTGTGGTGTCTCCCTGAGGAGTGGCTTGTGGTGTGGGAATGGGCACATGGCGGGGGGGGGGACTCATGGCTGTGCTTGTTTAAAAATCCACTAACTGCAATGACATTGATATTTATATGCAAACCATCTCCAAAACAATGGACTGTTACCCAAGGGGGTGGGGGTGGGGGGGCTTTTTACCTCTCGCCCTTCTGGCTACAGGCCTGTACAGTGCTTGTTAACAGGAGGGAAACTGATGAGGTGAAATACTCATTCATGTGGAAAGTTCTGACAAGCCAGTAAGAAGCTCGTCATATGCATCATCTGTCAAACAGTCTTTGCATGTGTTTGAAGTGAAGCAGAGCCTAAATATATACGAGGGCTGTCCGTAAAGTATAGGTCCTTTTTATTTTTTTCAAAAACTATATGGATTTCATTCATATGTTTTTACGTCAGACATGCTTGCACCCTCGTGCGCATGCGTGAGTTTTTCCATGCCTGTCGGTGACGTCATTCGCCTGTGAGCACTCCTTGTGGGAGGAGTCGTCCAGCCCCTCGTCGGAATTCCTTTGTCTGAGAAGTTGCTGAGAGACTGGCGCTTTGTTTGATCAAAATTTTTTCTAAACCTGTGAGACACATCGAAGTGGACATGGTTCGAAAAATTAAGCTGGTTTTCAGTGAAAATTTTAACAGCTGATGAGAGATTTTGAGGTGACACTGTCGCTTTAAGGACTTCCCACGGTGCGAGACGTCGCTCAGCGCTCCCAGGCAGCGTCATCAGCCTGTTTCAAGCTTAAAACCTCCACATTTAAGGCTCTATTGATCCAGGACGTCGTGAGAGAACAGAGAAGTTTCAGAAGAAGTCGGTTTCAGCATTTTATCCGGATATTCCACTGTTAAAGGAGATTTTTTTAATGAAAGACGTGCGGACGGTTCCGCGCGTCGGGACGCAGCCGACGCGGCGCGGCGGCACAGGAAAAACACCTCCGTGTTGATAACCATTTGTAAAATCCAGGCGGCTTTTGATGGCTTTCAGTGGAGTGAGTATATGAGAAATTGTTTATCAGCTGGAGATGTTCCAACTTGTCCTCAAGGCTTCCAACAGAGGTGTTTTTCCTGTGGCGGAGCGTCGCGGCGGCTGCGAGCCGACGCTGCAATCCGCCCGCACGTCTTTCATTAAAAAAATCTCCTTTAACAGTGGAATATCCGGATAAAATGCTGAAACCGACTTCTTCTGAAACTTCTCTGTTCTCTCACGATGTCCTGGATCAATAAAGCCTGAAATGTGGAGGTTTTAAGCTTGAAACAGGCTGATGACGCTGCCTGAGAGCGCTGAGCGACGTCTCGCACCGTGGGAAGTCCTTAAAGCGACAGTGTCACCTCAAAATCTCTCATCAGCTGTTAAAATTTTCACTGAAGACCAGCTTAATTTTTCGAACCATGTCCACTTCGATGTGTCTCACAGGTTTAGAAAAAATTTTGATCAAACAAAGCGCCAGTCTCTCAGCAACTTCTCAGACAAAGGAATTCCGACGAGGGGCTGGACGACTCCTCCCACAAGGAGTGCTCACAGGCGAATGACGTCACCGACAGGCGTGGAAAAACTCACGCATGCGCACGAGGGTTCAAGCATGTCTGACGTAAAAACATATGAATAAAATCCATATAGTTTTTGAAAAAAATAAAAAGGACCTATACTTTATGGATAGCCCTCGTATATATTTTTTATGAATACTGCACTGCTGAGGAACATTCAAAAAGCACAGAGAGCGGCGGCTCTGTCGCCCTGCCTGCGCTTGGCAAACAGAACTCGTGTTTGATATATCAGGTACCGGCCAATCAAAAATGCTTTGATTGGGCCCGATACAATCACTGCCATCAAACTGACCAACTCTGTCTCACTGCAGTTTGTGGGACAAGATTACGAAAGTACATTAATCTGTGGGTTCATGATGGGGGTGCAAAAATGGGGTGCTTTTTGTAACGAAAGCACAAATTAATTTTGTGATGGGCAAGAAATGTTGGTGGAGGGTCTGGGTGAGTTATGGTTAATGTTTGGGGAGGGTAGACACTTACACTAGGTTAGAGTTAGGAGAAGGAAAGATTATAAATAGCAAAATAAAAAAACTGTCATGAAAAGGGTGTGTTTATTGTGATTGGGGGCATGATAAAAAACATGAGACTTTACTGACTTCACAAGTAGACTGACAGTGATTTAATTTTTTTTTTTTTTTTTAATTCTGCCTCTGTGCACCACAACACCGGCGCTTAGATGAAACAATCAACATGTGCTTGTTGGCTTTAGTTCTGTATATCTGTAATTCTTAAATGGTTAATGTAGTTTTGTTAAAACTTAATGTCTATACGGTACCCCCCCCCCCCCCCCCCCCCCCCCCGCGCTTTAAAGGTCTGTAAATGATGTGAAAGGTGTCGGCAGTGAAGCAGTCACACCTTTTGTTCTATTTTTCTTCACACTAATCATTATAAAGAGATTCAGGCGTAAAGAAACCCTGATGATGTGACTTGGCTGCTGGCGCAGTCTGACGGTGCAGACGTGTATTAAGTGCTCAGAGTTGTCAACCAGAACTGCACGTTGTCGCTGGCTGGATGCCTGAAAAACATTTTTACCTACTGTTCACTCTCAGCGCAGCGTTAGTATCCATTACTGCTGTCTATGCAAGGAATATTTTCAAGTATTAATGCTGAATTAAGTGGCATTTGCGTTCATCTCCAATTAAAATGAATGTTTCACATCTCTAAATATCCACTGGCTTTGTTGGGAGATTGAAAATAAAAATGGGCTCAGCGGAGCTTAATAAAGAGATGAGTCTGACAAGAAAACAAATTCCTTCCTGCATGTGTCTCACAGTCCACGTTGACTCTGTAGCATCATTTTATTTTCATCATGAGGAGAACAATTTGAAAGAATTGCTAAGTGAGAAACCATATTCCTTCATAACGGATGCTGTCACACAAGATTGTGCTACTGTATCCATTATATTTTTGTATTATTATTTTTTTTAATCCTAGGGTGGTGTTGGAATTTGTCAGTGTTGGACTGGAATGCTTTGGATTTATTTGTTGCAACCCCTCAATTTTTTTTTTTTTTTGTGCTTTTTTTTTTGTGCACAATCCAACTAAAATTCACTCAGATATTAATTGCAGGATCAACTGGATTTCAATTTGTACATTACATCAGGTGCAGTAACTTTTGGCAATAAAATAAAATAAAAAATTCAATGTGTCAACAGAAAGTGTAACTTTAAGTTTCCAAAGAGTTCTATTTGTTACAGGTTAGAACCACTGAGGAGGAAAAGACTGGACCCCAACGCAGGCAGCTGACACAGATGGGTTAGTGAAATAACCAGGGGTTTATTTTCCAAATGATAATAGTTCAGAGGGAATACAATCCCAAACCCAAAAATTCCACAACAGTCTAAGCAGAGAGGTCAAAGTTCAAAATAATAACAAAATCCAAAAATGCCTCAGCAGTCTCTAGGAAGTGATAAAATCCAAAAGTTGAAAGTCTAAATCACACAAAAAGGGCCACTGCCAAAAGGGGCAGTGAAAGCACTCCCTACTAATGACAAAAAAAAATCAATAACTGAAAGTCCACAGTCAAAAAGAGACCATGAAGACAACACACTATAAGAAACAAAGTCTTAACTTGTGAACACGCTGATAACGTGAAAAACCAATAACTAAAAGCCGCTAACAAAAGGGCACTGAGAACATTCCATACAAATAACAAAAGTCCAGATACGTGTCAACTAAGTCACTATGAAAAGTGAGAACAGAAAACAGTCCAAAAGTGAAAGTGGAGAATTTACACTTACACCCCGATGACTAAGTGGACAGATAGACGGGTGCTGAGGACTAAAGATGACAATTCAGAACGTAATCAAACCGCGGTGAACTGAGACAAAGGTGAGACATAAAAAGCCGACTAATCGGAGACCACAAGTGTAACAAAACAAGAGCGGAACGAAACCTGCACGTGGGACCGGTGTTCTGTCAAGATGTGCGGCTTGTCGAATTGTGCACCTTGTACCATAAAGCGACAGTTCTGTGGGCCGGGATGACCTAACCCCGACGAGATGTGCACCCTGTTGCGCTTCACTTTCATTCACTGAATGATTCTTGACCAAGTTAACTTATACTGACATGCAAATAAATGTATAAATTGTTCATCCAAACACAGTAATGTGTAAAATGTACTTGCTAGTAAAAGATAAGTATTCTATTTTTTTTTTTTTTTTTTTTTTTTTTTTTTACTTTTGCGATAATTGTTCATCACAGTAATCCTCACTTATTTGTACCTCAGTGTCTTTTGGACTTTATTGCACAGAGAAATGCGCTGTAAAGTGAGGCACGTAAACTCGACGATCCTGAGAGGCGGGGCCCTCTAAACAGCTGACGGGACCCCACGCTGGCTGTCAGTTTTGTAGCCAACCAAACGCGGTGGCCCTGGAGCGACAAACTACAAAACAATGACAGAAGGAGACCGATAAATAAAAGACATTATGCGTCCACATGTGCGCACAACACCTCCACACATGTAGGCAAACATGCAGTCCCCCATAACACATTCATGCACAGTCGGGGAGGCAGGTTCAGGATAACCATGCACGCTCATACAGCCATGCCTCCTGCACACAGACACCCACCTGACTCCATTCATTTATCCATATACATGCCCACACAACACACAGACACTCCCAGACAAGACAGAAGAACAGAAACCTTACACACAGAGGACTAATAACTCAACCCCCACAAAACCATCCAACTGAATCCCAACACTATTCCCCGTACGTGTGTGTGTAATATATACATATGATACGACAAACTTGGTGCACCTATCTTTTGGCAGTTTTGCCCATTCCTTTTTGCAGCACCTCTAAAGCTCCATCAGGTTGGATGGGGAGCGTCAGTGCACAGCCACTTTCAGATCTCTCCACAGATGTTCAATCAGATTCAGGTCTGGGCTCTGGTTGGGCCACTCAAGGACATTCACAGAGTTGTCCTGAAGCCACTCCTTTGATATCTTGGCTGTGTGTTTAGGGTCATTATCCTGTTGAAAGATGAACCGTTGTCTCAGTCTGGTGTCAAGAGCACTCTGGAGCAGATTTTCATCCAGGATGTCTCTGTACTTTGCTGCATTCATCTTTCCCTCAATCCTCACAAAGATGGTGCCTGGTTTCCTCCAAACATGACGTCTGGCATTCACACCAAAGAGTTCAATCTTTGTCTCATCAGACCAGAGAATTTTGTTTCTTATGGTCTGAGAGTCCTTCAGGTGCCTTTTGGCAAACTCCAGTCAGGCTGCCATATGCCTTTTAATAAAGGAGTGGCTTCTGTCTGACCATGCTACTATACAGCCTTGATTGGTTCTATGCATATATATATATCCGTTACATGTGCAAATAGAAAACTTCAGGATTCTCCTATTTTTTTATTATTATTATTTTTTTACCCCATAGCACTGACTCCTTATCCCTGACACAATGCTGTGCCTTCTGGAGGTTTCTGGTGCAACCTCGGTGCACCCACAAAATGTCCCCCAAATCAAACCTGTAGCAATAAAGCTACGGACGGGTACATCCCAAAAATATACAACTTTTTAAAGCAAAACGGCTGTGCAATAATAAAAAGAAAATAACTACTAATGAGGAAAATGAAAAATAACTGTAGTGGCTCTCTCCTTTATCGAATACAGAGGAAACACTCACACAGTAACATCTGAAGGTTAAAAGTTTACCTGTGCAAAATTTCGTAACAGGATAAATATCTGTGCCGATAACATGGGCCCTCAAACGTGGCCTACTTCACGGCGTGAGCGCGCGCGTCGCCATTAGCAAGAGTCTTCCGTATTTCCCACGATCATCCACCGGCTACAGTCATCTTGGAACACAGAACAGTGACACACACACACACACACACACACACACACACACACACACACACACACACACACACACACACACACACACACACACACACACACACACACACACACACACACACACACACAGTGAACCTTCTCCAACACATATGACTCCATATTACCTGGAACCAACACGATGTCGATCATTTACCTCAAAACCGCGGGACATCGATCTCAAACAAATGCTGCGTGTCACAACCAGGAAGACGAGAGGACATCCTAAATCTCATGGTCTCCTTTTTGTAGACCCTGAAATCTTGGGTGATCCAAGGGAGTATCCCAAATACAAAAATGCACTCTGGTGTTAAATGTAAACTGCATTGTGTTTTCCACCCAGTTACATGTACATATATTTATATATATATGTGTGTGGGTGTGTGTGTGTGAGAGAGGTGCTCTGGTACTTTGACACATCTTCTAACATCACGCTTACCATTTAATTGCAGATGATTTACATTGTATTTTGGAGATATGCTCGAACATGTTTTTCAGACTTATTTTTTGATTTGTGTCAGATTTCCAGGAGCATTTATTGTTTTTGAGTTCTTGTCTACACACGATGGATGAACTTCTCACCAACCGATCTCCACACTTGCTTTCAGAGTCCGATGTAGTTTCTGCCGTGGGGCAAACTTCACAGGGTCCTTACCGTCTTTATTCTGGCCGGCCTTTTCTACAACACGATCTGAACAAAAACTTGTTTGTTTGGGGAAAGTGTGGCCATCGTAAACAAGGTGGCGTTGTAAATCTTAAGTAGAAATTGTATCCTTTGCCGAGAGCAACTGATGCTTTTGCACGGCTGTATCAGGTGGTCCCACCTTGGATGACGAGTTGGCCTTTGTCATCCCTGCTGCGGCCCCTTTGGCACTCAGTGCTACAGTTTCACAAACAGTGACTGAGGAGGAACAGTCGTAAATATTTGCAAAGGTGACCCAATGATGTCAACATATGTCCTTACAATTGCTCCTCCCTTTGAGGGTAAGGATGTTTTTTTTGTGATGACCTGTCTCTGTGCCTGAGAAACTGTTGCTAAATTTTCAGCCCCAAGAGACTGTCACCTTGTTTGTTTTGCTCTGGATTAGTTGGTTCTAGTTTATATCTTTTCTCCAAAGTATTTTTTCCCCAACCAGGTTTGTCGAATTCTTTAAAAAACAAAAAAAGAAGAGGTACCTTTTACTCTCTCAAGAATGTGAAGGGATCAGGACTGAGAGGATTAATCTGGTGCACAGGAATTCCACCACATACCGTGGGTCTGTCTGAAGTGTGGAACTGATCAGCAGGGGTGAGGATCTGCACTGTGTAATAGCTCGTTATCTTTAAACTGGATTTTAGTGTTTAATTATGATCGTTGGTTGCAAGTAACGGCTGTTAACATTAATTGGTAAATTACCTCCCCAATCCAATTAATTAACTAATCAGTCTATAAAATGTAGAGCACAGTGGAGTAAGAAGCTGGGTTACAAATATATCTGTTCAGTTCTCGGTCATGGTACCTATATATGTCCTTCAACAAGACTTGATTCAATTGCTTTGTCATAGTCCACCCACTTGTAAGTGGGTACCAGCCTTGGTTGGGGAAGATATTTTTGGACGGTTGTCCCATCCAGGGGCAGCATGGTGGCTTAGTGGTTCTCACTGTTGCCTCACAGCGAGAAGGTCGTGGGTTCAATTCCTGTGGCCTTTCTGTGTGGAGTTTGCATGTTCTCCCTGTGTTTGCGTGGGTTTCCTCTGGGTGCTCCGGTTTCCTCCCGCATCCAAAGGCATGCGGGTTAGGTGGATTGGAATCTTTAAATTGTCTGTAGGTGTGTGTGAGGGTGTGTCTGTGTTTGTTTTCTGTTTGTGACGCTGCGACAGACTGGCATCCTGTCCTGGGTGTACCCCGCCTCGCGCTCTATGGCTGCAGGGGATAGGCTCCAGCCCCCTGCGACCCTTAAATGGACTAAGCGGTAGAAGATGAATGAATGAATGAATGAATGTCCCTTCCAGGGGGTGTCACAGACTACAATCTGCTTCACACTGTGGTATCTAGTGCTAAGCACCAACATTAACAGGACTCGGGGCCTAGATAGGACTTCTTCTATCCTATGTGTGCAACAATCATGAAAACTGTTCCAAAGTCCAGTGATGCGAGATGTATGAGCAACAATATGGTTTCATGCTGAAAAAGAACATACAGATACAATGTCTGCTCTGGAGAAATACAGAGAAAGCCAGGCCTTGTATTGTGTGTTTGTGGATTTAGAGAAAGCTTATGACAGGGTGCGACAAGAAGACTTGTGATCTTGTATGAGGAAGTCTGACATGGCAAATGTATGCGAAGGTGGTGCAGGATATGTATATGGACAGAAGTGAAATGCACAGTAGGAATGACAGATGCATTCAAGGTGGCGTTGGGGTTATGTCAAGGAACGGCTCTGAGTGCTTTCTTGTTTGCACTGGTTGACGGGTGAGATCAGACAGGAAAGTACTTTAATCCTCTGGTGTTGATAGATGCACAGGTGCACCCAACTCTGTTTTTCATCATGTTTGTATTAATAGATAAGTGACAGAATGTCTGAGAGACTTTGTTGGACTACCTCCTGAACTAGTGTCTCATCTCATTTCAATCCCTATTAAAACCATATTTACCTCAAAGTAGTTTAAATTGGGAATTACTGAAAGTATGGTGAAAATCTATAATATACCCCTGTTGTCCAGAGTGTTGAGGCCGGTCAGTTCTATGATTCAAACTTAAAAATTTGAGAACAAATTAATTTGAGCTAATCTTCATATTATTTTTATTTTTTTGAAAACACATCAACATTGTTCTCTACATTAATAGTTTTGTTTATTAATTGTATTTATTTTTGTGTACTTGTTACTTACATGTTGAATGTTAACTATCCACATGTGCAATTAGAAACTCCTGTGCTACAACCAAAATGAATATCCAAATGACTGACATTGTTACACTGATACGGCATGTTTGACAATTGACTGGTCACATCAAAGAAAAAAAATAAATCGTCAAATGAGACGATAGACTAAAATTAGCTGTTGCACTGATTTAAGTGTCTGAAACTGTATTATGTCTATTTCAGACGTGAATATGGGAAACATTGTAATATTCGCATTTGCAGGTAAGACTATAGAAATGTTTTGAACCTCTAAACTGTTTTTACCTCTCTGGGATGGGTCAAACTCTTCATTAAGGAAGGTTAGATCCTCCTGTAATTTGAAATATGTTGGTTGTCACAGGGCGAGAGGCAGGGTACGCCCTGGACAGGATGCCGGTGTATCGCAGGGCCACATATAGACAGACACACTTGTTCACTCCTACGGTCAATTTTAAGTCTCCAGTTCATCCATCCTGCTTGTCTTTGGAAATGAGAGGAAGCCGGAGCACAGTGAGAACATGCACACTCCACACAAAGGACCAGGTGGGGTGCAATCCCATGACCTTCTTGCTGTGAGGTAGCAGTGCTAACCACTAAGTCATCGTGCCACCTTGTATTGCTTAATGACTGGCATAAATGAGAATAAGATCAACTTTATTTATCCCGAAGGAAATTATTTTGCCAGCGTACCGAAACAGTGAAAGTAAACAGAGAACATTGTTTTTTGTTTGTTTTTGCACATTTACACAAGATTTTTGACAATATTGCATATAACTCTTAGTAACTGAAAAACTATAACTCTGTTTAATATGTATTCATCCTGCAGAGGAAGGAGGAATTATAAAGTCTGATCGCCACAAGTAGGAAAGACCTCCTGTGGTCCACCTTGTGATAGGACGTCAGTGTGGCATGCAGGGGATGGAAGGTGCTGTTCCCGATGCTGAGCAGTTTCCTCAACATCCTCCTCCTCTCTGACACCTCCACCACAGACTCCAGCTCAAGCCCCAGGACAGAGCCAGCTCTCCTGATGAGCTTGTTGAGCCTGTTTGTGTCAGACATAAATGACGTCAGACGTTCAGTGAAATGTTTTGCATCCATCCCCTGACCGGTCAAAAGAAAAGTGGCTGTAAAAGTGACTTGTTATCAATGAAGGTGAATACAATCAATAGTTTTGACTTTAATATTTTACTAAATTTACATGCCATGTGGTGGAGACCGCATTTCACTGTGAGATTACAGGGCATAATTTTTATTTTATTTTTTTTTTACAGCAATGAAGACTTTATTATTATTATAAATGTGATGTCATAAACAAAAAAAAATGTGTAAAAGCTGACAAGCTCCTTCACAACGTATATGTGATAAATGACTTTATGAATGTTCAGGGCGCCACAGGACACTGACGTTCTCATTGGCGCTTACTGGGTTTGTCTGTTTCTGCGGTGTTTGCGGTCATAAGTGCCGGCGCTGCACAGTATGGCGGAGCAGCTTAACAGAAGGGAAAAAAGAAAAGCTCGGCCGGCAAAAAAAAAAAAAAAAAGCTCGCACACTAATTGGGGACCCATAATAGCCAAAAGGTCATGACTTCACAATTAATTTCCAGTTTTCCCAAGCTGGAAAAAAATGAAGATTGGGTGGGAGAGGATAAGAATCTACTTCCTCCACTAATGTTTCAGATTAGTTAACACCTCCGCTGTCAGCTGGGATGTGAGAAATAAGGGCAGACTACCCACACACCGTTTACATAAACTGTAGGTCTCTTCGGCTGCTCCCTTGTTTGCACTCGGGGTCGCCACAGCAAATCCAAGGTGGCTCTGCATGTTGAATGGGCACAGTTTTTACGCCAGATGCCCTTCCTGACACAACTCCACATTACATGGAGAAATGTGGCAAGGGTGGGATTTGAACCCGAAACCTTCTGCACTGAAACCAAGCACATTAACCACTTGGCCACCACCCCTGCTGTTTACTACATAAATTACACTTCTTTATTTTGTGAAACAAGTCTTCAACATTTAAGACTTTTTTTCTTTGGTTCATAAGAAGTAAAATGTAGGGAATGATTTGTCACACGTGCGTCAACGGGATCAGGCGTGTGACGTTATCACGGTTGCTGCTGTTGTCTCGTGTCAGAGACGCGGCGAGAGGGAGATGGATGTTTACCACAACTCGTGGCAGAGAAGATGAGAAAACGGAGGTGGTGCAGAACTGACACACAAAGCTGATTTAGCAAACAATCAGGCTGACAGTGAAATTGGATGTCGGTTCTTAGGAGGCACGCTAAGAAATAAAACATCATGATAGAAGCAGGTCTGGAAACCCCACAGGTTCCTCTTCATCCCACTCAGTTACAGACTGTTTTTATGAGAAACAAAAATGGACTCAGCATCTGTTCATTTTATTGAACCTGCTTCTGGTTCGCTTCCATTTCATATTTTGAAAACATCTGCACCCCCCCCCCCCACCCCCCACGACATCTTGTGCTCAAGATGTCAAGAAGAGTGTGTGACATTTTCTGATATAACCGTGGGAGAAGATGTTTGTTTAAGCTCTGACGTCGTCTCTCATGAGACTGGCCTTTACGAGCGCTGCTATAAAGGACTGTGTACTGACTGTTGGTTTTTGTCATACTCGAGCCTGGTCTTGGTCTTGAAACCACCTTTTTACTTAGTTTCAGAACTGAAAGCAATTCTACTCAATCTGGAATCTGTCTAGAACAGTGGTATGCAAAGTATTCCAGAAAGGGCCAAGAGGGTGCAGGTTTTGCTTGCAGCCACCAATTCCAGCAGGTGATTTCACTGATGAACTCATCTGCTCAAAGTAATGTTCATCAGTGAAATCAGGGGGGTGCTGAGGGGGCTGCAGCACTCCCTGCTGGAGAGGAGCTGTAATTGCAAGGGAAATTTTATTGAACAAAATCTATTTATTTATTTATTTGAACAGTAGGACTGAAATTATCCCCTTTTTCTTGTTTAATAAATTAATTTATAGAAGATTTTATTTTGGAACATTCTGGGTATTTTCGTAAGCCCTGGTCAGACGGCACTAACGAAGAACACCGAAGCCAAAACGAAACAATCAGAATCACCTTTATTGTCATTGCACAGCAATCAACACAACGAAATTTGCTTGTGCATCCTCAAAAACAATGACCACCCTCAAACACACTCACCCATACACACACTTCAATAAATATAAAAAAACATCAGGAGATTGGGGGGGGCAAGCTTGGAGACAAACATAACTCATATTGCACTGATCGCACATTGTCATTGTTCCATATTACACTTATCCCATGCTGCACTTGTCCCATATTGCACGTATCCCTCTAAAACATCAATTAACAGTAAAAATACCCAACTTAATAAAACCCCTTAAATAGCTTAAAAACAGTACTAAATATACCTAAAATTAAAAATAGTTAAAAACAATTATTGCACATGTCTGCCCTTGTTTTAATTAGAATAATTCAGTTATTCCAACTGGAGCTTGGGCATGTCTGTTCAGTTCTGTAACAGCTCGAGGAAAGAAGCTGTTTTTTTTTAAAGGCCCGATAACGCCTGCCGGATGGAAGCAAAGAAAAAAGGTGGTGTGAGGGGTGTGTTCCATCCTGCAGAATACTGCTTGCTTGGCGGAGGCAGCGAGTCCTAAACACATCATCCAATGAGGCCAGAGGGAGACCAATGATCTTTTCTGCCATTTTTATGACTCGTCTGGATTTCTTGTTGTTTTCAGAGCAGTTTGCAAACATGCTGTAATGCAATAGGTTAAAACACTCTCGATGGAGCAATGATAAAAGGCCTTGAGCAGCTCAGCTGACAGGTTGTTCTTCTTCAATGCTTGTAGAAAATAAAGCCTCTGATGCGCCTTTTTGACCACAGCAAATGTGTTATCTTCCCATTTAAGATCCTCAGTGATGCAGGTGGCCAGAAATTTAAAACAAGAGACCCTCTCTACTACCTCACCTTTGATGGTTAAGGGAGAGGGGTCATCCTTGTGCTTCCTGAAGTCAACTATAATCTCTTTGGTTTTCTTGACATTCAGGGTCAAATTATTTTCTGTGCACCATTCAACTAGCCTTTCAACTTCATCTCTATAGGCTGCCTCGTTGCCGTTGAAGATCTGTCCCACCACAGTAGTGTCATCAGCAAATTTTATTATCGTATTTGAGGGATGGGTGGGAATGCAGTCATATGTATAGATGGAATAAAGCAACGGACTTAGCACGCAGCCTTGTGGTGCGCCGGTGCTAAGAGACAGACTGGAGGATAGATGTGGGCCCAGTTTGACTGCCTGTGGGCAGTCAGACAGGAAATCCTTAATCCATGTACATAAAGTATTGCTAAGGCCTAGGTTGAGGAGCTTTGTGACCAACTTACTGGGTACAATTGTGTTGAAAGCAGAGCTGTAATCTATAAAAAGCATTCTCAGACTTGCCCCTTTATTGTCAAGGTGCGTTAAAGCTATATGGAGAGCTGTGATGATAGCATCCTCTGTGGATCTATTTGCCCTATAGGCATATTGATGCTGGTCCAGATTGAGGGGAAGGACAGATTTTAAATGCTTCATCACCAGCCTCTCAAAGCACTTAGCCACAATAGGAGTAAGGGCCACCAGTCTGTAGTCATTCATGGTTCTGATGTTACTTTGCTTGGGCACTGGAATGATGGTGGCTGTTCTGAAGCAAGTTGGTACAGTACCTTTGAAGAGAGATCTGTTAAAAATATCCACAAAGACATCTGCCAACTGGTGGGCGCAGTCTTTAACCACCCTTCCTGGAATTCCATCAGGCCCCTCTGCCTTTCTAGTGTTCACAGACTTAAAGATGTGCCTCACCTCCTCTGCCGAAACAGTGAGTGGATAGTCTGTGTCAGCAGAGGGGTGGGGAATAGCTCCGTTGTTAAGACCTTTTGTTTCAAAATGGGCATAAAAATGATAGAGTTCCTCAGCCAGGGAGACATTAATGTCTACAGGTGGTTCACGGGTGCCTCTGTGGTTTGTGATCTGCTGGATGCCCTGCCACACGCGTGTCTGATCTCTATTGATAAAATGGTCTTCAATTGTTGCCTTGTATGCAGCTTTAGCCTGCCTAATGCCTTTTTTTTTTTTAAATTGTACCTTGCTGAGCTGTACCATGCTGTGTCACCTGATTTAAAAGCTGCATTGCGGTCTTGCAGTAGATCCTGGACCTCCATACTCATCCAAGGTTTCCTGTTAGGGAATGTCTGGATGCGTGTATTGATATAGCAAAGCACAGTAGAGGGGCATATTCATTTATGTTATCATTAAAAAACAGAGACCAATTTGTCTGTTCAAAACAGTCCTGTAGCTGCATGGATGCGTCCACAGGCCACCTCTTAACAGTTCTGATGGTAGGTTTCTGCATTTTAACAATAAGTCAATATGCAGGAATCAGAAGAAGTGACAGATGATCAGACCGGCGAGAGCAGAGACTCACAGGCTCAGATGTGCGAGAGCAGAGACTCAGAGGCTCAGATGTGCGAGAGCAGAGGCTCTGTATCCCTTTGTGATGTTAGAGTAGACAGTCCAATGTATTCTTTCCTCGAGTTACACATTTAACATGCTGATGAAATCTGGGTAACACAGTCTGTAAGTTCACATGATTAAAATCACCAGCCAGGATGAAAACCCCCTCCGGGTAAGCAGTCTGTTGTTTTTTTTTTTTTATGGCTGCTAGCATGTAGCTGAGCGCTGATTTAGCATTAGCATCCAGTGGTATATAGACCGCAGTAACCACAACAACAGAGAATTCCCGTGGCAGATAAAAGGGCCTGCATTTAACTGCTAAGAGTTCCAAATCAGGTGATCAGCACTTATCGATAACAGTAGAATTTGTGCACCAGTTCTTATTAATGTATGTACAAAGTCCGCCTCCGCGGCGCTTACCAGAGTCTTCTGTTCTGTCGCTCCGATAAAGTGAGCGGCCTGCTAGCTCAATCGCAGCGTCCGGTATCCGTGGATTTAACCAACTTTCTGTGATAATCATCACAGAGCTGTCCCGTATGGTTGAACGGGTTGCGAAATCCAAACGTATTTCATCCATTTTATTTCCAAGGGGCCGGACATTTACAACAAAAAGGCTGGGTAGAGGTGGTCTGTTCGAATCCCTCTTTAGCCTAGCCAAGTAGCCAGACCAGCAGTCTCTCTTCTGTTTACATTCTCGGTGCCGTCTCCGTAACTTGCCACTCGGTATGGTGATCAGTAACTAAAGCTCCGACGAGCTGTACGTGACTCGTCCATGTGTGGGAAGAAAAGCAACATTTTCATACAGAAACAATAGCGGCAAGAACGTTTTATCAACTACTTTAACTATTTACGCACGTTGCAGCCATCTGTGGCTGGAACGCGCGTGTGCGCAAGCACACTGCAGCCATGAACACAAACCTGTTGTCAAGACAACCAGTTCTTGCAGGTGCTGTGGAGAGAACAGACTGGCGCTTGCTCTGATACCTGCTGTCACATCATCATGAATGTTTTGTTTTGATTTTGTTTAAAGCGTCAAGGTCACCGTTCACTTCATTTTTCTTTTGTTAGTTTTGGTTTTGTTTAGTTCTTTTATGCGCTCTGGACTCTTGGGCTTTTCAGCAATGGGAGAAGTGCTGGCTCATTCGTCCACTTTTTCTTGACGATTTGTGACTTTGTGACTTTTTTCCTTCGTTCAGCGATCGCCGTGTGACCGGGCCTTTATCCATTAAATAACGGGTCTAAAGAGAAGAAACCCTGCAGTCTCTCTGTGGGGAGCTGGGTTCACTTTTATTTTTATCATTGTTTGATGTCTTATTTCTGTTTTCATGTGCTTTAATTATTTGTTTTAATGTTCTAATTATGAAATTGTGGTCGTGTGTTTTTAACTTGTGGTTCTGCGAAGCACTTTGAGTTAAAATTCTACATTAATAAAATTGTTTAATTGTACATAGCTGAATATGCTGTGCCATGTGATGGCATGTCTTGTCCAAGGTGCACCCCGCCTCACACCCTGTGACTGCTGGGTTAGGCCCCCCGTGACCCTTAATTGGAGTAAGTGGGTATAGAAAATGGATGAATATCTCGCTGTCTCCAAAGACTTGGCCTTTGTGGGGTGAAAAAGGTCTACGCATGTTGTAGGGCATGATCTTAGCAAGAAGCGAGAAGAGCATTTTTCAGCTTGTAGAGATGTTTATGATGAATGGGTTAGTGTACGTCATATGACTGAGCAGTTGGACCGCCCAAACTAATTTTGCCTAAAGGCTTGCTTTGCATAGTTAATCCATTCTGGGTATGATTTCCATCTCTTGCATGACAGTTCAGCACAGCCCGGTCTGTAATGCAGTCTGAGACAGCACTCTTTGCCATCACAATATGGGTACATTCACACCAACGGAGAGTGAAAACTTTAATGCTGACCAGTGCCGAGGTCTGCCAGGCTTCACAGGAGCTCAGTCAATATTGGTCGGGCAACGCTGCATGTTCGTGTTCCCAGGAAAATTTTCAACATGCTTAAAACCTTTATTCATGCTAAAATGCCTGCGTCCACTTAAGCCCCTGTCACACCGGGCCTGCATAGAGTTGCACTGTGCTGTGTATCTAATACGCAAGAATGGCTGTGTAAATTAGTTGACAATGATGTCGTGAAGGTGTGTGCTAGTGGGTGGAGCACACAGTGTTCAGCAGGTGGCAGTCAAAGTTCACATGCCTGGGTTTTTTGCTGTTACCTGCCCAGGGGTCATCTTGGACCCCTGGTAACTTTTTTTTTCTCATTTGCATAGCATTTTGCACTGTCCTATCTTTCATGGATTTGCATTTTGTTCCACTTTCTTTGAATTCGCCCTTCTCAGTCTTTTCACCCTTACACTTTTATTAATCTTTTTATTTGCAATTAAATTTGACCTTCCAGACTTCATATTTAGTGACACCCTGTCTTTTTGCATCATTCTGATCCGACACCCCGCTGTTGTCTTGGCCACTGTCAGCATACCTGAATAGGAATTCTGGCAATAGTGTTTTGTATCAAGCCTGTCAGGGAATGTGACTTTTTTTTTTATCAATATTAAATCATGTGGATTCCTGATGATATAATGGTTAAACAAGCAAAATGAATTCAAGCCTTTATGTTAGACAATGTTCAAAAGACCAATTTAACCTAATTTTTTTTGTTGCAACCCTGCTCCCCCCCACACACATCTTGTACATGCCCCCCCACCCCCCGCTGCTCTCATTATTTTAACTTCAGATCAAAATGAACTTACTTTATTTCTTTTCTTGCACTTTAGAAGGCCCACTTGCAGCCCTTTGTTTTTTTTTTTTAAAGCTACCGTGTGTAGGATTTGGCCTCATCTAGTGGTGAGGCTGCAGATTGCATTCAGTCACTTCTAATGTAACTTCTTTTGGCCACCATGGTCCAGGCTCCCTTGCCATCTCTTGCAGTCAGCAATACGTTTGATCCTCTATTTCACAAAAACTTGCATTCTCTATCTTAATAGGCTGCACTAGCAACCAGGCGACTGTGTAAAGGGGAGAAACCGCTGATTCCCTTCTTCTTCAGTCTGCCGGTGCCACTGCTAAAGACAGAGTATCACTTTAGCCAACTGTATCAACATGGTAGTGCAGCATGGCGGCCTCCGTGCGGGGGTGCGTATCAATGTAGAAGTGAAGGACTCATGAAAACAGACTAATTTGTTGTTACAGGTATTTATACACAAATGATTATGAATGTTATATTCAACTCCTGCTAGCACCCCTAAATCCTGCATACTGTAGCTTTAAGACCCCTCCCCCCACCATCCCTGTCCCCATATCCCTGTGCTATTTTTAATTTTTTACAGTATTATACAGTGCAAACTTGTTTCTGCTTGACGGGAGCTTGGAATGGCACATACGGATATCTTGAGGCAGTGAGATCAAGTAAAACCTCATGCTCATCCATGGGGAACTATGTACAACATGTGCTTACTGTAGAGCAATTTAGTTACACACATGCACAGGGTGGCTGCAGCACACAGTTTAATGACTGCCGGTGAAGAGAAGGTTGCCAGATTGAATCTCTGTTGAGAGAATTGCAACAGAAATGCTCATCTGCTTTCAAGGTGCCCTTGAATAAAGCTCCGAGTCCAGCATTGCTACTCGGTGGTTAAACTGTAGAAGGCTGTGGTCGGACTCAGCAGCTTCCAGCTGTGAATGCGTCAGATTGGATGACTGTTAAAGTGGCGTGCTGATGGGAGGAAAAGAAACTCAAAGAGGCCATCAATCCCCTTAAGATCCACTTTTTAAAATAAAAGAACAAGCACACACCATCTGACATCTGAAGCTTCCAAATTTCTACTCAGTCATCCACGTCATTCTCTGTTATGGAAGAGTCAAAGGGACAAAAATGATGAACGCCAGAAATGACATCAAAAATGGGTCCAACGTACACTCATCGAAAAAATTAAAGGAACACTTCTTAATCGGAGTATAGCATCAAGTCAGTTCAATGCCTAGAATATTGATCTGATCTGATCAGTTAAGTTTCAGCCACTTTGGTGGTAATGAAATTAACAGGTGTACTAGAGGTGCAACAATGAGACAACACCCAAAACAGGAATGGTTTCACAGGTGGAGGCCACTGACATTTTCCATCTCATCCTTTCTGACTGATTTTTCACTAGTTTTGTATTTGGCTGGGTTAGTGTCACTCCTGGTAACATGGTGTGTGGTCACTGGACCCTACAGAGGTTGCACAGGTAGTGCAACTACTCCAGGATGGCGCATCAATATGTGCCCTTATCAGAAGGTTTGCTGTGTCCCAGTACACTCTCAAGAACGTAGCAGTGATTCCAGGAACTCTAGGAGAGCTTGACAGAACCATCAGCAGGACCGGTGTCCCAGTTTATCTTCGGCCTCTGGGGAAAAGCTATCCTAGGATATCTAGGATATCTTACCCCCTCTGGATATCTTCCTTCACATCCCCTGCAAAGCAACTCTACTGCAGTATTATCACCCATTTCATCCTATCCAGATTTATACATGGTTGACAGAGTGGAAAACAACATTGGTACTATATGTCTGTGATGTGGTCTTGCCCTGGACTGGTTGTAGGCCATTTCATAGAAAGCCTGTTCCCATCTTGAACATATATCTACTTATCTACACACAGGTTAGCTACAGAAGCAAGATCATCCATTCTGAAGTGACTGACCCCTCTTTTGTGTAAATTCTCTCAATAAGCAAAGCGCACATCTCGGGCCGCGTGGTGCATTATGGGTATGCTAAATTTTTCGGCTACCAATCCACATGCTATGACGGTGGAAAGTAGCGAGGAGTGCTATGATTTGGATCATTTCAACCGCTGGAAAGTTGATGATTTAAAGCATTTTTGTTAGCTCTGCAGATTGCCTGTTACAACCAGGGCTACGTACGACAGTGGAGAGAAACGGAAAGAAGAGCTGGCTGCGCTTCGTATGCTGCATTGTTACAGAAACTACCGTTCGTGCTGATGAAGGTGGAAGAGAGAGCTGCTGTCGAAAATGACTACCAGTCCTTGTTGATAGTTGGAGACAAACAAATTTCTGACCCCTTGAAGGCAATTGATGGATGGTTAGACGAAGTCCAGGGTCTGAAACTGTGGATATTGCAGAATATTTGCTAAGCAGGGATGAGAAATCGCTAATCCGCCGGCTTTATAATGACGACAATGAAGGTCGGTCTCACATATAACCTCTTTGGTGTCACATTTGTTTTGATAAGTTGACAGACATACAATATATGCATGCATGCAGTTTGTTTATAGAACATGTCAATATTTCAATATTACGCGCCACGTCATTCATGGTGCGATGTTACAATCATCAGCCGATGCACAAAACGGCGTCATCAACCACATTATAATTCGGCACAGTTTCAGGATATTGACAAAATAAATGTGTGCAAGAAACTTACAATTTTAGTCCATCTTTTATGTCTGTCTGGATCTTTCTTTTCTGTGGGAAAATTGTGTAGAATGAATGGAGGTTTACGACCACATTTCTTCTTCTTTCCATCTTTGTGTGGACTCGGCGGAGCTTTGCAATTGTGGCATGCGCAGATGTGTGGTGCCCTTCGCTTATTCACATCTATATTTTCTTCCCTGGTCATGTAGTATTTGACCTTCCTATGTAAGGATGGAGTGGGGAGGGGGGGTAAGATACCCTGACCTGCATATCTCCCCACTCACCCCTGTAAAGAAAATCTGCTACAGCATTATCACCCATTTCATCTTACTTATATTGTACAGAATTGTTGATGTTTGGGGGAAGATATCCAGGTCACGATACTTTACCCCCCACACCACCATGGACAGATGTCAGGTCTGTATATTTGAAGGGGGGTAAGATATTTCATAATAGGAAATATTACTATTATAAGCAGCTATAGATGGATACAGAAAGAATACTAATATTGATCAGTGTCAGTCAAACTGTGCTTCATCTGGGACTGTAAGACATCCATGAGAAATAATGTTTAAAGGTTGCTCTGTCCTGATTGGGCCTTGTCAAGGTTTGGGTAAGCTTTAATCAGGAATGGTGTCTTTCATGGATGGGAGGTGGGGAGGGAGATTTCCAGGATGGGGGGGGGAGGATAAATTAAAAGTTGCACCAGTATCTGCTTGTTTCTGCAAGTAAGAACATGATGAGCACTGCCAGAGCCGTACAAAATGACCTCCAGCAGGCCACTGGTGTGGAAGTCTCTGACCAAACAATCAGAAACAGACTTCATGAGGGTGGCCTGAGGTGCCCAACGTCCTGTAGTGGGCCCTATGCTCACTGGCCAGTACCGTGGACCTTAACTGGCATTTGCCATAGAACACCAGAATGGGCAGGTCGACCACTGGCACCCTGTGCTTTTCACGGATGAAAGCAGGTTCAGCTTGAGCACATGTGACAGACATGAAAGGGTCTGGAGATGTCATGGGGTCATGGAGAACATTATACTGCCTGCAACATCATTCAGTGTGACGGGTTTGGTGAGTCAGTGATGGTCTGGGGAGGCATATCCCTGGAAGGACACACAGACCTCTACAGGCTAGACAAAAGCACCCTGATTGCTATTAGGTATTTGGATGAAATCTTTGGCACCATTATCAGACACTACGATGGTACAGTGGGTCCTGGGTTCCTCCTGGTGCTTGACAATGCCCGGCCTCATGTGGTGAGAGTATGCAGGCAGTTCCTGGAGGATGAAAGAATTGATACCATTGACTGTCCCCCACACTCCTCTGACCTAAATCCAATAGAACACCTCTGGGACATTACGTTTTGGTCCATCCAACACCACCAGGTTGCAGCTCAGACTGCCTAGGAGCTAAGTGATGCCCTGGTCCAGATCTGGGAGGAGATCCCTAAGGATGCCATCCATCATCTCATTAGAGCATACCCTGACCTTGTCAGGCATGCATACAAGCAATTTGGTCACCATACAAACCACAGAGTACCATTTTGAGTTGCTGCAATGACATTTTGGCCAATTGGACAAGCCTGCCACATCATTTTTTTCACATTGATATTTGGGGTGTCTTTAAATTCAGCCCTCTGTAGGTTGACAATTTTCATTTTCACAAACAATGTGGGATCCTTTTGTTCCTAACACATTGCCCAGTATATATATCAGGAAAGATAGCTGCAATGACCCCACCTCCAAAGTGTTTATTTAATTAAAAAACTTTTTTTTTTTTTGAACAGTATATTTAAGTACATGTTGGAGAACATGTGGTACACAAATTGGAAACCACACTCATATTCTGGGCATGTTTGAGGCACTAGGGATGGGTATTGATAAAATGTTATCTATCATTGCCATTATCGATCTCATTCTTTATCGATTCCCTTATCAATACCTCTTGTGAATTTTCTGTGTACTAAAAGTAGGCCTTACAGGTTTTCTATGTAAACAACATTTTATTGAGTCTTAAAGTAAATAAATTGGTCACTGGATCCTAGATCTCTGGGACAAGTTCATCGAGGAGTCTGAAAGACCTTATTTAGGACATTGCTTTGGTGATTAGCGAAGTCCTCATGTATTGTAATAAATATTCCAGGGAAAGGAAAAGTTTCTGTTAGAAGTATTTTAGACATAGAATCAGCAGGTTAGGTGAATTGGAAACTTTATCACTGTCCAGATCTCCCTTGTAAAAGAGATCTTGATCTCAATGGGACAAACCTAGTTAAGTAAAGATTAAATTAAAGTGGGAGGGAGATAGTGTTGGCTTTTTAAATACTTGAAAGACACTGGACTCGACAGAATTTAGTACTGCTATAACAGAGTGATGCAGTAGGTGGTAGCAATGCAACAATAAGGATGCCGGCTGCCATTAAACACATTGCTATTAAGCACATTTCTGCATTCACAAAATGCCTCAAGAAACCACAAAAAATTGCATAAAGTACTTCATTTAATCATATTTGTTGTCAGTCTGGGTAAATCTTTGGACTTGTTCCCATTGATTTTGCAGCTAATCTTGTTTCTTCAGCAGAGTGTGCACAGAGGAAAAACAAATGTGTTTTCGTCATGGCGAGTGGTCGGCACTATCTCCAACCACCAGCTAGCTCCAACATAATGTGAATTAAAGAATACCTAAGGGAATAGTTAAGCAAAAAGGCTATTGATATCGGTCAATTGAAAAATGTCTTATCGATTATAACAGGAACCAGTTTTTGATACTCATCCCTATGAGACGGAGATATTTGGAGATATTTCAAGCATCTTGCAAATGACTCTATTGTGATATTAATAGGGTCAATACCAATGGGATGGGAGGGAACAGCTGGAAAAAAGCTTCCTACGAATATTACCAGCAGCAATTACATGTATTAAGTGGCTAAAACCTGATGCTCTTCAACCATATGTGGACTGATAACGTATGGGAAAACTATTAAATGGACCAAGTACCATATGCACTAAGATTCCAAAAAGACATTCACATAAATCAATTCTGTACATGTTAAATGCAGAAGGTAAAATAATTAATGAATTTGCTAGATTCTGTCATTTAAGGTTTTGAAAGAGAAACAGTTTTACAGACATGGCACAGTCCGGGGTTCAGGCAGCATAGTCCATATTTGCATAACACAACTATTTGCACAACTTTGGAAAGTGCTGTACGATTGTGCTAACACTGTAATACTTGGGCTGTTTATAAAGAGTGTTGAGAAATTTTTTTTTTTGTACATTTTAATTGTTGTATTTCATTGTTTCACGTTCTGCATTGTATTGACTTAGAATAATTAATGCCATGATTCCACACACTCCAAAACAGTGGCAGTAAAGCTGGTTTATGATACACCAATGAACACAAAGTTTTATTTGTTGAGAAATGGTTATTTTCAGACTGTGGTTGATTACCTGACCAAGTGTAATGCTTTATCCCTGTGGGGTCCAAGGGCATTTTCGCTTTTATTGATTTACTTATTTATTTTAAACCATACTTTCAGTAAATCCACCTTTAATGCACTTTCTTTTAAAATAATCCTCATGTGTTGCGCATAAGGACGTTCAGAACAATCTTGGCTTTCTGAATGTGACAAATATTTGTCTAAAGCACTCTGTAAAATATGATATTTGGCTTTAAATTTGAAAATATGAAATGTGTTGTGAAATTCTTCAAATCTTTATTGAATATAATTTTTTTTATTCATGTGGATGAACTGTCTGTATTTTAAAATGGGTTAACCAAAGTCTTCAAGTCACAAACCTAGTTTAACATATGAAAGTTCTGAAAACAATGTACAACCCCAGTTCCAATGAAGTTGGGACGCTGTGTAAAATGTAAATAAAACAGAATACAATGATTTACAAATCCTCTTCAACCTATATTCAATTGAATACACCACAAAGACAAGATATTTAATGTTCAAACTGCTAAACTTTGTTTTTTGTGCAAATAATTGCTCATTTTAAAATGGATGCCTGCAACATGTTTCAAAAAAGCTGGGACAGTGGTATGTTTACCACTGTGTTACATCACCTTTCCTTCTAACAACACTCAATAAGCGTTTGGGAACTGAGGACACTAATTATTGAAGCTTTGTAGGTGGAATTATTTCCCATTCTTGCTTGATGTATGACTTCAGTTGTTCAACAGTCCGGGGTCTCCGTTGTCGTATTTTACGCTTCATAATGTGCCACACATTTTCAATGGGTGACAGGTCTGGACTGCAGGCAGGCCAGTCTAGTACCTGCACTCTTTTACTATGAATCCACGCTGTTGTAACACATGCAGAATGTGGCTTGGCATTGTCTTGCTGAAATAAGCAGGGACGTCCCTGAAAAAGACATTGCTTGGATGGCAGCATGTGTTGCTCCAAAACCTGGATGTACCTTTCAGCATTGATAGTGCAATCACAGATGTATAAGTTGCCATTGCCATGGGCACTAACACACCACCATACCATCACAGATGCTGGCTTTTGAACGTTGTGCTCATAATAATCTGGATGGTCTTTTTCCTCTTTTGTCTGGGGGACATGACGTCCATGATTTCCAAAAACAATTTAAAACATGGACTCATCAGACCACAGCACACTTTTCCACTTTTGCGTCTGTCCATTTCAAATGAGCCTGAGCCCAGAGAAGGCATCGGCATTTCTGGATGTTTTTGATGTATGGTTTTCGCTTTGCATGGTACAGTTTTAACTTGCACTTGTAGATGTAGCGACGAACTGTGTTAACTGACAATGGTTTTCTGAAGTGTTCCTGAGCCCACGCAGTAAGATCCTTTACACAATGATGTTGGTTTTTAATGCAGTGCTGCCTGAGGGATCAAAGGTCATGGGCATTCAATGTTGGTTTTTGGCCTTGCCACTTACGTGTAGAAAGTTCTCCAGATTCTCTTAATCTTCTGATTATATTAAGGACTGTAGATGATGGAATCCCTAAACTCCTTACAACTGAACGCTGAGAAACATTGTTCTTAAACTGTTGAACTATTTTTTTTTTCAGGCAGTTGTTCACAAAGTGGTGATCCTCGCCCCATCTTTGCTTGTGAACAGCTGAGCCTTTTGGGGATGCTCCTTTTATACTCAATCATGACACTCACAATTAGTGTCCTCAGTTCCCAAATGCTTATTGAGTGTTGTTAGAAGGAAAGGTGATGTAACACAGTGGTAAACATACCACTGTCCCAGCTTTTTTGAAACGTGTTGCAGGCATCCATTTCAAAATGAGCAAATATTTGCAGAAAAACAGTAAAGTTGATCAGTTTGAACATTAAATATCTTGTCTTTGTGGTGTATTCAATTGAATATAGGTTGAAGAGGATTTGTAAAAAATTATCTTCTGTTTTTATTTACATTTCACACAATGTCCCAACTTCAGTGGAATTGGGATTTTACAAGAAATAAACAAATTATGCGCCGTGCAGTGCAGCAGTGCCACATGCTGGGAACTACATGCCGGAGATCCAGTCCATTCCAAATTGGTATATTTGCAAAAAAGCCCGCTGGTCCTCCCATAATTCCATTTTGCATGAATAAATTAATTTTTGATGAAAACTGATGTCAAAAATTTCATTGCTGCTGTGAAGAAGGAAAACCTTTCAGCACCGTTCCAGAAGAAAATAATCCCGCCACCTGTTTTCCCACGATTTTCTTTCTCAAAGACTAAATTAAAATGTTTTCAGGTTGACAACCATTCTTTCAATGAAAGCATGTCTGGTACTGGCGTACGTGTGTGGAAAGGGAGGCGACGATGTGGAAATGTAATGACACTGCTTGGAAGGGAACATTCCAAGCTTTTAGCAGTTGTGACTCATGTAACTTGCTTGTTGTTGAAATAACTGTGTAAAAGGTAGATCTTTTCTGTGTGTGTGTGAAGTTCTTGACCCCCCCAAATGTTACAGGAGAAGGATGTTCAGCATAGTCTCCCTTCAATGCATTTTTGTCCACAAGCTTCGCTATCCCTTTTCAGCAAAATAATTGGGCAGGTGCAAACAAAATCTTACCCTTTGCCCCTGGTGCAAATAGTCACCTTTCTAAAAATATGAATGATACAATCATTTGACGTTGAAGCGCTTCTGTGCTGCCAGTCACATTATATTTAACTTCTTCTGTAGGTTAAATAGCATAATGGCTTTTAATGGCAAAGATCTGAGCGTTACTTGATTTAGTCCCATGAACTTCATACAGCTTCAACAGAATGGTGAACCTGTGATGAGCCAGAACAGCACCACTATCCATAATAGCACAGTGATTAAAAATAACACCAACAAAGAGATGGAGCACACGTTTCTAATAATCCAGGAGCCAAAGGAGACTTGCTGTCTGTGAAATTCACAAGTTCAAAATGATGGAAGTCTGAAATGACAACACAAGATGTCTTTCAATGGGCATAAAAACAAAAAAAGTCCACAGATCTCACTTCTGTTAACCTGTAAAGATGGTCCATGGGCCAAGCAGGTTTTTGGCACCACTTAAGGTGATGAAACCACACTTAAAATCCAGCATCAGTGTTCCATGGTCTACACAAAAATGTATAACCATCCCAGGGTGGTAGCTGTAGCTAGCTAGGGATCAATGACAAATTACACAGAGGTCAAAATGTAAAAATGCTCCAATCATGTTAAAAACTATACTACATGATTTCTCTGATCATAATGATTCCAAAAAGGTATAGTTTGGGCTATCTATGACTGAATGTTATGGAGTTATGGGGTAAAAACAGCAAAAATGATGAAAAGGTCACTTTCAGTTTGTAGAGGGGTCAAAAGTAAAGGTGCTCCAATTTCAGTAAAAATTATGCAACTTATTCTTTGGGTTAATTAGGTTCTAAAAAATAGTTTGGACTAAAATTATGCAAATTATTGTTTGGGTTAATTAGGTTCTAAAAAATAATAGTTTGGACTATCTGTCATGCTTAGTTATCACGTTACAGGGTAACATATGTCACAAATCACAGAATCTAATGGACATCGACCTTGTTTGACCTTTACTTTGGAGCCCAAACATTTTAAACACTCAAAACTATTTCATTTATTAATCCTTTTATTTCAATCAATAATTTGCATCATTTGTTTTACTGAAATTGGAGCATCTTTAACTTTGACTCCTGTACAAACTGAAACTGACCTTTCAGTTCAATTCAATTCAATTTTATTTATATAGCGCCAAATCACAACAAACAGTTGCCCCAAGGCGCTTTATATTGTAAGGCAAGGCCATACAATAATTACGTAAAAACCCCAAAGGTCAAAACGACCCCCTGTGAGCAAGCACTTGGCGACAGTGGGAAGGAAAAACTCCCTTTTAACAGGAAGAAACCTCCAGCAGAACCAGGCTCAGGGAGGGGCAGTCTTCTGCTGGGACTGGTTGGGGCTGAGGGAGAGAACCAGGAAAAAGACATGCTGTGGAGGGGAGGAGAGATCAATCACTAATGATTAAATGCAGAGTTGTGCATACAGAGCAAAAAGAGAAAGAAACACTCAGTGCATTATGGGAACCCCCCAGCAGTCTAAGTCTATAGCAGCATAACTAAGGGATGGTTCAGGGTCACCTGATCCAGCCCTAACTATAAGCTTTAGCAAAAAGGAAAGTTTTAAGCCTAATCTTAAAAGTAGAGAGGGTGTCTGTCTCCCTGATCTGAATTAGGAGCTGGTTCCACAGGAGAGGAGCCTGAAAGCTGAAGGCTCTGCCTCCCATTCTACTCTTACAAACCCTAGGAACTACAAGTAAGCCTGCAGTCTGAGAGCGAAGCGCTCTATTGGGGTGATATGGTACTATGAGGTCCCTAAGATAAGATGGGACCTGATTATTCAAAACCTTATAAGTAAGAAGAAGAATTTTAAATTCTATTCTAGAATTAACAGGAAGCCAATGAAGAGAGGCCAATATGGGTGAGATATGCTCTCTCCTTCTAGTCCCTGTTAGCACTCTAGCTGCAGCATTTTGAATTAACTGAAGGCTTTTCAGGGAACTTTTAGGACAACCTGATAATAATGAATTACAATAGTCCAGCCTAGAGGAAATAAATGCATGAATTAGTTTTTCAGCATCACTCTGAGACAAGACCTTTCTAATTTTAGAGATATTGCGTAAATGCAAAAAAGCAGTCTTACATATTTGTTTAATATGCGCTTTGAATGACATATCCTGATCAAAAATGACTCCAAGATTTCTCACAGTATTACTAGAGGTCAGGGTAATGCGATCCAGAGTAAGGATCTGGTTAGACACCATGTTTCTAAGATTTGTGGGGCCAAGTACAATAACTTCAGTTTTATCTGAGTTTAAAAGCAGGAAATTAGAGGTCATCCATGTCTTTATGTCTGTAAGACAATCCTGCAGTTTAGCTAATTGGTGTGTGTCCTCTGGCTTCATGGATAGATAAAGCTGGGTATCATCTGCGTAACAATGAAAATTTAAGCAGTGCCATCTAATAATACTGCCTAAGGGAAGCATGTATAAAGTGAATAAAATTGGTCCTAGCACAGAACCTTGTGGAACTCCATAATTAACCTTAGTCTGTGAAGAAGATTCCCCATTTACATGAACAAATTGTAATCTATTAGATAAATATGATTCAAACCACCGCAGCGCAGTGCCTTTAATACCTATGGCATGCTCTAATCTCTGTAATAAAATTTTATGGTCAACAGTATCAAAAGCAGCACTGAGGTCTAACAGAACAAGCACAGAGATGAGTCCACTGTCTGAGGCCATAAGAAGATCATTTGTAACCTTCACTAATGCTGTTTCTGTACTATGATGAATTCTAAAACCTGACTGAAACTCTTCAAATAGACCATTCCTCTGCAGATGATCAGTTAGCTGTTTTACAACTACCCTTTCAAGAATTTTTGAGAGAAAAGGAAGGTTGGAGATTGGCCTATAATTAGCTAAGATAGCTGGGTCAAGTGATGGCTTTTTAAGTAATGGTTTAATTACTGCCACCTTAAAAGCCTGTGGTACATAGCCAACTAATAAAGATAGATTGATCATATTTAAGATCGAAGCATTAAATAATGGTAGGGCTTCCTTGAGCAGCCTGGTAGGAATGGGGTCCAATAGACATGTTGATGGTTTGGATGAAGTAACTAATGAAAATAACTCAGACAGAACAATCTGAGAGAAAGAGTCTAACCAAATACCGGCATCACTGAAAGCAGCCAAAGATAACGATACGTCTTTGGGATGGTTATGAGTAATTTTTTCTCTAATAATTAAAATTTTATTAGCGAAGAAAGTCATGAAGTCATTACTAGTTAAAGTTAAAGGAATACTCAGCTCAATAGAGCTCTGACTCTTTGTCAGCCTGGCTACAGTGCTGAAAAGAAACCTGGGGTTGTTCTTTTTTTCTTCAATTAGTGATGAGTAGTAAGATGTCCTAGCTTTACGGAGGGCTTTTTTTATAGAGCAACAGACTCTTTTTCCAGGCTAAGTGAAGATCTTCTAAATTAATGAGACGCCATTTCCTCTCCAATTTACGGGTTATCTGCTTTAAGCTGCGAGTTTGTGAGTTATACCACGGAGTCAGGCACTTCTGATTTAAAGCTCTCTTTTTCAGAGGAGCTACAGCATCCAAAGTTGTCTTCAATGAGGATGTAAAACTATTGACGAGATACTCTATCTCACTTACAGAATTTAGGTAGGTATTTAGGTAGCTACTCTGCACTGTGTTGGTATATGGCATTAGGGAACATAAAGAAGGAAACATATCCTTAAACCTAGTTACAGTGCTTTCTGAAAGACTTCTAGTGTAATGAAACTTATTCCCCACTGCTGGGTAGTCCATCAGAGTAAATGTAAATGTTATTAAGAAATGATCAGACAGAAGGGAGTTTTCAGGGAATACTGTTAAGTCTTCAATTTCCATACCATAAGTCAGAACAAGATCTAAGATATGATTAAAGTGGTGGGTGGACTCATTTACATTTTGAGCAAAGCCAATTGAGTCTAATAATAGATTAAATGCAGTGTTGAAGCTGTCATTCTCAGCATCTGTGTGGATGTTAAAATCGCCCACTATAATTATCTTATCTGAGCTAAGCACTAAGTCAGACAAAAGTTCTGAAAATTCACAGAGAAACTCACAGTAACGACCAGGAGGACGATAGATAACAACAAATAAAACTGTTTTTTGTGACTTCCAATTTGGATGGACAAGACTAAGAGTCAAGCTTTCAAATGAATTAAAGCTCTGTCTGGGTTTTTGATTAATTAATAAGCTGGAATGGAAGATTGCTGCTAATCCTCTGCCTCGGCCAGTGCTACGAGCGTTCTGGCAGTTAGTGTGACTCGTGGGTGTTGACTCATTTAAACTAACATATTCATCCTGCTGTAACCAGGTTTCTGTTAGGCAGAATAAATCAATATGTTGATCAATTATTATATCATTTACTAACAGGGACTTAGAAGAGAGAGACCTAATGTTTAATAGACCACATTTAACTGTTTTAGTCTGTGGTGCAGTTGAAGGTGCTATATTATTTTTTTCTTTTTGAACTTTTATGCTTAAATAGATTTTTGCTGGTTATTGGTGGTCTGGGAGCAGGCACCGTCTCTACGGGGATGGGGTAATGAGGGGATGGCAGGGGGAGAGAAGCTGCAGAGAGGTGTGTAAGACTACAACTCTGCTTCCTGGTCCCAACCCTGGATAGTCACAGTTTGGAGGATTTAAGAAAATTGGCCAGATTTCTAGAAATGAGAGCTGCTCCATCCAAAGTGGGATGGATGCCGTCTCTCCTAACAAGACCAGGTTTTCCCCAGAAGCTTTGCCAATTATCTATGAAGCCCACCTCATTTTTTGGACACCACTCAGACAGCCAGCAATTCAGGGAGAACATGCGGCTAAACATGTCAGTCCCGGTCCGATTGGGGAGGGGCCCAGAGAAAACTACAGAGTCCGACATTGTTTTTGCAAAGTTACACACCGATTCAATGTTAATTTTAGTGACCTCCGATTGGCGTAACCGGGTGTCATTACTGCCGACGTGAATTACAATCTTACCAAATTTACACTTAGCCTTAGCCAGCAGTTTCAAATTTCCTTCAATGTCGCCTGCTCTGGCCCCCGGAAGACAATTGACTATGGTTGCTGGTGTCGCTAACTTCACATTTCTCAAAACAGAGTCGCCAATAACCAGAGTTTCTTCCTCGGCGGGTGTGTCGCCGAGTGGGGAAAAACGGTTAGAAATGTGAACGGGTTGGCGGTGTACATGGGGCTTCTGTTTAGGGCTATACTTCCTCCTCACAGTCACCCAGTCGGCCTGCTTTCCCGGCTGCTCGGGATATGCCAGAGGGAAACTAACAGCGGCTAAGCTACCTTGGTCCGCACCGACTACAGGGGCCTGGCTAGCTGTAGAATTTTCCACGGTGCGGAGCCGAGTCTCCAATTCGCCCAGCCTGGCCTCCAAAGCTACGAATAAGCTACACTTATTACAAGTACCATTACTACTAAAGGAGGCCGAGGAATAACTAAACATTTCACACCCAGAGCAGAAAAGTGCGGGAGAGACAGGAGAAGCCGCCATGCTAAACCGGCTAAGAGCTAGTAGCTGCGCTAAGCTAGCGGATTCCTAAAAACACACAAAGTGAATAACGTGTAAATAATTTAGAGGTGATTCAGCAGAGGGAGTGCTTTAGTTAAGGCACGTGAAGATTACACTGTGAAACAAATCGTTATCTAGGTAAGTAGATCAATCTAACTGCGCAGATTAAACAGCTAACAGATACAGCAAAACACCGCTGTGCTCCGGAACAGGAAGTGATACAATACCGCAGTGAGAGCCAACCACCAGTAGAGGCAAGCAAGAGCGCCTCTGTAACCATTCTTGCTGTTTTTACCCCATAACATAACATAACCATAACATTCAGTCATAGATAGTCCAAACTATACCTTTTTGGAATCATTATGATCAGACAAATAATGTAGTATAGTTTTCAACATGATTGAATCATTTTCACATTTTGACCTCTGTCTAATTCTTCATTCACCCCTAGCTGGCTACAGCTACCACCCTGGGATGGCTGTAATACATTTTTGTGTAGGCCATGGCACACTGAGGCTGGATTCTAAGTGTCGTTTCATCACCTTATGTGGTACCGATTAGGTCAAAATTGATGACTGGGTCATAGACAAAGATATTTGTGGTACTGCGGCATCATGGACAGACCACACAGCTTGTTATTTTTAATTACAGTGGTCTCTTTAGTCGCTAATTGTCGAGTTTGCACGTTGCACCTGCACCTTCTTTGGCAGCCTATGAAACTGGATCACACGACCTTCAAACCAGTGACTGGACAGCCAAACTGTGTTTTCAGAGACATTCATTCAGAAAACTCTTCTGTGTTTTCACTCCATATCTTTTCAGGCACAAGTGTCAGTGCTGCTTCTCTTCAGAAATCAATTTTCAAAAGCACAGCCCACTTTGGCTCTAAGTCTGAACTATAATTTTTTTTTTTTTTACTGATTTTGTGAGTTTAAAAACCTACAAACTTTAAAAATTGCAATATGGGGTTCTTGTTGGTTTTCTCTTGTCTTTTGTGAATTTTTATCAACATCCTCTCCTCCTTAGAGACAGTTATCATGTTTAGACTCCACTAAACAAATGTTGATTCCCCCCAACCTGGAAACCACTTTCAGGGCCGAGTTAGATACATATTCTATTTAAATTTCCCCATTTTCAAATGGTTCGTACCCATGAAAGTGGGTATTTTTACATGCCATCTTTAGCCTGGTGGGTATTGGGTCTCTGAGCACAGGTTGTGTGTACACCTAGGTTGTTGAATATTCTTTGGTTCCTTCCTCACTGCCATTTATCACTTTGACTTTTAACTGTTGATATGGTTTTTACTAGATAACTACATCCAGGGATTTGGGTGCATTTTAAAGAGTGGACTTTGCAGATGAAGCTTTGGTCTTTGGAGAATCAGTATTATGGTTGAAACTCATACAAAGCTTTGTGAGGAGTCCTAGTGTCTGAGCTTGTATTTGTCATGGATTAAGAATAAGATAGATAAGTGCTAAAGAAATGTAGTCTCTTTGCTGTTTGACTGACCTACATCTTAGCCAGGATTCAGGTTCTACACCAGGTAGCACAACGGGATAAGCAGTTGGGTAACCAATGTATAGACCAGGGTTAGATTACAGGTCACCTTGTCTCTGTGTCCTTGGACAAGACACTTCATCTGCATTGTTTTAGTCCATTCGGCTGTAAATGGGGACCAGCCTTGACTGAGGAAGTAGCCATTGTCAGATTGGTGTCTCATCCAGGTGAAGTCGTAGAATCTCAACTGCTTCAAGCTACAGAATCTAAGGATAAGTGCCAATGGGCCTGAAGTCCTATACTGGCCTTGCAAAGACGACACTCAAAATGTTGAACCATCTTGATCGAATTGTCCAGCCGTCTATCGCTCTGTGACATGATGACGCACTGTGCATGATATCAGTTGTTCCTGGCTGAGGGTCTGCAGGCTCATAATGCCCGTGTTACTAAATGTGTTGAAAAAGAATTAATTGAACATTTCCTGGAGGTGCACAGCTCTTGCGTGCTTGACATCTTCAGTACTCCGGTTATGTAATAACCCATTATTGTTCAGCAGTGAATCCTATCATGATCTGCTTGTTTGAGAAAACACTCACTCACTCATCCATTAAACACACCCTAATCACAATGAATATTTCCACTGTTGCAGCCCCAGTTGTGATTTGTGTCTTATTACCTTTCTGTTGTGTAACTGAACATCAGTTAATTCTGTATCAACTATATATAACCGATGGCATTCTAAAGACCTGTGCTGAACGGGGGGCTGTTACTGTGGAGACGGCACTCTGTCTTACCTGCAGACTGACTCTTCTTGGACTGCAACTTGAAAAATGTATGTTTTTTTTTTTTTTTGTATCTTGCTTTTCTTGCCTGATGCCCTAAACGGGATAATGATTTTGTGACCTGTTGGCCTAATTACTTCTGCACATTGCTCTAATGAGCAGGCCTGCCAGTGAGGGACTGCTGCATCGCAGTATGGTTCACTTTAACAGGCTGCAAACCTGCTCGCTGTGATTATTGTTTAAATGAGTGTTTTCTCACACTTTGTGACATGTTTCACACATGGCTTGATTTCATTCCAGTGTTCTTTGGGTGCTCTCCAAAAGCAATAGGGAATGATACTGAAGGGGCTTGTGTGTTCATGCTGTTTGCTGACAGAGTCTAAGCCATGCTTCCACAGACAATATTAGAATGAACGTGTATAACACTGTAACAAAACACTTAATGGAAAATATTACACACTGATAAAATTACAGATGGGTTTATTAACAAAAAAACACTCTTTGCTGACTCTGCTGGCATATTTACGTAGATACAGTTCCATTTTTATTTATATTTTTACTTGATAGGTCTGACAGGTTTTTGTTTGGCTGAAGTTGCTCTCTGCATGAAATGGTGCATAAGAAAAGTGGTGCAGTGTTTCTGGACCCTGACCCACTGCCGATCAGTTTCTCCACTTCTTCAGGTGAATGTTCTTGGAACAGCATGATGGCTGAAGTCGTGCTGTACTTGGACTGGGAGCACGGTGTGGGGATCTGGACGGGAAAGGGAACGCACTCGGCGGATTTTCTTGGTGAGAAGGCACCGCAGGAAAAGAAGGTTGTTTGCTGTCTTTGCCATTGTAGCCATGGTCAGCACCACCACAGTGGAGAGGAGACTGTGGGCGCACAAACATACTGAGGAAGTTTGACGTCTTGATCAGGAGCCGGATTCTAGCCACATTTTCGTGACTGCGCTAGTAAATCTCGCTCAAATCTGGCTCAACCCGATGGAAAATAATCCAGTGTCCTGATTAGATGATCTACCCTTCGAGAGGATCTCCATGGCGCACAGTTCCCTCTATCCCGGACTCCTCCTCCTGTTAAGTTTATCTACCTCTCTTTACTGCGCAACTGCGCATGCATATTTCCCTGTCACGATGAGCTCCTCGTCTTCTAACGACAATATTCAGCTCATATTCAATATTTTATGAGGTTTTTTTTCTTAAAAAAGGTAGTTGGTATTACGGCCCTCATTAGTTCTCCTGCTTATGACCCTTCTATCTCAGTGACATGCTCAGTTGTTTTTGACCAGTTTGAGTCTGTCAGTTTGCTGTCTTTGAGAGATATTATTGGTCATATGAAGCCTTCTGGTTCTCCAAATGAATCCTTGCCACCTCGTCTTCTTAAAGAGGTTTTTTCCACATTGGCACCATTTGAATATTATTAATGGGTGTTTGGTTAATGGTATAGTGCCTATCAGTTTCAAGAATGCAGTGGTGACCCCACTTATTAAGAAATCTGGCTTAGATTCTTCTGAACTTTCCAATTTTGGGCCAATTTCCAAACTTCCTTTTCTCTCTAAAATTTTGGAGAAAATCTACTGCCAGTTGAGTTCTTTTTTAAATAATCATGACACCCTGGAGTTGTTTCAGTCTGGTTTTAAATCCCATCACAGTACTGAGTCGGCACTGCTGCGGGATTTTTAACGACATTTGTGTAGCTACTGATTCTGGTCACTGTGTTGTTCTGGTCCTATTGGATCTAACAGCGGCCTTCGATACAGTGGACCATCAGATCCTCTTGTCTCGCCTGGAAAACTGGGTGGGCCTTAAGGGTGATGTTTTAGACTGGTTTAAATCCTACCTATCAGAGAAAGGTTTTTGTGTCCGTATTGGAGTTGTTGAATCTTGTGCAGCGCCCCTTACATGTGGGGTGCCTCAAGGCTCCATACTTGGTCTGCTTCTTTTTCTCTGTATATACTCCCAATGAGATCAATTTTTATGAGACATGATATCTCTTTTCATTTTTATGCTAATAACTGTCAAATTTATCTGCCACTGAAGCAGTAAAATGCATACTTTGCGAACCATCTCCTAGAGTGCATTGGTGACATTAAGGCATGGTTGTCCATAACTTTTCTACACCTGAATGATAAAAAGACTGAGGTTTTGCTGTTTGGACCTAGTGACACTTCCAAAATCAATGTTGATCTGGGTCCCATGAGTCAGTATCTGACACAGACAGCAATAAACCTGGGTGTAAAACTGGACAGTGATCTTAAATTTGATGCTCAGATTAGGTCAGCAGTCTAGTTTCTATCAATTTAGACAACTGGCCAAGGTGAAGCGATTTCTTTCACGGCATCATTTTGAGATTTTAATCCATGCTTTCATCACGAATCGCCTGGCCAGTTTCACAGATAAAGTTAACCGTTTACAGTTATATTAGGCCTCATTTATACTGTACTTTGGAAAGGAACAGTATCAAATACAATACAACACTCAAGTTCTTGGACAAGGAACATTTCACTATTTGACACCAATTACACACATAGTACACCAAACTGTACTGCGCTGCCATTACCTTCAACCAAAAAGATCCTGGGTTTCACAATGACACCCCCTTAACAGAACAGAAAATATCACCAAATTTAGACTTTTTCAAAATATGGAAAAATTCCTCAATTGACAAAAGAATATTATGTGCATACTACAATGTTCACACCACCTTCCAAAAAAGAGAGGGAGAGTGTGTGTGTGCGTGAGGCCAAAATCGAGGAGCGACTCATCTTAAAGAGATGAAGAGCTGCCAAACAGTCAAATCTACAGCCGAGACTCAATCCAGAAAACTTTTCTCCAAATCCTCACACCTTGTCCCCGTTACAACAGTCGTCCCTCTCCGAACTGTTCAGCGAAAGCAGTTTGTGCATTTTTTTTTTTCTTGCAGACCTGAGCGCAATGTGCGACCATACGCCTCCGTAAAAAAACACTTTTGTAAGAAGTGAGGTTGGGAGCTGGTTTTAATTGGCGTCATGCTGCCTCTTTTCCACCAAACTCCAAGCCGCCTACGTGAGTGCAGCCAGTGTGAGGCTGCAGCAGTTTGTGGTCACAGCTTTATCCCAGCCCCCGCCCCCACCTCCCAAAAACTGTGTCCCAAAGTTCTTCAACTTACTCCAGCAAAACACACAGAGACAAAAAATAAATAACCCAAATGTCGGTGGGGTTTTTGTTTCAGGCAAAAAGCAGCACTTTGATAAATCCAGGGGCGAAAATTCTATCGCCCCGTCCCAAGCCATTAAATTTGGCGATGCTGATTGGCCAAACATTTATTTTTCCTTAGCAACCATGCACAGTTGGTCATTTCACTGCACCTCAAGGGGCTCTTTGAGTGAAAAAGGACACAGTCACTGGTTGAGATGAGCTCCACTACCGAAGAAGACCCACGTACGTTTTGTCTTTACATAAAATACAGTAATAACTATCTTCTCAACTTAAAAAAGTAAAGACTTGCATGTACACACTGTCTTGTATTGTTGTTAGATGACGGGGAACTCTGTTCAATGGGCGGGAGCTGAACTTGGCACACTTGACATCTTGACAGAACACTGGCTTAAATCTCATTTGCACCATTCGCATTAAGGAAAAAACTGCTGAGGGATTTGACCCAAATCCTGTTGAGGTTTTATTGCTGACCTCAGTCTAAACAGGCCTTTAAAGCGACAGCATGTAGGATTTGGTGTCATCTAGTGGTGAGGCTGCAGACTTCATTATGCTGTCACCAGTCATGATTTTGTGGTCCTTCATGTTTTTTGCTTTTTTGGCGATGGGAGTTTGTGTTGCCTTGTCTTCTCTTGTCATAAACACAGGTGAGCCCCACTAACCCGCTTGAGTTGGGGTCCACAAAATCGGTTACCTGAAACCGCGAGTTGATGAGGTTGACCAAAAAAAAAAAAACTTTTTTTTTTTAAATCAGCTTATCTTGCCATATTCAAATCGTTTCAACCATTTGAAGGAATTTTTCAAGATTTCAGATTCAGACTGTTCCTTATGAGCACCGATATAAACATGGTGGCCTCCTTGAGGGGGCCCACTCCCATGTAGATATGAAGGGCTCATCTGAAGCTGATTTTAAAAACACATTAGTTCATTGTTGCTGGCAATTATATGCTATCATATGGTTGTAATGCTATTTTCCATCCATCCATCCAGTTTCTTCCGTTTTATCCGGAGTCGGGTTGCAGGGGCAGCAGCTCAAGCAAAGCCGCCCAGACCTTTCGATCCACACACACCTCCCCCAGCTCCTCCGGGGGAACCCCAAGGCGTTCCCAAGCCAGCCGAGAGACGTAGTCCCTCCAGCGTGTCCTGGGTCTTCCCCGGGGCCTTCTCCCGATGGGACATGCCCAGAACACCTCTCCAGCGAGACGTCCAGGGGGCATCCGAAAAAGATGCCCGAGCCACTTCAGCTGGCTCCTTTCGACGTGGAGGAACAGCGGCTCGACTCCGAGCTCCTCCCGAGTGACCGAGCTCCTCACCCTATCTCTAAGGGAGCACCCAGCCACCCTGCGGAGGAAACTCATCTCGGCCGCTTGTACTCGCGATCTCGTTGTTTCGGTCATGAGCCAAATCTCATGACCATAGGTGAGGATCAGAACGTAGATCAATCAGTAAATCGAGAGCTTTGTCCCCCTACTCAGCTCTCTCTTCACCACGACAGCCCTCTTCAGGTCAGTGGAGTGTACTTGCCTCAAGTGGAGTTTAAGTATCTCGGGGTCTTGTTCAAGAGTGAGGGACAGATGGAGCGTGAGATTGACAGACGGATCGGTGCAGCATCTGCAGTGATGCTATTTTCCATTTCTGCTAGTAAACGGCTTTAAATCCTTCATACTGCAGGTTTAATTGGAAACCATTATTAACAAACTGGTACAAGATGGGTCTGCTTCCATTATCTACTTCTTTCATGAATTTTTGCAGGATACAAAAGGTGTCTAATTAGTTGCAGAAAAAAGCAGAGGGTGCACATTCTCAGTGATGAATCTGAGCAATCGCACGGTGCTGTCTGTGGGCGTAAAGAGAACCTTCTGCCCATTTAAGGACATCACTGATTTAGACAATCAAAAACAGCAAGGTCACCCAAAAAGGTAAAGACTATCTCCAACACAAGCACAGTTAGTGTTGTGAGGGAGGCGGGCAGAGCAGCTGCCATACAAACAAAACCTGAGACAATGCAGCGGTAATTGGCGTGTGCATATACTATATATTGAGGTAATGATTTATGTGATGGACTGCAGGCATGTGGAAACTAGTGAAGGCCATCTGATGGAAAGGGTTCAATCAATCAATCAATCAATCAATCAATCAACTTTTTTCTTATATAGCGCCAAATCACAACAAACAGTTGCCCCAAGGCGCTCCCTTTCAGTGAAGACCTGCTCAGAAATGCAGCTCCTGAATAAATGCTGATAATGACCACAGCAGAAATGTAAGGAATAATTAACCATATTGTGAAGCCCTGACTTGAAAATATGGAAAGTATGACAGTAAAAATCACTGGAGCTGAATCATTTCATGCAGACTGGATCTTAATGAGCGGATCAGTTCTTTTAAATCTCCGTATTAGGTATTGCCGCCAGAGTTGGAAGGTAAAATGCCAAAAATGGGCCCCGTCAGGGTGGGAAAGAGGGGCTGCTGAAATGGGTCCCATCTGTCCCTGCATCCGCGATATAAGATATGGTACAATGTAAACAATAAAACCTAATTATGTGAAATTTGCGTAGTTTCTTAACTGGATACCTGTGTCCAACTTTTCCTCTTCTGTTGTCATCATTGACTCTGTATGTTCATGGTTCCTGCAGAAAGTAATGATGGTTAAAGACTCTAGCAATAGGATGTGCTACAAAATAAATTATTAAACATTATCTCAAAGTTGACAGAATTCCAAATTGGGTACTGGCTTCAAATGTTGATAATGGCTCCAATGTGGCTTTACGTTTTCATTCCAGTTTGGCTGTTTTCAGTTTTAATTGATTCCAAGTGTGGTTGTAATGGGGAATAAATGTGTGGTTGGGTATTTTTATCCATTGACTGACTGTCAAAGCACAGCTTCCCCCCCCCACTCTTAAGTAATGAAACAGAGTAACTGTAAAATCCTTTAGAATGCACAATTCCAACAAGGCTTCAAAATTTGTATTTATTTTTTTCCATGCCTACACTACCCTGATCCAAACGCATTTTACTTGAATCAATCCCAATTTTAATTTAAAATTCTACTTGTTAGCGTTGGGGTTATAAACATCATCACATCAAATTAAAACCAGTATGGGGTTTCCCCACCAGAGATTGATTGACTTGTTGGAAAATGGCCCTTTGATTGACTGGCGGTCTGTCGAGGCTATACCCCACCTCTCACTCCATTAATGCTACGATGGACTCCAGCACACCCCCCGCCCCGCTCTCCAACCACTGACCCTTAACTGAGCAGTTATAGAAACTGAATGAATGAATGAATGCCACATATCGTTATGATGACCCAGAAAACACATTTGGCTCCAAATCATCCTAAAAACAGAGTTTTGTTTACTTTTGATTAAATTATTCATAGAAAGAGTCATGAAGATCAGCTGAAATGTTTCAGGCGGACAGATTGGTAAACAAACATTGCCTAAAACATCACCTTCTTGGTGGTAATAAACTAATTATATACAAGTCACTCCTATACTCGATTTAACATTCTGGGCATGGCTTGATAACCGTGGAACAGCTTGGCATTTTAACTTGGGTATTTAGGATGGATGACTTTGAGAGGACTGAACGGTCACAGTCTGCTTTGCAGATGTACACACTCTCCCATAATTACGCCCAAACTGCAAATGCCATCACCCAGTAACTGTCATTGAGAACGACGCACTCTGACAATCATCTGGGATGAGGATTTTTGTTATTTCCTGTGACGGATGGTATTTGAAAATTGGTTCCATTCAGAGCTGGTCCCACATTGTCAGGATCAGACAATTACCACATCATTTTATGTCCCTGAAAACTGCAGATTGAAACAAAGCCAGCAAAAACTCCACTGATATCAAGAATCTGCCCAGTATTGTAATACACAGGAGTGAGACTGCAAAGGGCCGTGGAATTTTTGAAGTTAAATCATGTTTAAAGTTCCTGGGTGAGTTGGCATTTTATGTTTTTGTTCTTATACTCTGTCTAGTGACCTCAGCTAACATACAACATAAGAACAAAAGCATGACGGGCACAAACCATAAAATATAAAATCAAGACTATTCCAGATAATTAGTTTTTCTGATTATATTTTAAAGACCTCATGTGATTTGGTTTCTCAAGTACTGCAGGGAGCTGCTCCATAGTTGATGATCAACTGGCGCAAAACTCATTTTACATGTAGTTTTTAGCTTTGGGTTTGGAACAGCAACACTGGGGAAGGCAGCCCTGCCCTGATTAGCTGCCTTGCAAGTCTTCTAAAGCAACGTTGACACTTGCACTAATTTGATGCTCGCACTGCTGCAGAATTCATCGTGCCAGTGTGTTCCGCTTTGACCGTGGCCGATAACACATTTGCTCTCAGAACTTGGCTGATGAAAACATTCTCTCATCACTTCCAGAATGACAGCGTAACTATCTACAGCTCCAGGTTGTCTCGTGCGCATCAAGCGGTGGAGAAAATATTTGGAATCTTGTGTGAAAGGTAATTATTTATCATATATATTGTAATGGATTGGTAAAACAGTTGCATTTTCATTCCTTCTTGTGAGTTAGATAATGTATCTGTAAAGTCATGTTTTTTAATAGATGTAGCATCTCTTCATAATCTAATTTCAGGTTCGGATGCACTGCGCGCAATGACACGCTGTGTTTTCGAATAGGTTGCGCAATGTTCACAACTAGTTTACACAAGTGGCACAAAATTTATGCTTGCCAGAAATTTTGAACATTTCAAAATTTTATTTGCGCACTGCCACGCAGCAGCGCACAGTTTATGATGGGTTTACTCACTGGCACACAAGATTGTGTGCCAGTGCGGGGATCAAGTTTGTACAAGTGTCAAGGTACCTTAAAAGCAGGCACCTTGACACTTTGCAATAATTCATTAATAATTAATTCATTAATCATTAATGTGTTACTCCACCAGGCCCGGTTAACTTAATATTTCCCAGCTCTTATGTGCTACACTTTGAAAATATGTAATTCCTGGTTGTTGGCTTATAATAATTTAGACATTAACTTTGCTGTCTCTGAATTTGATCTCAGTCATTATATGCTGAAGTATAAACTCAATCTGGATAAAGGTTTTGGTGAAAGCCATTGGTGGCTGGTAGTATAGTTTTTTTTTTTTTTTAAGAAGGTACACCTCTACTTTATGAAGGGCGACTTGCTAAAGGTCTACGCATTAGGGTGTCAAAATACAACCTCTCATCTGTATTATGACACTTGGGTAACTGATCAAGTCGGGATGACCCGTTGGGGTGAACTCATTGTTTGCAGCTTTTGAAGTCTGCATGTACTGCTAACCACAGAACTTGTTTTGACATCAGCCTATGAGACTGGCTGTAATTTGAAACTTTGAATACTGCAGAGTGCTTTAAGTGTAAGTTTTGCTTCGACATCCCACCTTGATATGTGATGTTATCAATCAGTAACTACATATCGTAGTTTGGCTAGTCCACAGTCAGCTTCTTGTTTTGAATTCAGACAGCGAAACATCTCAAGTCAAAGCTTTGAAGTGCATTTTAAGAATTCAAAGTGTTTTGCCCTGATATTTTCATTGAATGATTTTATGTGACGATCGCAAAAGCACAAGGATGACATCAGATGAAAGTAGTTGGAAGTTGGACTTAGAACACGAAAGTCGTGGTTGATGATGTGCCAATAATTTTTCAGACTTAAATCAGTGATTTTTTTTTTGGTTCGATATATATATATATATATATATATATATATATATATATATATATATATATATATATATATATATATATATATATATATACACAAACAATGCCAATTGGCTGACCCAGCTCAGATTAAAACTCAGCCTCAGGTTAAATGATTGTGAAAAGTTTAAGACCTACCAAAGACTTTCGTATGACAGATGGACTTTACTCTCACTAACCAAAATTAATTAAACAAAATGGAAACACTGAGAAGTGTTGGAACACATTTAAATGCAAACTGACAGGCACTTGCATACTCAGACACTGTGCAAACAATAATTATTTCTTGTTTATTAATTGTACTGAAGCATATTTTCTTTTCTCAATATTTTAGGTGAGTACTTCCCCAGCACCCTCTTGTGACCAGCCACCCTGGAAAAGCTTGCATCATTTTTCCTACAATGATTTAATCAATCAAGAAATCATATTTTGATTGTATTTCATGTTTTCATTAAAATACAGCTCAAGGGTTGAACACTGTGGTCGTTTGCAGTTTGTGTCTTTTTTTTTTTTTCAAACGTACATAAATCTGATCTTTCCATCAAGCACTTTATCCTCTTAAAACCTAATTGTTTTCCAAACTTCAGAAATCAGGCACTTGAAGCTAACCTCATATGATGCTAACCTTGAGCAGCACTTGTGGTTTGTGACCATATGCTAACAGCATTTAGCATTTTCCTTTTCGATGATATTATCTGTAGTAAAACAACAAACACCCTTCAACACCGTGAGTTACATCAATTTTGGAAAGTTTGGTGCCTCTCACAAAACCTATTGCTAAAATTACACCTTCTACTTCCTCTTCTTTCTCTCCCTTGTAAAATGTGAGTATTTCCTATAATTATGAAAAAATTACTAGTAAGGGACAGATGGAAGCTAATGGGAGGAGAATATTTAAACTATTTGTGCATTATTAATAGAGTGGTTTTGATATTAAGACTTTTCAAACCAGTAGTTGATGCTTCTGTTAGGTTCTTTTATGTGGTGAGTGATCTCAAAAAGAATTGGACAGGAAAATGGACCTCAAAGTTTAAATGTTGTATTGAAAGGTACCTACACTGATAAGAGAGTCATAAGAGCAACGCTGGGGTCTTTGAACAACCACATGCAATGTCAGGACAAAGAGCCTCGATTTTCTCTCTGTGCCAACTTTTATTCTTGAGTCTAGGCTGGCCTCCATGTGGGCGGTCCTTAGCCTGTCCAGGTCAGTGGCTATGTGATTGGCTGCAAAATGAAGTGAAGTAGGTGGTGTGACGGCCCCTGCCGTCTTAGTGTATTTGTGTGTTGTTTAATGTGTCTGTTGTGTGTCTTGAGGTCTCGGCCACCTGGGAGGCGCTGATTAGACTTCCTGTTAGGGGAGCTATAAAAGGAGGGAGTTTCTGTCTTCTCTCTCTATCTCTCTCTCTCTCTCTCTCTCTCCTCCTCTCTTTCTCTCTCTCCTGGATTGCAGTTTGGGGAGCGGCTGCGTTTGATCCTGGTCTTGGTCCTGGTTCTGGTGCTGGTCTGGGTTTGTCTTGCCACGCCCCTTCATTTGTTTCTTTTATTTTATCTTCTTATTTTATAATAAAGTTCTCGTAAGGGTTTTAAAAAGATTGCGCTTCCATGTGGGTCTCAGTTTTTGTTGTGGCTTGTGAGCCGGGCAATAACAGGCGGGTATACACAGGTGTCGTGCTCACGTTGCGTTTAAGGCGGTATGTAAAAATTTATGGTGTATGACGGTGTGTCACACAACAAATCAGTATTCCATCATGCCGCCCAAATAAATGCGAAGACTTTGGTTTTATCAATTAGACAGCTATAAAAAGATCAGATGTTTTTTATCAATGAGACGGCTATAAAAATATCAGATAGTTGTGTCAAATACAAGGACATTTTGGATGTGCGTCAGCCTTTTTGTGGTATGCATCATGGAACACTGACACTTCTCTTAAAAAAACAAAAACAAAACAAAACTCCACTCCTAAAATCCCTGCAGCACTTGCTATAAACACAGCAGAGATGAGCGGCTTCGAGCCAGCCAGTGACGTTCCCCTGGAGTGTGAAACTTAAGTGAAATGGTGTGGAGAGCTGCACGTCTGTAGTGCGTAACCCTACAGGGGGATGTTTTTGATGTTAACAGTGGATGGAGAGAGGTTTCCTGCTGAGACAGGGAAACATTTGGAGAGCTGTGCATCAAAACATCAGGATCGCTCCCCCCATAGTTTCTTACTGAATTATGTTTCAGCAAAGCTGCAGCAGATGCTGTCAATGAATCAGACTGGACATTCTAGTATCACTCTATCATTAGACTATGAATGAATAATTAAATGATAAATGGCCTGCATTTATATAGTGCTTTTCCATCTACATCACATTCACCCTGATGTCAGGGTGCTGCCATACAAGGTGCTCACTACACACTGGGACCAACGAGGAGATTAAGGACCTTGCCCAAGGGCCCTTAGTGATTTTCCGGTCAGGCTGGGATTTGAACTGAGGGTCCTCTGATCTCAAGCCAAACTCTTTAACCACAAGACCATCACCTCCCCCATAATTCATTATTTAGTTTAATTAGTGGCAATTAATTCTGCATAAGCCAGCTGTTAAATGCATAAAGGCAGGGGTTCTTCAGTTCAACACTAAAATTCAGCCAAAGGAGCATTTGACATATTGAAGAAAAAAGAGAAATTAGGGAATAACCCTGTTGTGTCTGATTTGTGGACATTAATGCTGGATTTTATAGTCGCAAATTTTTACCGGTGACGCGTTAAACGGAGCTGGTAAAAGGGATATTTGCGACTGTAAAATCACATTAATGTCCACAAATCATCAGACACAAGGGGGTTATTCCCATTCTAATCCAGTTCCATCGTTTGCACGGTTTATTTTTCTGTAAGCAATTCAACCTGGATCCGTGTTTTCAGCGAAAGACCACTTCACCACTGAAGGCTACATCTAAACCCGCATAATATTACGAGGTCTGTGAGAAAAGAAGCGGACCTTTTTATTTTTTTCAAAAACTATATGGATTTGAATCACGTGCGATTACATCAGCCAACATTGAACCCTCGTGCGCATGCGTGAGTTTTTTCACGCCTGTCGGTTACGTCATTCGCCTGTGGGCAGGCTTTGAGTGAGGAGTGGTCCACCCCTCCTGTCGGAATCCCTTTGTCTGACAACTTCCTGAGAGACTTAGGCTTTGCTTGATCAAAATTTTTTCAGAACCTGTGAGGCACATCGAAGTGGACACCATTCGAGAAATTCAGCGGGTTTTCAGTGAAAATTTTAATGGCTGATGAGAGATTATGGAGTGTTACTGTCGCTTCAAGGACTTCCCATGGAGCGGGACGTCACGCCACGCTCCGAGGTGCCATCGTCAGCCTGTTTCAAGCTGAAAACCTCCAAATTTAAGCCTCTGTTGACCCAGGATGTCGTGAGAGAACAGAGAACTTTCAGAAGAGGTCGGGATCCAGCAGTTTATCTGGACATTCCACTGTTAAAGGAGATTTTGTAATGAAAGACGTGCGGATGGATTCGCACGTCGGCAGGCAGCCGGCGCAGCGCGCCGCCACAGGTAAAACACCTCTGTGTTGATAACCATTTGTAAAAACCAGGCGGCTTTTGATGGCTTTCAGTTGAGTGAGTATCTGAGAAATTGTTTAACAGCTGGACATGTTCCAACTTGTCCTTAAGGCTTCCAACGGAGGTGTTTTTCTCGCATGCCCACGAGGGTTCAAGCTTGTCTGATGTAATCGCACGTGATTCCAATCCATATAGTTTTTGAAAAAAATAAAAAGGTCCGATACTTTTCTCACAGACCTCATATAGTTCGATACAACTGTTATGCAAACTGCAGTTTTAGGGAAATATTGCTAGATTCCTGGTCCCGAGTCATCAAATAATCAGTTAGTATTGTATTTATTGGTTATATTCACGCATTTCGGCATCATCGTTGCTCCACCATTTTCTCTCGTTCTTAGCTCTTTGCGTAACAACGCTGTCAGGTTGCGGAGTAACACATCAAATGTGAAGTGGTTGAATACTTTGCCACAGTCAGTGCAATATTTTTTTGGTTGGTTAATCATATGAGATTTTCAATCAGATTTGCGGAACAAATGTAATTGGATAAGAATCTGTTTTAGCCAAGGTCTATGTAGCTGTAGTGATTTTTATTCATGAGTTTGCATGACAAAAACAGGTCAGCAAACCCTCTGTGTTTAAGTATTTTGCATGAATGTTGTTGTATTATTATTATTATTATTATTATTATTATTATTATTATTATTATTATTATTATTATCATTTATGCATGCACTTACAGTTTCTGTGCACAGAAACTGTTGTCAGTGAACTTGTTGCAATGGACTTGATGCAAGGTTCAAGAGACTCGTGAATGCCGGGAAATATTAGCACTCCAAAAAAGCGGGGCAGTTTTAAATATAGGGATTATTGACAGTACATCATTTTGGCTGCCCTGTGTGTGACTTTGAAGCAGAGCAGTTACATGCCATAAATAGGAAATTAGGGATTGTGCCCAAAGCTTAAGCCAACAATCACTGGAGATTGCAAAGAATTAAGCTGTTAGTCACAGCAAGAAAATGTGGCCCTTCAACTGAAAGCACAGCTTTAATGGGTTGTGCAAGTTTCACAACCCTAAAATTGACACTTGAAATGTCAAAAATTCCATCTATGGTGTAAGGAGGAGCTGTTTTTTTTTTAATTTATTTTTGTTAAACGTCAGTTAAGGTCAGACGGGATGACTGAAATAACTGCTGCACAAACTAATAATACAAATTAAGTTCCACAAAGATTAAGTTTCTGACCTGACCTCAATTTTCCATGAGAACGGCAAGAATAGATCAAACTATACAAAAGCTTTTAGGCACAGTTCACTTACGGGCAAACTTACGGTGGCCAAAAGAAGCCACAATATTGGCAGAAAACATCTGCATCAAAAAAGTGTTGCAATGTTGGGTGGGAAAAAACCCCCCAAAAAGTTTCAGGAAAAAACAAAACAAAGTTTGCAAACAGTGAGAACTCAAGTATAACCTGCAGCACATGCAACAATTTGATAGTGTCTGCTGCAAATTCATACAAAGCACCCAAAATCCCATTCGCCCAACTGAGATATCCCATAATCCCATGCATGCCAGAGAGTCACTGCAATCTAAACAACATAGAGAAATTACATGACAACAACTGCAAATGAACATTATACTATCAAAATGTTCATTTTTATGCATTTCATAAGAGACTGCATGCATGATACCCTGAAAACTTGCTCAAACAAATATTCCAAATATTGTGTGTCTGCTACCTTCAAATGCCAAACTGAATTTCAGACATCTTATATATGAAAATTCAGTAACGTATATCTTATACATTATATTCCAGTTCTAAGGTGGAACTATGCTAGTATACTAAGGTATATCTAAAAAGGAAGAGTAGATAGACGAGTAGAAAAGACTAGAGTAGAACCACTTACGTGCCTGGTCTTGAGAACCAGGGATGGTAGGTTGAAAAGCTTTTTTTATCCCATGGGAACTCTCCCTACCCACCCATACTGCTCAAGAAAAAAGTATATATAATAATAAATAATAAGACATAAGAAAGATAAGACATCATATATATAACTATATTTAAATATCAAGGGTAATAAACAACATATACAATAAATATGTTACTATATATTATACAGGAGTAGGTATTAAAACCTAAATATTAATACAGGAGAAGATTTGGTCATGGTGATTTTTTTTATTTTTTTTTTTATATAGAAACAGAAGCTATGATCTATCTATCTAAAGTAACTCTGCTAGCAAACTATAGGAACATAAAAAGCATAATCTATATGCTATGAAATGGAAACCTAAGAACTAAGGTACTACATGTTTATCTTTAGAAAGAACACATAAACTGATGAATCATTAAAAATGTACACCATGTAAAATAAAATGCTAAATAACGAAAACAAGCTAGCTATACTTAGAAGAGCTAAATTAGCCATTAATAAGCCAACCGTACCTAGCAAGCTAACAAGATAAACAAAAACGGTAATTAGTGTATAAAGTATAATAGCATAGTTAAACCTACAATAACGGTATTAACAAATACATATAAAAATAAATGTGGACAAAAGTATGAATTAATGTGGGTTATCAAACAGAAAAGGACCAATTATTTTGTAAGCTACGATAAACAGTGCTACAGCTGGCTATGTTACTCTGGAACAAAGAGAAAAAACAGTGTTTTAAAGGACAATAAGCAGGATGTTAAAGAGCAAACTTCACTTTCCAGCAGAATTCCCATTGAAAATATTGGAGAAACAACCTGAGCTTCTCACATTTACATAAAACAAACACAATAACAATGTCTAGAAACTCAGATAATATACACTCAACAAAAATATAAACGCAACACTTTTGGTTTTGCTCCCATTTTGTATGAGATGAACTCAAAGATCTAAAACTTTTTCCACATACACAATATCACCATTTCCCTCAAATATTGTTCACAAACCAGTCGAAATCTGTGATAGTGAGCACTTCTCCTTTGCTGAGATAATCCATCCCACCTCACAGGTGTGCCATATCAAGATGCTGATTAGACACCATGATTAGTGCATAGGTGTGCCTTAGACTGCCCACAATAAAAGGCCACTCTGAAAGGTGCAGTTTTGTTTTATTGGGGGGGATACCAGTCAGTATCTGGTGTGACCACCATTTGCCTCATGCAGTGCAACACATCTCAACACATCTCCTTCGCATAGAGTTGATCAGGTTGTCAATTGTGGCCTGTGGAATGTTGGTCCACTCTTCTTCAATGGCTGTGCGAAGTTGCTGGATATTGGCAGGAACTGGTACACGCTGTCATATACGCCGGTCCAGAGCATCCCAAACATGCTCAATGGGTGACATGTCCGGTGAGTATGCCGGCCATGCAAGAACTGGGACATTTTCAGCTTCCAAGAATTGTGTATAGATCCTTGCAACATGGGGCCGTGCATTATCCTGCTGCAACATGAGGTGATGTTCTTGGATGTGGCACAACAATGGGCCTCAGGATCTCGTCACGGTATCTCTGTGCATTCAAAATGCCATCAATAAAATGCACCTGTGTTCTTCCATAACAGACGCCTGCCCATACCATAACCCCACAGCCACCATGGACCACTCGATCCACAACATTGACATCAGAAAACTGCTCACCCACACGATGCCACACACGCTGTCTGCCATCTGCCCTGAACAGTGTGAACCGGGATTCATCCGTGAAGAGAACACCTCTCCAACGTGCCAAACACCAGCGAATGTGAGCATTTGCCCACTCAAGTCGGTTACGACGACGAACTGGAGTCAGGTCGAGACCCCGATGAGGACGACGAGCATGCAGATGAGCTTCCCTGAGACGGTTTCTGACAGTTTGTGCAGAAATTCTTTGGTTATGCAAACCAATTGTTTCAGCAGCTGTCCGAGTGGCTGGTCTCAGACGATCTTGGAGGTGAACATGCTGGATGTGGAGGTCCTGGGCTGGTGTGGTTACACGTGGTCTGCGGTTGTGGGGCTGGTTGGATGTACTGCCAAATTCTCTGAAACGCCTTTGGAGACGGCTTATGGTAGAGAAATGAACATTCAATACATGAGCAACAGCTCTGGTTGACATTCCTGCTGTCAGCATGCCAATTGCACGCTCCCTCAAATCTTGCGACATCTGTGGCATTGTGCTGTGTGATAAAACTGCACCTTTCAGAGTAGCCTTTTATTGTGGGCAGTCTAAGGCACACCTGTGCACTAATCATGGTGTCTAATCAGCATCTTGATATGGCACACCTGTGAGTTCAGTGAGGACTCTCACTGGCTTCTACAGATCAACGCATTACAAATAAAATAATACATTATGAAAATTAAGTTAGCTGGAGTAAAATGATTAAAGTAAAAAAATAAAAAAAACTTAACCTGCTCTTCCAACCAGGTACTGAAGAGTTGAAGTCACTGAGGACAGAAACAACTTTTTGTGCAGGGTTTTTTGGTTAATGTTTTAATTTGCAGCAGACATTATCAAATAGAATTTTGAGCATTTTTGATTAAACTACCAGTTGTAGAATTGATGCAGGAGTTCTTTATATTTGATTTTCTACGTATCACTCACACACAGAATGCTGCCCCAGCAGGAATCTGTTCCTCACCACTTCTTCAATCTCTGTCACCCTGAACTACCAAGCTAAACTTCACCAGCTGTGCCGTTTCTGTCTTTAGATCGTGAACGTTTTGCTCTGTAACGTTACGCTTAAAGTTCCTCGCTGACGATGCAACTTTGCTGCTGGTGTATTTGCTTCCATCCTTAACCGTGGTTTCATTGAGGCACTACACCTCTGATTCCTGTTTGCTTTTTACTGGCAGAATAACGGCCTAAACCCACTTGGAAAAGCTGCTGTTCCATCAGATATTGCAGTGAGATTATGCTGGTACAGACACATTGTATTTTTACTCATTCGTACATCATTTTAGGGAAAACTGTGTCAAATGGATACGTTTACTGAAAATAACTGCAACCATTTGCACCACTTATTTCTGGCTGTGCACTAAGCAAAGCGAGTGGAAATTGCAGTAAAGAACAAATAAGAAATGTCAGATGAGGGGTTTTATTTGTAATTTTGACACATTTCACTTTTAAAAAATGCAACGTATGGTCAGAATGGAATTATCTTCAGAGAGAGCAGACCAACAATTCTTTCCAGAGGCGACATTACCAGTAACCTCTTTGGTCTCTTCAAAGGAAAACTCTCCTTTGAGTATGAAAAAATGTTCCAGAATGTCTTCTGGTTCAGACATAAAAAGGTGGATAAATTAGCATATTATATACAAAGGCAGTTCGACAACACTTCGCATAATACGAAACATTAAAATTCAATTTAGGAGGAAGACGACAGTTATTAAACATTTACATTCATGTATTTGCACTTTCATTCAAACATGATTTGTGGCCAAAACTGGCCCCGAGTAATTTCCAACACAATGCCGGGTTCAAGGCTCATTTATATTCAGCATTGAATACAGATATGGGCGGAGTCTTCTGCCAGCATTCTGCATATATTTCATCCCAATTAGTGTCCATTTGCTGAATGCTATGGATGCACACAAAATGGAACATTACCGCCAGGAATCTTGGGGATTGTTGTAGAGAAGGTTCAAGTAAAAAAACAACAACTCTAAAGCAAGAGAACATGAATAATACTGAATTCTGGAATATATTGAGTTTGTTTATATAAACTACTGAACGACTACTGAAGACCTGTGTGACTGAACCACTACAACGCATCTTCAACCTTAGCCTACAGCTAGGGAGAGTGCCCACGCTCTAGAAAACCTCATGCATTGTTCCAGTTCCGAAGAGGAACCGGCCCAGTGAGCTGAATGACTTCCGACCAATAGCACTCACTTCACACCTGATGAAGGCACTGGAGCGGCTCTTCCTCGACTTCCACAAACCCCAGGTGCAGCACGCTCAGGACTGTCTGTAGTTTGCATATCAGGCAGGTGCTGGTGTGGAGGATGCCGTCGTCTACCTGCTACAAAGTCCACTCGCACCTGGATAAGGGAAACGGCACAGTGAGGATTCTCTTCCTGGACTTCTTGAGTGCCTTCAACACCATCCAGCCTCTTGTGCTCCAGGACAAACTGAACAGGATGCAAATGGACCCCTGCCTGGTTACTTGGATCTCCAGCTAGCTCACGAACAGGCCGCAGTATGTCAGGCTGAGGGACACCATGTCTGACACGGTGATCAACAGCACCGTAGCACCCCAGGGCACGGTGCTGGCCCCTCTTCTCTTCAACTTGTACACCTCTGACGTCTGCTACAATTCTGAGCTGTGTCACATCCAGAAGTTCACAGATGACACATGATTTTATTGGATGCATCAGGGATGACAAAGAGGACGAATACAGGAGCCTCGTGAAAGACTTTGCTGCCTGGTGCCACACAAACCATCTACAGCTCAGCACCTTGAAGACAAAGGAACTGGTCATTGACTTTGTGAAGTCCAGACCAAGTCAATGACCAGTTCTGATCGAGGGAGCTGAGGTGGAGGTTGTGGATTCTTACAGGTACCTCAGGCTGTGACTGGACAACAAACTGGACTGGACAACCCACAACAACCACCTGTACAGGAAGTAACAGCGCAGGCTGTACTTCCTGAGGAGGTTGCAGCCATTTAACATCTGCAGGAAACTGTTACCATGGATGAGCAGTTATTTCTGTCAAAGAATCAAGTTTTGGATTGCAGCAGATCTGGACACGAAATACATGTGTAATGCCATCCCTTACTTGGGAGAAGATCCCACTCATCCGGCGGGAGAGAGGCTGTCAGAGAATGTTGTTTTGAAGTTGATAGAACCATTTATGGACCAGGGAAGGACTGTAATGATGGACAATTTCTTCACCTCTCTGTCTTTGGCTAACAGGCTTCTTCAATGAAAAAGAACTCTGCTTGGCACCATCAACAAAAATCGAGCTACCAGCAACTGCAAAGGAAACCTCTGGGCACCAGTTGTACTCAACACAGGTGTTCACATCTGGAAGTGCCTTGCTGACGGTGTACGCAAAAAAAAGAAAAAAAAGAAATACGAGGTCTGTGAGAAAAGTATCCGACCTTTTTATTTTATGCAAAAAATATATGGATTTGATTCATATGTTTTTACGTCAGCCAAGCTTGAACCTTCGTGCGCATGCGTGAGTTTTTTCACGCCTGTCGGTTGCATCATTCGCCTGTGGGCAGGCTTTGAGTGAACACTGGTCCACTCCTCTCGTCGTTTTTTCATTGCGAGGAAATGGCGGAATGATTTGGGCTTTGTTCCATCAGAATTTTTTCAGAAACTGTTAGAGACAGGCAGCTGGAAACCATTCGGAAAATTCACACGGCTTTCAGTGAAAATTTTATGGGCTTCACAGAGATTAAGGAGTGTTACTACCGCTTTAAGGACGGCCCACAATGGCGCACGGCGCGCCGTGCTCCGAGCTGCGATCGACAGGCTGAAACGTCCATTTAATTTCTAAACGGATGGCTGTATGGATCCGGGATCATCGTGTGCAATTTCTATGGTTATCACAAGAGCTGGACATCAGCCATTTTCCATCAGATTTCACTTTTAACAAGAGATTTTGTCATGGAAAGCTGCGCGGAGGCTTCGCGCGTCATGACGGAGCCGCTGATGGAGCGAGACAAAGAACGCCTCCGTTTTGGAGTGTCAGAGGACAAGTTGGGACATGCCTATCTCGGCTTTCAGTGGCTTACCAGTTGAGTGAGTATAAGAGAAATTGTGGAGAGCTGGGCATGTCCCAACTTGTCCCCTGACACTCCAAAACGGAGGTGTTCTTTGTCTCGCTCCATCAGCGAATCCGTCATGATGCATGAAGCCTCTGCGTGGCTTTCCATGACAAAATCTCTTGTTAAAAGTGAAATCTGCCGGAAAATGGCTGATGTCCAGCTCTTGTGAAAACCAGAGAAATTGCACATGACGGTCCCGGATCCACACAGCCATCCGTTTAGAAATGATCTGGTGGTTTCTGCCCATGGATCGCGGCTCAGATCGCGGCTCAGAGCGCAGCGCGCCGTGCGCCATTGTGGGCCGTCCTTAAAGAGGTACTAACACTCCTTAATCTCTGTGAAGCCCATAAAATTTTCACCGAAAGCCATGTGAATTTTCCGAATGGTTTCCAGCTGCCTGTCTCTAACAGTTTCTGAAAAAATTCTGATGGAACAAAGCCCAAATCATTCCACCATTTCCTCACAATGAAAAAACGATGAGAGGGGTGGACCAGTGTTCACTCAAAGCCTGCCCACAGGCAAATGACACAACCGACGACCTCGTATGTCTGTCTTCTGAACACCATGCATCAGAAAGTGGAAATTGTGGACACCTGAAAACAAAAACCAAACACTGTTGTTGATTACAACTGTTTCAAATGCGGTGTTGATATAATTGACCAGAAATTACACAACTACTCCGTGTGTGCAGGAACATGGAAATGGCGCATGGCTGTGATTTACAACCTGTTGGACATGGCTGCTACAAATGCACGTTTTACACACAGTATGTACAGGATCAAAAGAAAGTCAGCAATTGTTCATGATGGAACTCACAGAGGAACTTCGATACAGACATTTAGAGGAAAAGGCACTAGGGGAAGAGCGCAAACAGCAGCATTGTGAAATGAGTTTCTCAGAAGAAAATGATACAGTGCCAGGTGCGCATACTCTGCAATAATAACAGAAGCACTGAACGTTGTGTACACTGCCGAAAATACACCTGGGGCAAATGTAGGAAAGATGCACCTTGGGAATGTGGAAACTGCTAGTTTTGACATTTGTGTGCTTTGTATAGCCTCCATATGTAACAAGCCTTTTCTATAGGAGAAATTTTTGTTTTCTTCCTAACGTTATACCTTCTGTTTGTTGTTATTCCAAGATGAAATGGGTTTTTTTTGGTTCGGGGGTGGCACTAATCTCAGTTCTGACATTGTGAGCTTAGTACAGTAAATTAGCATTGTAATTGGTGTTTAGCCTACAACCAAATTATCATTCATGAAGGATTTTCATCAGAAATACTTATGTTCTTCTTAAAATGACAGGAAATTATTAAAATAAGTGTTTTTATGACAAATAGAAAATGTATCTTGGATCAAATGATAAAAATAGGGTAAAACTGTTGGCTAAATAAAATATAAAATGAAAAATGGGTACTCTTAGTACATGAAATAAGATATGACCTCAATGAAATTGACTGCAAAATGAATAATGTTGCAGGGGCAGTGGTGGCAGACAAACTGAGAAGTCATCTCCACCACTCAGGCTCAATCAGACACAACTCAGGAATGTGGCCTGGACACAGGTGTCAGCAGAGAAAAGCAACCTAATGTTTCTTTGGCATGTGCCACGTAACACTTGAAGGCCCAGACAGTTTCACTTGAGCTGCATGTAAATTCCTCTCCAAATGTTAGCATATGGAGAGGAATTAACATGTTTTGCACAGAGGAGGGGGCAGGCAGCAGAAACAAAAATCTCTGGGCCTACAGGTGATAAACTGATGAACTGCAGCACAAATGTTGATGCCCAGCCCCTGTGCTTATGAGAGATGGCAGCAGTAGCTTCAGGTTCTGGTAGAACTGCAGGATTTCTGATTTTGAACGCCACACTGAAAATATTTCACCCAAACAAAACCTTGAAGTTGTGTAGCTGTTTTGATGTTGAGAAAATGCCATCAGCTGTGCAGAGTGATAAGCTCTTACCTTCCACAAGCATCAGCGTCTGTTAGTCATAATCATCTTTTCATATATGTTGTGATGATGATGATAGATAACCCGCCCTGGATTTAAAGGAGATTCTGGCATGTGTTCCATTGCACCACACCAGCCGTCGTGCCAGGGTCAGTGTGTAGACGCTTTGAGCCATGTCATACAGGTGTCATAATTGTGATGTTTCGCATTAGTGTTTTGTGTTGATTTTTCGGAGGATTTTTCAGCTCTAGATGAAGTTGTGGTGTTGTCTGGGAACACTGCTGCTGTTTAGTAACTGTGGCCGTGCCATGACAGCATGGTGGGCAGGGCACTTTTCCAAGTCAAATGGCCACAAACCGCAAACTACAGTTCATAATGGTTCCGTTTGAAGATCTTGACAGTTCCTGAAGTTCCTCAGTTACAGTTCTTTTAAGTGTCTTACTTACTCAGTCACTTCACAAACTTAACTGTAATTACACTTTGTTATTCACTTTTTCTTAATTTTAAGTTGCATTTCTTTGATCGATGTTCAAATGGCATTGGAAACATTATTTCTGTGGTGGCAGTAATAAGTAATGAACTAAAGCAACATTTTGGTTTAAATTTTTTTTTCTCTCTCTGTTCTGTGTTGGTGTGTAAGTTTCCTAATGAGTGACAGTATCTTATTGAGTGGCTGCTTTCCAGGGGGCTAAATGACATAAATGGGATCTTTTCAATCTTTGACAGATTTAACAAGGTTGCTAATTGCAAGTTAGAGTTCAGCCCCGTCCTGTAATTAGTGAGCGGGAAGGAAATTTGTTACACCATGTTGTTTTCTGCAGAGGAAAAACTTCCAACAGTGAAAATATCCAATTATGTGTTGAGAACGCTGAATAACGTCTTGGTGTAAAGAAAATGCTCCTTGCAGCAGATTTTGCAGTGTGTGCAGGTCTGCTCAGATTTGTGTATAGCTCATTGGCCCATCCTGTGGAAATGTGTTAACTAATGATATGGAAATGAACAGATTTATATATATATATATATATATTCGTGTTGCTCAGAGTCCTAGAGTGATGTTTGATCTGGCCTCGACTGAACTCCAAGACCTGGTTTCATAAAACAATCTAATCTTTTAGTCTACAAAATTTATTCAGTCGACTAAGGTTAGTTGCCCAACATTATCCTTCTAGTCTCCGTTTTACTTCGACGGCTAAACTTGTAGATTAGCCGTTTTACGGTAGTCGACGATAACAGCCTCGCAAATGGCAGTGCCAAGAAACGCCTCCTATGCGCGACAGTTTTGTTTACTTCCAGATTGGTCCATCTGCTAAAAATGTGGTGGAGTCCGCTGCAGTGGAGAAGTGCTCCTGACCTCAGCATCCGTAAACATCTCCACTGGATTATTCCAGTCCCGGAATACCCGCTCCAACCGCAAGTCTGTCCTTTCCTGCTCCATCAAGTGGCGGCACATGATAGCTTCCATTTTTGAGGTAAGACACTGAAGTTATGTCAGCTAAAATAAGATCAGCCTTCTCTACCCGGTTAAAAATTTTAGTCGGGTAACGCAAAACTTAAACCGACTAAGCGCTTTGTGCAACGACTAACATCAACAGATGAGTCGACTAAACAAGATTAGACTGCTTCATGAAACCGGCCCTCATTTATCAGTGTTGCATACAAACAGAAACACTCAAACCATTTGTACAAAAAGTTCAAAGTCATGTGTGGGATTAATCAGTTTGTACGTAATTAAAATTTACACGCTGTTATGACCATATGTGCTATTAATTCACCTTTTAAGCTTAATCAAATAAAATCAATTAGAATAGAACAGTGAAACAGTGAAATATAACGTGGGCAGTGTAGTTAAAGCCAGAGATCAACTTACTCAGCAGTGACATTCATGTCTCTGGGTCTGCAGCCTTTGAGATGGACTTCTAGAAGGAGTTTGTGGAGTCACAGCGTCGCTGGACAAAGGGGTTTGGAGATGATACCTTTTATATCTGGTACTACTTGTCTTACGTTAGTATCTCACTGATGCACCGCTGGTGGAGAGGAGGTGGAAATGCAACATTGCACGAAAACTGGTGAAAAGGTGATGACTTTCTCATGTGGAATCTCACTGGATTCATAGCTTTGGATCTATGAAGCTTAAATTTGAAAAAGTATCGGATCGGTATTGATATCAGTGGTACTGGGCCTGTATTTACTGGGCCTGTATCGTACTTGGTATCGGATCAATACCAAAATTCCCATTATCGCCAACATCTAATGCTACGCTTAGGCGTACTGCCTTTGGCTGGTATCGGCAAAGACCGTGCCATTGTCGCTCGACTTTCATGTGTGCGCTGCGCGGCATGTGGGTGACTCTTGCACATTATGTATGCAGACTGCTCAAGATTTGTGGCCATAATTTCACCAAAACTTTGCTTCTTGTTGGCTAGAAATAACACGTTTCTCATATTATGTAAAAGCTAGTGGGAAATAAACACTTCTAAAACTGAAAATGAATCCTGTTTTTGTAAGCTGATAACACTTCTGGAAGGATTTACAAAACATTTAGTAGATGTTAGCATGGTGACGCACAGGCTGGTAGCTAGCTGCAAACTTGTTTCGTTTGTGTGTAAATATAACCTCTTTGTCATATATTATATAACAGCTAGCGAGAAATACATTTTTCAATTCATTTCATTTACACAACAAAGCTGCCTCAAGGTGCTTCACACAAGTAAAGTCTAACCTTACCAACCCCCAGAGCAAGCACACAGGCGACAGTGCTAAGGAAAAACTAACTCTGATGATACTGAGGAAGAAACCTCAAGCAGACCAGACTCAGAGGGGTGACCCACTGCTTAGGCCATTCTACCAATTACAAGGTTTTACAAAGTTTTACAAAGCTGAAGAAACAGAAAATAGAAAATCAAACATAATAATATAAAGAAGATGAGAAGTCCACACTTCTCATCTTCAAATAAACATTTCTGAAATGGAAAACACTGTTTGTAGAACCTAATAACACCTCTGTAGTATTTTATAAGACATTTAACAGATGGTAGCATGCACACTAACATCTGGTAACTCAAAGCTAACTTCCCGTGGAGTTAAATTTGTCTCATTAATACCTGCAAATGCACAGAGGGTGATCTACAAATATTCCTTGATTTGCACAGCTTCCACTCTTGTCAAAAGCTCATGTTCAAGGCCTCATGCAGAAGCTGTCAAAATGTAAATATTGTTTTTGATTGATTGATTGAGGGGCTTTATTGAACATGCACAAGTTGTATGTAAGACAATAGGATCTTAATTAATTAAACAACTGCAAATTATAAAAAAAAAAAAAAAAAAAACAATGCTCATATAGCAGTGGATATTTTAGCATTGCATTATATTGTTTATTTCCAAATGCAGTATTGGAACACAAAAGACTTTTTTCAGTGAATACCTCCTAATTTATTAACCAGGGTGAGCAAAGCAACATTAAGCCGACTGAGTGCGGCAGTACAACTTATACCGGTGGGCTCTGTGCACAAGTGTGGCTTTTTGTGGCCCTTCTGTTCATGCACAGAGAAGCCCTCTGTTTGCAGAGCCTGAAGCAATATCTGAAAATAAAGTTGCATGATTTGTATTTTGTTTCTGGCCCCAATAAAGTTGAAGATTAAATCTGCTGTCGACCGGACACGTTTGTTTATTAAAAAAGAAAAGAGAACAGTCATTAGTCAGAGACTTGCATCCTGCTGGAATCGGCTCAAGAGTTTAGATGAGACTTAATAGTTATTTGGATGATGGATCGCTGCATGAGGCTCCGCGGGAGAGGTTGTGGTGAAGCCGAAGCGGTTGCATTGGATGTGTGCGTTTGAGAGGGTTCTCTTTTATAACTAACCTTAAACCATCTGTTACATCCATCTTCCTCAATCTGGAGGGAACAATCAGCCTCCCACCACGGTCTGTGCCGGTTTGCCTTTCAGCTATAAGCGTAGCTCCACGGCTCGGACCAGAATAGCGTGTAGATTGCAGTGGCAGGACTGAATAGGGTTTAATGGTACATTTCATGTGGTGGGCCGCCGGAAACTTGAAACTTTAGCCGTCTGCAGAGAATTCTGTTCAAATTTGGTGACCGTTTTTCTCTTTGTATGTGGAACTGCTTTTGTTATTGTGGAAGTGTGTGTTGAGGTCGATTTTGCAACACTTAAATTTCCGACTGTTGGATAACCGGTGAGTTGGAACTTGCTAGAAACTCTGAGAACGGGGCTTAGGTAAGATGCAAGCATTTTGATTGCAATTATTAGATTCTGGAAGTAAATTAAAAGCAGTTAATTCTCAATATCTGCACAGAAATAAAAGTACTGAGTGACCATACCATAATTTAATACAATGGGAAGTGTCTGTCTGAAAAACCTGGCTTTCTGCTCGATCCAGTGTTTTGATGGAGAACACACTTGCTTATCCACCAGTGGGTAAAGTAGCCTCTACCCAGCCATATACTTCATTTTTCTCTCAAGCATCATGAGCTGTCTCGTCCCCCCAGTCTATTCTGGGTGTTCCCATTGGACCTACTTTCATGGAAGCTTTCCAGAGGACATTTACATCCAATGACCAAACCACCTCAGCTGGCTCCTTTCACTGTAAAGCAGTTCCACATGGAAGACACCAAGTACCAAAGACATCTTGTTGGTCACCTTTGTAAGCCACCTTATCAAAAATGTTTGTCTGGTTCAGTGTGTTCATAATCAATCCAAAGGCTCTTCAGCAAAGTGTTGATCTTTACAGTTCTTACAGCAGGTCTCTGGCACATGACAGAGTGCCAAACACCAATTCCAGGCTAAAGTGAGCCAGCATGGACTGTTTGTATGGGAGTTAGGGGAGGTCATGTTCTATTCCACCATAACCAACATGAGGTCTCTCTAAGCCACAGAGAAGTGTGGACGCCTTTGCGATTAATTCTTTCGAGGGGTGGAGTCAAACGCCTGCAGATGGACAGTTTTTTTTTGTGGACCACACCAGTTTTGATCACAGTTTAGGAGATCTGTGATGGATTGATGTGTGTCACTACAGATGGTGGTGTTAACATTTACAAAGCCAATTTCTTGACAGCTGGGTACTGTTGGTATCTTCTAAAATGAATAGCTAATGGTCATATTGCTCAGCATGATGCATTTTTCCTTGCGCTGCTGACTGCATAGGATTTGAATGGCAGAAATGTAGATATGTGAGCGTTATTCCATCCCAGCTAGCTTTTGTAGATGGCATACAAATAATGAATGTTTGAGTGCAATGGTATGAATATTTCTTTTGGTGAAAAAGGGAATGTTCCATTCAACGAAGCACATAGATCCTTATCATTTGATATTTTATTAATTTATAAACAGGAATTTATGCTCTTCCCAGTCCTACGGTGTACGCCAAAGCTGGGCAGTGAGACCAAGGTGCTCCATCTCACCCAGGTGCCATGGAGCCTTTTGTGTGTCATTGGCCCCCCACAAGCCCCAAGCTGTGGTGGGCCAACCCGGCCTGCATGGCTCTGCCTCCAGCAAACACTGCTTTCTCTGGACCCCCTGACTCGCCCTTGAGCCCCCTTGGCTCATCCAGCCTTCCTGTTCATTACCCAGCAAGTCTGGGCACTGTGTCGGGCCACTGTTTGTTGTTGAGTGCCGTCACCACTAGTGTGAGCACGCAGTAGCATGCAATGATGCAAAATGTATAGAGCCAAATTTGCACGCTAAATGGAACACAATGGCAAATGGGATGAATGATCAATATCATGTGACATACAAACCACCAATCAAATGACAAGGGTGTATTGAGGCATTATATAATAAAAAATAATAGCAACACACCAAATAAAAAGAACACAAAACAAAGAATATGGAATGACTACTAACCATATTGGACCTGGTGAACTCGGATGCATTTGATGGATCAAAACAGCAAATTTGCTTTGCTGTGTAACATCCCATACATGTACTGCCACCCGCTGGAGGATTAACCTTGAGGGAAAACACGATGATCCGAAATTAAATGATAGACATGTTGCAGGGTTGATGAGTTGGTGACTTATTGAGGCCCCTTTTAGCACAGCAGATAGGATCTGCATTTTGATACAGAGTCTGGAACAATATTTGAACAGTGTTTTGCGTTTGTCATAAATTTGTAATACCGATAGATTTTGGCCCTGGTGTGTGAGATGCTTGTTGCGCGTTTGTAAAAGCCACTGTCTTTATAGAGTGCTTTTTTCCAGTTAGTGTAGCCACACTGAGTAGATACGTCCTCACAATAAGAACTGGAGCTAAATTTGCGACAAGCGAAGCAGAAGCTGTCATCGCACAGTACTGAATATTCAAGTCATGGTCGAGTTTGATACCATGCTGTGTTAAAACACTGAATTTGCCCAAAGGGGCGCTTAGATTAACTGCTTAAAAGCATAATAAAACATTAAACCTAAGAAGTCACATGTACATTAGTATTCGGAGCCTTTGCCATGACAACTCAAAATTGAGCTCAGGTGCATCCTGTTTCCACTGATCATCCTTGTGATGTTCTACAGCTTAATTGAAGTTGACCTGGGGTAAATTCAGTTGATTGGATATGATTTGGAAAGACACACACACACACACACCTGTCTACGTATAAGGTCCCATAGTTGACAGTGCATGTCAGAGCACAAACCAAGCATGAAGTCAAAGGAATTGTCTGTAGACCTCTTGAGACAGGATTGTCTTGAGGCACAAATCTGGGGAAGGGCACAGAAACATTTCTTCTGCTTTGAAAGTCCCACTGAGCACAGTGGCCTCCATCATCTGTAAATGGAAGATGTTCAGATCCACCAGGACTCTTCCTAGAGTTGACCGCCCATCTAAACTGAGCAATCAGGGGAGAAGCGCCTTAGTCAGGAAGGTGATCAAGAACCTGATGGTCACTCTGTCAGAGCTCCTTCATTCCTCTGTGGTGAGAGGAGAACCTTTAAGAAGGGCAACCATATCTGCAGCAATCCACCAATCAGACCTGTATGGTAGAGTGGCCAGACAGAAGCCACTCCTTAGTAAAAGGCACATGGCAGCCCACCTGGAGTTTGCCAAAAGGCACCTGAAGGACATTCAAACCATGACAAACAAAATTCTCTGGTCTGATGAGACAAAGATTGAACTCTTTGGCGTGAATGCCAAGTGTCATGTTTGAAGGAAACCAGGCACCATCCCTGCAGTGAAGCATGGTGGTGGCAGCATCATGCTGTGGGGATGTTTTTCAGCAGCAGGAACTGGGAGACTAGTCAGGACTGAGGGAAAGATGAATGCAGCAATGTACAGAGACATCTTGGATGAAAACCTGCTCCAGAGCGCTCTTGATGTCAGACTTAGGTGACAGTTCATCTTTCAGCAGGACAGTGACCCTAAACACACAGCCAAGATATCAAAGAAGTGGCTTCAGGACAACTCTGTGAATGTCCTTGACTGGCCCAGCCAGAGCCCAGGAATCCGATTGAACATTTCTGGAGAGTTCTGAAAAAGGCTGTGCAACGACGCTCCCCATCCAACCTGATGGAGCTTGAGAGGTGCTGCAAAGATGAATGGGCAAAACTGCCCAAAGATAGATGCACCAAGCTTGTGGCATCATATTCAAGAAGACTTGAGGCTGTAATTGTTGCCAAAGGTGCATCAACAAAGTATTGAACAAAGGGTGTGAATACTTACGTATGCGTGATGTCTTAGTTTTTTAAAATTATTTTTAATAAATTTGCAAACATTTTAACTTTATCCTTGTTGTCATTATGGGGTGTTGTGAGTAGAATTTTTAGGGGAAAAAATGAATTTACTCCATTTTGGAATAAGGCTGTGGAAGACATGAAGCACTGTGGATGCTTTCATGATGCACTGTCATTTTTCATAAATATAAGACATGATCTTGAAACTGAAAGCTCGAGGATAGATGGAGACTTTGTATGGTGTCAAATCTATGAAAAGAGTGCATACACAATTTTTCAGGTTTTCACTCATTTCTTTTCAACCTTTTCCCCATTTGGTTGCACTGCTGACATCCAAAAGATTTTTGTGGGATAAATAAGTTTATCATTAGTTGGAATTCTTGTGCATTAGGTGGTTTAAAAATTACACATAACCAGTAAAGGTTGCACTTTCTGAAACCACAAACCTGACCTCAATTGAACACTGAAGAATTTGCATGTTTTCTGAGTGATAAAGTAGATTGCTGGTGCTGATGGTAATAAATGACAGACTTGGAGCAGCTACCCACTCGCTCTTGCTCTGATACTGATGCTGTGATGGAGCTTAAACCTGCGTTGGCGGTTGGCCTGACTGTGTCGATGCACATTTTCCAGCCCTAGACAGACTCCACTGGGCTTTTGTGGAAAGTTGATTCTTCTACAGATAGAGATTTAATCGTATTGATGCTTAAACACGGGTTCCCTGACTCCTTTTGAAAAACAGAGCAAGACAAAAGAAATAGGCCAACAGAGGGAGAGAGTTCAGCTGCAGGTCTCTCGACACGCTCTCAATTTGTTAATCACGTGAAGTGATGCTGTGGTTTAGTGATGAAGCATGTGGAATACAGATGCAGATTTAGGTCTCACTGATCAGTGATGACCAGAGATTATCAGGGCAGAAGCAATTTCGCCAGCTGTCTTGATGTATAATCAAACAATATGTCATTATTTTGCACTACAAATGCCAATTTCTGTGCAGCCACGTGTGATAGATGTATTCATAGGTTTAGAGGGTGTTCTGCAAGGAATCTTTAACGGATCAAACACTGGTTCAGTCGCCATACACCCGTCCATCACATGACATGTTCTAAATTCAAGTCATCTGTTCAATCTGTGATTGTCACACATGTTGATGCTGAATAAATTCAATCCATTGCATTAAAATTTAAGCTTTTACAAAGCAGAGTGAATCCTATGTACTTCTTCAGACAAGGAGATTTTCTGTTAAACATTCTTCTCATTTGGTTTTTGATTGGGATCCAGATGGAGATTTTGGATGAGATCTCCTTTCTTTATTAGCCATGAAGTAGAATGTGGTTTGCGTAATTGTCATCTGTATTGTTGGTTGTCTCTGGCAGCAGGGTTTGTGACCCCTGCTGTGAACCATCCTCTTGCAACAGGGGTCAAATTAGACATCATTGTCTAAAATGCATCCATGGCCATATCTTCAAAATGGAGCAGTTTGATTTGAACTTGGTGGATAAAGAGTCTTTCAGTTCCTTAAAATGTTTCCAGGCAGTCTTCCTGGAATGATGTTGAAGTTGTTTTATTGAGACAAATTGGGCAATATTTTGAATTCCAGTGCAATCCATTTCAAGATTACTCAATCAGAGGAGGTATGCACTCTGAGTTCCCACCTACATAGATATTGTCCTACTTTTGTTTCTCTGTTTACATGGTTGGATGGGAAAGGAACACACAGAATACACACAGCACCCAAACAGCAGATACCACAGTGTGGCTCACTCGGGAGCAGCTGCAGGACCGTAAATCTTGGCATCACCAGCAGCTACTAGAGCCACAGCCACATGGTCCATTCAAACCACAGTTCCTCAGGGCATCGAACATCCAGTACCACCCATGCCTGATGTACGCTGAGAGCAGTGTGATGGATGGATGAGTGCTAGTACAGCTTCATGAGTAAAACAGATGAGTTATAAATTAATTAGATTTTCAGGCCTGGTCTCACAAACAGGTTAATTTTTTACACTGCTGGCCACGGTTTCTTGACACATGAAGACTATGTAATCAGATTGACAACATGACATTGGACAACATGTCTAGGGGGTTTTATCTGGAAGACGTGACTGGACCTGTCAGGTTGTGTCAGGCCACCAGCTGTGGGGGCCTGGCTGACATCCAATGTGACACCACCCGTGGTGTTTTGTCATCTCTGTTTCCTGACCACAGAAAGTAAATTTGGCAGACAGGTATTTTCACAACACATGATCCTCAAAATTCCTCTGTTGCCTGTAAGAAAGGCAATGCTAAGTCAGATTGGGGACATTTGATAAAGATGCCCGTTCAGGTGGCACACCTGATTGGATACTGGCATCAGAAATCACATTACAGTTTCCTGGTGCTCAAAAGGACAAACGTAACAAAGAATTGAAAAGTCACCATTGGCAGAAATCCATACATGCTGAACATGTACAGGTGGTAAAAATGTAATTATGTCTCTGAATCTTCTGCCTTTGAGATCACAAGGTGCTTGAGTATAGCTTATGGAGTAATGAGATCACTGGACAGAGTTGTTTGGTGATGTCTATCCCTTTGCAAGAGAACAAAAATCTAAGTCACTAGGTTGTTGGTATTCCTCATCTTACTGTACAGTTGTGAGACTTGGATGTATCCTAAGGCCACAGTTGTCTCTGGTACTTCTGGAATAACTTTGGGTCATACAAACCCTTGCTTCGGGAGACTTGGATGGTAAGGACCACTTACATCGAGAGGGAACATCAGCATGTGGCAATTATGATTCAGCACTCAGGTGACCAGAGAACCCCAGCAACTGTAGAAGGTCAAGTGGATGCCTACGTCTTACCTGACTGCAACAGATGGAACACTAGTTTTGAGATGTATGGATGGACCAGTTGTCTGGCTGGGCGGTTGCAATTCCAGAACCCAATGTCATTCCGTGGTATTGTCAATGCGGTGACATGAGGTATCGACACATGCTCAAAGACTGGAATGACAACTTGAGTAAAAGCAAAATACAAGTGATATCAACTACATCTTGGTGGCCAAATATTTTTTACTAAATCTGTTAACTTACCAATCTACATTGATAACGGTTTTCAGGTGGACCACATGCACCAAGAGCTGATCACTGCCAGCCCTGTTCTGTCAAATCATCACTTAAATAGAACTGCTTCTGCAGTGCGCCATCAAGTCAAAGATCTTACCCAGCAGCACATTATATCAAACCAATTATCCATCATCTTTATTGTCCATGTGAAAAAAAATAATTACATCTTCAACTTGGTGGTTGGTTGTCACCTTTAGCAGAAATGACTGTAATCATTCTTCCAGTAGGACATCAGTTTTTCCTCATAGCTATATGGGGTCACTCTCTGTAAACCTGTGTTTTGACTATGATGATGACCCTGATGACAAGATTTTATGGTAGAGATCGGAATGTTTCACATATCTCTCAAAAATGTCAAATTTTCCAGGCCTTAAAGCAGATATGCATCCCCATATTGTCACACTACCATTGAAATACTGGACCGTAGGCATTGTGTTCATTTGGTTTACATCACATGTAACATGACCCGTGCTTTCCAAACAGTTCTACTTTCTTTTTTGACGATCAGTCATAGACCATTCTCCCAAAAAGCATGAACACTGATGGTGTGTTTTTGCAAAATTCATTTTGAGTGTTTGTTTTCATTACCCTCCCATGGATGTTTTTTTTTTTTTTTGCCTGGTGTCTTTCTGATAATAGTCATGGACAGTGACCTGTAGTGAGGTGGGCCAGATCTGCAGTTTCTTAGGTGTTATCCTTGGCTCTTTTGGGATTTCCTCGAATTGTTGCTGTGCTTTTGAAGGAATTTTGGAAGGACGGCTACTTCTGTGATGCTCTTTGTTGGTGGTGGTGGTGGTGGGGGTGCTTTCACTGTGAATCTTTAGAGTCCTGTATCCTTCAAAATTGCTTTGCAGCACTTGCCTGACTGACTCCTTTTAGTCACAATCTTCCTGATCTCTTCTGGAATTTCTTTTGACCTTGACAGTGTGTAGGGTTAGCAGCTGTGTGAAGAAAAGCACACCCTGCCCACATGCTGTAAGACATACTTACTGTAACACTGCTTGCTGTGTTTCTTGTTGTGACTGTCACTTGACTGGGACAGTGAAATATTCCTTACACTATTTCTAACAGGCTGCTGGATGATCATAACTGTGAAATGTAATGGTTATTACTATGTTGAGGATGGTTATGAATGCATCTTTGAGTCTGCTGAGGGTGCCCTTAAGATCTTGTAAACTGTGCTCTTTCAATGACATACGGTGAGGAATAAACCAGCTACTAACTCAATATATATCAAGTGTAGACTTTGTCTCTGCTCACAGTAGCTGAAGGTCCACAATAACGGAACACAATGATGCATTTCTAGCTTTGAGGGTCTTTGCATTATGTGTGTCGATTGCACACTAGCCTATTCAATAAAACTATCAGAGGATTGCTCTCCAGCTACTGAAATGCTTCAAAGGTAGTCTTCTCTCTCCCAGGTACAATTTTCGTTACCTTTGCCCTACGGTTGAGAGCAAGAAGAAGGTATAAACTATTGATTGTGTAAAATGAAGGGTCTGTCCTCCTACAATAAGGGCTAGATATGGATCTAGAGGCCAAGTTGAATTATTTAAACCAATTTCAACATTTGTGCCTACATCTCATTTCAAAATTTAGCAATCTGCAAGGAATGATAAAATTCATATTTCAAATGAGTACGTGATGAATCAGTGTGTCAGACATTAATTGAGCTTAGTTCTAGAGATTTCCCACCGTGATCACTCTTGAGGCACTGCTGCAATCATGTCGTGGCAAAAAGTAAAATAGTGTTCACCTTGTTTGCACTTGTGGTAGACATTCACTATGTGCTCTTTTTGTGTGTGTGTGTGTGTGTGTGTGTGTGTGTGTGTGTGTGTGTGTGTGTGTGTGTGTGTGTGTGTGTGTGTGTGCTTATGATTAAAAAAATACTACAACCATAGGGTTTCACCAGATTATGACAAGTTATACATTAAACTGGTTAAAAAAAAAATCACACAATATTCTGAGTTGAGCTACTTATGAAAATGTGCTGTTATGTCCATACAGATGAATTATTATAATTATTTTTTGAACTGTCAGTTTAATATAGATAAGTTTGAAGATGACAATTTGACTACCAAGTTAGACTGAAATTTTGCACCAAACTGATAATGGAAATAATTGTCGCAGCACAAATTGGTAGAATCAATGGGCTTTGATTTACTAAACCATATTTCTGTAGGTGTTCTGTAGATGTAGCTAATGTAGGATTTGGGTAAGTGTTGTGTGGGCCGCCAGAAGAGGAGGTACTGCTGGCCCACCACCAGAGGGCGCCCTGCCTGAAGTGTGGGCTTCAGGCACGAGAGGGCGCTGCCGCCTACAGGAACAGCTGAGGTGACAGCTGTCACTCATCAACTATGACAGCTGTCACCGATCATCTGCATCTCACCTTGGATAAAAGCAGGATGACACCTCCACCACATCGCCGAGATATCGACTTCTGTGAGAGGTAACTTTCTCTGCCAGCATTAAGTGATTCCAAGAGCTATTGTGTTGCAGCTGTCAACCAGAGGACCGGCGTGGGTCGCGACTGTTTCGTCCTACATCCCGTCAGATAAGTGGTTAAACAGACGCTGCACGAGTGTGTGTTAAAGGTGGAGGTGGAATTCCCACCGTTATTGTTACAGGGTGTACACACACCCACACTTGACTGTCTTTGTTCTCCGCCAGCAGTACCAGATCCGACACGCTGAGACGGTGGCCACCTGGGGACTTCGGGACTTGGCGGCTCCAGTATCCTTCGGGTTCGGTGGCGGTGGAAATCGTGTGGTTCCGGTTCATCTCCAGACGGGCGTCTCCTATCGTCGAGCCTGCCCACACGACACCTTCATTAATGGACTTGTATCTATTCTGTAATCTGCTGTGTGTGGTTGTGACATTCACAACAGTAAAGTGTTCTAATTTAACTCCCTCTATTGTCCGTTCATTTACGCCCCCTGTTGTGGGTCCGTGTCACTACACTTTCCCAACAGTAAGGCCGCCTTTGCTTCCAACTCCTACAGTGACGTATAGGTGTAAGATCATGCATCTGCTTACACTGCTGGCACAGTTTGATTTTCACAATTCAAGGAGTTCGTTTGTGATTTGGCGCTACATAAATAAGTCCCCCCCAAGATGATTCACAAGAGTAAGGTGTAACCTCACCATACCTTTAAAAGTTCAACAGATTGTCCTACAGATTGCATAATACTGATTTTATCAATGGTGACCGTTTAGTGACCAGAAACTGACCTTAGAACCTCTTTTATTCCAGCATAAAGTTTTGTTTAGGCTGTGAATCCATTTAAATAATATTGCTGCACGATGTTCCGGGCATGTCCCATCGGGACCCAAATCACGCTGGAGGGACTACGTCTCTCAGCTGGCTTAGGAATGCCTCGGGGTTCCCCCGGATGAGCTGGGGGAGGTGTGTGGGGATCGGGAGGTCTGGGCGGCTTTGCTTGAGCTGCTGCCCCCGTGACCCGACCAAGGATAAGCGGAAGAAAATGGATGGATGGATGCTGCAACAACAGCTTCATCATTGATTGGCATTTGTTAGGGCCCCTTCACACATAACATGACTGAAGCCGACTAGCACACGAAGGAGGAATCGCATGCCAGTCCTGAAAAATCGGAGCTGCCTCTAACGCCTTGTACACTTGTCGCTACAACTATTTGTGCACACCAATGGCCGAAAGTGAGCCCATTTGATCCCTCTCGTGGCAGGTGTCGGCCAGATTCCAGGTGACACACACGAACATCCAACACCTCTTGCTGCACACTTTGAAAATGTATGGCCATTCACACTGTAAGCACAAAAATGGTGAGCACGCGACCACTTTTGAGTTGGCTGTGGAATTCGCCTAAGCACCCCCACGATTGTGGAGTTGCCAAGCAACACACGTGGCGTGCCAGAGTGTCTGCTCCCCCCTCAACACATGCCATGTGTGTGTTGCACCCCCTCGCTACCCCCCCACAACCCATGGGTACGTGTTTTGTGTGCCTCCTGGTGTGTGCCCCCCGGGGGTCCCACACCAAATATCAGCATGACATGGCAATATTTATGGTACAGATGGGGAGCGGCCAGCCAGAGCGCACAGTGAGCCCCCTTTCAGCTGATCGCTGGCCAGAGACTCACTGACAGTGCACACGATGTGTCACATTAAAAACACAGAGACCACAGCCAGCACACAGCAGGACGACAAGCCAGCGGTGCAGCAAATATGCCACTTTCAGTCACATATCACTAAAAATGTGCTGTAACAAATGCCGTATTGTCAGTTATTAGGGTGAAAATTAAAGGCTTCTTCTTTGTCTACATCATCTAATTTCTTTTTGTTTTTTAAATGCAATTGATTTTAGGTATTTTACGCTCCTCTTACAGGACAGTGATGATAGCGCAGTAATAAAGTTTCAGTCTGCTAATCAGAGCTTTTGTAAATTGCAGGTTAGAATCCCGCGGGTGGCATGTTTTTTTTTTTTCTGTTTCTCCACAGCAACATGATGTGGTTCCACACGCTACAGCTGATGCTTATGTTTTTCTTTTTCTCCACATCAGCGGCGCGAAGTGTGCAACATGTTCCAGCTGTTTTGTTGTTTTTTTTTCCCACAACAGCGGCGCAATGCGGTGCAACACATTCCAGCTGCTTGCACTGTGTTCACGTATGAGCAAGAGCATGCACAAAACCATCGTCAGTGTGTCATGCATGCCTGTGCGACCGTACGTCCCTCATGACAGCAGGTGGAATGTTTTTTGGTTCCCCATTTTGTGTTTTGTTCGCGAATTTTCCTCCTGTTTCTGTGTCTTTCGTGTTATGTGTGAAGGGGCCCTAAAGGATGAGTTTACAGCCCTCACAGGACAGTCTTATTTCAAATTTAGCAAGAAAATTCTCAGAAAAGACAGATGGAAAAGGAAGCACCTTGATATTTTAAATATGTATACCTCAGACCACAATATAGTTGTTTCTGCTAGTGTAAGTTGCTTCCTGCACAAACTGATGAATCCCAAAGGTTTCTAATTGTGCCAGAAAACCTCTGCATCAAGAATCAGATGGTTTGTTACTTTGTTCAAATTCCCCACAGTCAGAATCCTTTCAGCACATACAAGTAGATCTGAAATGAATTCACTGAATTTATCCAAGAATTTCACATGCAGATCTGAAAGCTTGTATAACACAATAAGCAGAATGCGAGTTCATCACTTGAAGTACTTCAGATTTTAACCAGATGACAACCTCAAAGCAAGATCTCAAGTGAATTAAAATCCAATTTAGATTTCAGACTGAACCCTGACATGCAAATCAGCCACGTCTCCACCTGCCTTTGTGGGTAGAGCGGAGTCTCTGAGTAAAATCAAGACTTGAAAAAGCCAGGCATAGAGGCCTCAGTTAATGACATCTAAACATGTGGTTCCATCTGTGCTGTGCTCAGTGAAGTTGTTTTCCTCATTGTACACTCTTAAAATATATTCTGTAAAGCAGTGAGATTAATCCTGCCAAATCCCTGCTCATCCACGACAGTCACTGGATTCATTCATGACCACAATATCTGCAGATCCAATAGTGACCCAGAGATATAATCACTGTGGTGCTGAGCAGAGCTGCCGCCCTGCGCCTCCCCCACCTCTCCCTCTTTCTCTCTAATTGCAGTTCAAGCAGCTACACATCACATTTGTTCTGCATGTGACTTGTCACATTTCTGTATGTGCCTGGTTCTGCTGGACGGCATGCCATCAGAACACTACTTTTCTGTTACGGTCATAGCATTTGTGCAATATTGTAAATAAATTTCATCAGACATTGTTATGTGGCCCCAGCAGACCTGCACAAACCCATAATATCCTCTCATTCATAAGGACTCGTCTGTATTCATGACTTTTGAGACGGCTGGCACCGTGTTTGCTAAACTGGATTTGCGCGGTCACTATCACAGTGATGATGGACAATAATTCACAAGCCAAGTGATGTTTTCTTACATGCAAGTGACATATTGAGGGCGATGCTGCACATTGTGGCAAAATTGTTATGTGGGCCGCTGAAGAGGAGGTACTGCTGGCCTACCACCACCAGAGGGCGCCCTGCTTGGAGTGCGGGCTCCAAGCACGAGAGGGCGCCAGACCCAGAAGAAGTGACAGCTGTCACTCATCCTCAGCTCCAGCTGTCACTCATTCCTATCATCACCATCACCATAAAGGCCGGACTGCAACTCCACCTCCTCGCCGAGAAATCAACTACCGAAGAGGTAATATTCTCTGCTGACTCAAATCATTGAGTGATAATCTGAACTTCTTTTGCAGCCGTTATCCTGTGGTGTTCTGCCTTATCTGTGGGACTGGCGTTTGGTGTGATCAGCGACGGCTTCGCCTCACACCCCAAACCAAGATAAGTGGTTAAACAGGAGCTGCACGAGTGTGTGATTGGAGGTGGAGGTGCTCCCTCCTAACTGAGTGCAGACTGTGGATTGAGTATGCGGATTCACACTCATTCATCTTGTCTTTGCTTTCTGCCAGCAGTACCAGGGTCGACAGCCGAAGACAGAGGCCACCTGGGGACTCGGGACTTGGCGGCTCCGGTGTTCTTCAGACCGTTGGTGGTGGAAGCTGTGTGGGACGCGGCTCCTCTCTCGTCGGGGGTCTTCTATCTTCGAGCCTGCCCACACGTCACCTGGTGTTAATTGACTTTACAAATTTTGTGTTTTAGTTGTGTGTTGTCACAACATTAAATTGTTACTTTGGCTTATTCATTGTCCGTTCTTTTGCGCCCCCTGTTGTGGGTCCGTGCTACGACACCTTCCCAACAAAAATTGCCCGATGTGTGCAGGGGTTTCTGTTTGCAGGGGTTTCTGTTTGCACGTTTTCAGTTCCATGTCACCACAGAAGGCATTGATATGCAGCACAAAAAAGTACAACATGGAACAGGTCTAGAGTGCAAACAGTTTATAATCTTTGTCTCCTTGCAAAAAAACTATTTGATTATTTTTGCTGTTTAAGGTGTGCATCTCACTTATAAAGTACAGTAGTGTTCAGAATAATAGTAGTGCTATGTGACTAAAAAGATTAATCCAGGTTTTGAGTATATTTCTTATTGATGAATGGGAAACAAGGTACCAGTAGATTCAGTAGATTCTCACAAATCCAGCAAGACCAAGCATTCATGATATGCACACTCTTAAGGCTATGAAATTGGGCTATTAGTAAAAAAAAAGTAGAAAAGGGGGTGTTCACAATAATAGTAGCATCTGCTGTTGACGCTACAAACTCAAAACTATTATGTTCAAACTGCTTTTTTAGCAATCCTGTGAATCACTAAACTAGCATTTAGTTGTATAACCACAGTTTTTCATAATTTCTTCACATCTGAGGCATTAATTTTGTTGGTTTGGAACCAAGATTTTGCTGGTTTACTAGTGTGCTTGGGGTCAGTGTCTTGTTGAAACACCCATTTCAAGGGCATGTCCTCTTCAGCATAAGGCAACATGACCTCTTCAAGTATTTTGACATATCCAAACTGATCCATAATACCTGGTATGCGATATATAGGTCCAACACCATAGTAGGAGAAACATGCCCATATCATGATGCTTGCACCACCATGCTTCATTGTCTTCACTGTGAACTGTGGCTTGAATTCAGAGTTTGGGGTCGTCTCACAAACTGTCTGCGGCCCTTGGACCCAAAAAGAACAATTTTACTCTCATCAGTCCACAAAATATTCCTCCATTTCTCTTCAGGCCAGTTGATGTGTTCTTTGGCAAATTGTAACCTCTTCTGCACGTCTTTTATTTAACAGAGGGACTTTGTGGGGGATTCTTGCAAATAAATTAGCTTCACACAGGTGTCTTCTGTCACAGCACTTACAGGTAACTCCAGACTGTCTTTGATCATCCTGGAGCTGATCAATGGGTGAGCCTTTGCCATTCTGGTTATTCTTCTATCCATTTTGATGGTTGTTTTCCACTTTCTTCCATGCGTCTGGTTTTTTTTTTTCCTTTTCCATTTTAAAGCACTGGAGATCATTGTAGATGAACAGCCTGTAATTTTTTGCACCTGCGTATAGGTTTTCCCCTCTCCAATCAACTTTTTAATCAAACTACGCTGTTCTTCTGAACAATGTCTTGAGCGTCCCATTTTCCTCAGGCTTTCAAAGAGAAAAGCATGTTCAACAGGTGCTGGCTTCATCCTTACAAAGGGGACACCTGATTCACACCTGTTTGTTCTACAAAACTGACAAACTCACTGACTGAATGCCACACTACTATTATTGTGAACACCCCCTTTTCTACTTTTTTACTAATAGCCCAATTTCATAGCCTTAATACTGTGCATATCATGAATGCTTGGTCTTGTTGGACTGTGATTCACTCTGTAGCAAAAGATGGCAGTAATGCACCAATAACCTGGATGCCAACTGCCGTAAAACAAGACTATCTGAATTAGGACATGTTGGATTTTAGAGAACAAGTAAAATCAATCATGCTCTCATACAAAGGCCAGACTTTTGAATAATACAACCTTCATACTAATTAGCACTCCATATGCTTGGGCTTTGTGGGACAGCCAAAACAACAGACAACAAGACAGCTAGGCTAAGGTAAGGCTAATCAGAATGTTTTAAAAATGATTTATGTGAATAAAAGTGCACCCAATTAGCTACAAACTGATGAAAATGTCTGTTCAATGGTCACAAAAACCAATCAACTCTGGAGTTGCTCCTCATACAATAGCATTCGTTTTTTGTGTTGTTGTTGTTGGTGTTAATGTGCCTTTTTGAAATGTTACATTTATTGAGGTAAAATTATACCTGTTTAACTCTGAACAGACTGTTCAGTGGAGACTACAAGCAGTTTACCCTTGAGTTTTTTGTGCCCTGTATTAGAACATTAATTAGCCTGTTAACTTTTTATCACTAACAGTGTTTCCATTATAAATAATGTGCTGGTAAAATCAATTTTGCTTCTTATACAAAATGTGCATTTTTTTTTTTTACTTCAGAATTAAATCCCACAATTTTTAAAAATGTTTTTGAATCGCATTCTACTCGGGCTATGCCACAGGGTGCCATTTTACTACGATGGCCCACAATCCAAAATACTGCAAAAATGGGACGAAATGGCTTAATCCACCTTGCCTTCTAACAGGCTGACTTATAAAGTGCAGACCTGGCAACTGGCAGTTTATACAGTGAAGACATGGCAACCCACTCAAAAAGGAAAGAAAGGAGCTGCACCCTTGGCCAGGCATGATCAAGCTGCTCAACTTTGGACACAAACTGCAGCAAACACTGCTTTGGCTTCAGATTTTTTACCCTGACTGAGCACGATCAAACAGGTTTCAAGCCGTAGTCACGATGAATACCCCCTTTAAAGACGCTAGAATATAATTGAAGCCCTTAAGACTATGAATACCCCAAAGTTACCATGTACTATCAATGATTTCGAGAAGCGGGATGGAATTTTCGAACTGTTCAAAATTGGATCCCAATTTTAAATCTGGTGCCAATGATGGCCGTAACTACTACGTATATCAAGTTATTCAAGATAGACAAAGCTTCAAAACGTCCACCAATGTATATGGGAAAGATCAGCGTTTTGTGGAATAGCCCCATACAGAACAACATATTAAACACTTGAAAAAGTATCAAGCCCCCACCCCAGTTTCACTGCTGGCTGAATGACCAAAACAATCTGTTGGTTTGGGACCCAGAAAACACTTTGTGTGCACAAATTGTTCAATTATGAGCACAAATCACTATTTGAGAAATCTGTGTATAATAAAAATATCTGTCATGTGCCATTGATGCTCCGTGTATGTTTTTGTTCAGTGCAAAGTTCACAGCCATCCATTCATCTTTTACTTTCTTTTAGACAGTCTTGGTGGTAGTTATGTAATACTCTCATTAAATTTGCATTTTGTATTAATTTCAAATGTGTCTACTGTTGGAGAGGATTTAAACCCCTTCACTTACATTTTCACCATTATCTTGTAATAGCTGTACCTTTAATTTCTTCTTCCTGATGAAATCATTTAAGGCACATTGCCATTGTTTGTATCAGTCTTTGCAGGGACATGAAAAAGCTCCAGTTTTGCAATTGCATTAATGTGCATTTCATTAGAACCATTACATTCCAAATTTGCACAAAGCTTTGATTTATTGGTGTGTATTCTTATTCCTGAGTTGGGTTTTCAAACATTAACATGCATCCAGAGGTGCCCTATACTGCCCTTGGTGGCCACCAGACCCAGGCAACGGAAATGAAACGGAGATAATTTCAATCTACTTGTGGCTTTAAAAGCACATATGATGACAGCAGAGGTGCTCAATTTATATTCACTGTATATATTAATCTGCACTGAGGGCCAATAGTAAATGTTGTGTGGATTACATAGAATTACTTTACAATTAAATGCATTGTTATATGGAAAATATTATACTAAATGTTACTTTTTTGTACAATATTCTAAATCTTTAACAAAACTAACAGCAGACTGTTTCTTAACAATTTATTAATTTGCAGAGAATCTGTCATTTGCAAAAGCATGTTGAAAACAAAGGGAGTGTGGACTAGACCTGGCCCACAGGCCACACATGGGGTTGCCCAATATGATATGAAAGAATAGAAACTTTGACTAACAGTCGTCATTTAAATTTCAGAAGGTAACTTGTTAAACAATCAGCAAAAATCTTTTTCAGATTTTCTTTTTTTTTTTTTACATTTTTGTACATTAACTCTCTCACTCACAACCGTCAGTGACCCTTGATTGGAGTGAGTATAGAGAATGAATGCATGAACTCTCTTGCTCTTACAGATCTCATTCACTTTGCAAACTGCAAGACTATTTCTATTGCTTTCTTTTTGTCACACCCATACAAAATCCCTTCTGTTGGGTTTTATGGACTTGTCAGTTCGGTTCAGTTTACTTGTACATCACCAAATCACCAAAGCTTGTCATCTCAAAGCACTATACATGAGCAAGGTCTAGACCTTATCCAACCCATGACCAAGCACATTGGCGAGACTAGTAAAGACTTCTTTGAGTTTTTTTTAATAGGAAGAAGTCTCCAGCAAACCAGACTCAGTGGGGTGCCCATCTGCTGTGGTCTAATAAACAAAAAGCTCACAAGATTGTCAGAACATGCTGTGTCAAATGTTGATTGTAATCACCGGGTGGCTAGGCCACCAGGCTGACTTCAGAACACCCTGGAAACAGAAACTGAGTACCAAGATGGACTGTTTTTTTTCCTCTCAATAATAGACTCTGGTTTTGTTGATCTTCTGGTTTTTTTCTTTCTGTTTCTTCTGTTTTTCCCCCTTATCTTTTGTAAAAAACCGTGTAACTATTAGAATGGCCCAAGCAGTGGGTCACCCCTCTGATTCTGGTCTGTTTGAAGTTTCGGCCTTACCGCTGTTGCCTGTGTGCTTGCTTAGGGGTGTTGGTAAGTTTAAATCTTAATTTCAGTTTCAATTTATTTTCATTTATATTGTGCCAAATCACTACAAAGTTGCCTCAAGGTGCTTCACACAGTAAGGTTTAACCTTACCAACCCCTAGAGCAGGGGTGGCCAAGTTTGGTCCTCGAGAGCCACCTTCCTGACACTCTTAGTTGTCTCCCTGCTCCAACACACCTGAATCCAATGAAAGGCTCATTAAAAGTCTGCTAACGAGTCTTAAGAGTGTCAGGAAGGTGGCTCTCGAGGACCAAACTTGGCCACCCTTGCCCTAGAGCAAGCCCACAGGTGACAGTGGTAAGGAAATACTCCCTCTGATGATTTGAGGAAGAAACCTCAAGTAGACCAGACTCAAAGGGGTGACCCTCTGCTTGGGCCATGCTATCGACACATCTTACCTGTGTGAAGTGCCTTGAGACAGCTTTGTTGTGATTTGGTGCAATTTAAATAAAATTGAATTAAACGACCCTAAAAAGCCCAGTGTTAGTAATTGGCTAGTTAAGCAACCTGGAGGTGACGATTAGCAAATAAGCAACTGCAACTTCAGACACAAGCCTGTTGTTGTTATAGGCCTGCTATGACCTTCATGTTGACTTGTTCCAATCATATTAAACTGAAACCCCTTGGAGTTTGTGTGGGTCACACAGAAGTGGTCTTTTTGTCTTTAACTGATGAACACAGTTGCAACTAATAAATCAATCAATCCAGCATCCAGTAACCATCCAGCAGGTGGCAGACACATCTATGGTGACCAAGGAACACAGCTTTGTTTGTTTGTTTATTCATGTATCAATCTGGTATGTCAAAGTGCACCAAATATGAAAGGTTTTGTCATCATTCTTTGAATTTGGTGATTTGAGTCACCATGTTCACAAAGTACAGGAGATGGACTGGCTCACTTATCTAGTCCCTCACTGCACTTTAGGGTGTACATGCCTAGAAACTTAAATCTCCTGTAGTATATTCTGGAGCAGCACAGTGGCTTCGTGGTTAGCATTGTTGCCTCTCGGTGTGAAGGTCCCAGCTTTGCTTCTGACCATTGTCTCCTCTGTGAGGAACCCTCAGCTGGAATAAGCAGGTTCATAAGCAGGATGGATGGTGCATTCTGCCCACAGTGATGAATTAAAGACTCCACTGTCACCTCACTATTCCACTGGGTGTGCAGTCTGACTTGACTCTTGACCTTGGGGTATGAGGTGCCTACTTATTAGTATAGTGGGAAAAAAAGGTAAGCTTATCAGACTAGCTTCAGCACATGCATGTCGATTGTTGTACAAGGCCTCGGGATGTTTCCTCACTCGGTCCACACTCTTCATGCCATTTTTGTTTCATCACCCGCTTTGAAGACAAAGTCCTTGTTGAGCTTTGATTTCACACACACGACTAATCCTTTGAACTGTGGATGCAAACATGTAGAGAATATAGGTTGGTGTTTCTTTATGCTGTTAGTTTTTGTCACAGTACCACATCAAAAAAAGGCCAAAATGAATCCAACCCCAACTTCAATGTTAAAAAACAATGCAGGCTTTCACCAGATGAGTATTTTGTGCTCATACTGCAGGAATGTGTGCCATGAAGGTGACCTCAGCTCGGTGACGGGTCCTTAAGGAGGAGTCTTGATAACAGTAGGATCATAGTGACTGTCAGTGTGACATATTATGTAAAGGGTTGGTGGCAACAGCAATCTGAGATTACAGACTATCTTCTACTGCTTCTCTTCCCTGCTGTGGATTTCAGCTCCACAAATCAAGATGCATCTATCAGTGCTGACTGTTAACTTTAGCAGACAGAGTGCTGATGCCTTTCGTTTTCATTTTAGTGTTTGGTACTTTACAGAGACAGACGCCAAGATGTCAATAATTGCCCCAATAGTACATATTCTAGAATCTGGATCAGGACCCAGAGCTTGCTGACCTTTGCAGTGACCTACCTTGCATGCTACATCAAAATACCTTTTCTTTCTTTCTTTCTTTCTTTCTTTCTTTCTTTCTTTCTTTCTTTCTTTCTTTCTTTCTTTCTTTCTTTCTTTCTTTCTTTCTTTTCCTTCTGGCTGACTCACTTGGTCCATAGTCATCTATTCTAAGAGACATCACTGTGAGTTGAGTATTTCTGGAAGCCAGAATTTCATTAGGATAATGGTTTCTTGAACTGCTTGGCAATATTTCTTTTTTTTTTTTTTCTTGAGTGCAGATGGACAGTGGAAGATGGCTGTTCTTGTTGAGAGTAAAGATATTCCAGGTGCACGCACACATGAGCTACCTTTGGTTCTGTTTTGGTCCCCATCAATCAGTTGCCATCTTCCAGAGGCACCACCTTCAGTACTTTCAATGGCTTCTCTTCCAGGGATGAGGACCAAATGGCTTATTCCATCTCCTTCACAATGTGTGTAAACATCTGATAGACAGTAGCAGCTAGGTTACTTCTACTGGATCCAGAAACGAGGAATTTCCTTTGAGGCATTCAAAAAGTTGTGTAACAAATGAGGAACATGAAAGCATCTATACTGGACATTGTCATGTTGACATGGTGCAGTGCTGCGTGACGAGCCAAATTAAAAAGGCTAACCATGGTTGGTGATAGAATACATGGCCATACTAAAGTCTGTGGATGCTATCAGTGACCCTATCAATTGTCATCAATGAGTGTATTACTGGATCCAGCTTCAGATGGAGGTGGGTGGTGGTGGTGGTGGTGGGGATTAGAGTTCCTTAAGTGAGAGAGTAGCAACATAACGATCAAAAAAAAAAAAAAAAAAAAAAGTCACGTGACTCGTGGTGTCATTTTGGTGCCACATTCACGGTTAATCTGTCTGCATGTAAATCCAGCTATTTTAGTTATTTATTCACTGAAAATGCTGCGTTGTGTGTTTGGATGCACAAATAGACACAGCAAGGACTTCAAGATGTACAGATTCACTTCAGATCCGAACAGAAGAAAAATTTGGGAAAATAAAGTCAGCTGTGTGGAATGGAAGCCGACTTCGTCAAACCTTTGCGAGGTAAATTTATTGTTCAGTCCCATGTACAGTAAAACTTACCTAAACCGTCATCGTATAAACCGGATATTCACAGTCACCAGACAAAAAAGTCCCAATGTTTTTGTATTGTTTTCCATGTAATAAACACCGTATAAATCAGATTTTGTACAACAGATTTTTTTAATCACATCAGATAAAATGTCCCGTCCAATCGCAATGTATTTCCATTAAAGTCCCCTTGCATGTGGGACCGGAGTCATTTCTGTGATTAAAGGCCCAGCTGTTTATTTTTTCACACAGTGTTCAGACTCGCACTCACAGCCTGATGTGCACCTGCTAAATCAGACACAGCAAAAAGCTGTGATTTGACACTCTTCTGTTTTCACTCCTTCGTCTCCCAACATATTTTAATAGTTTTTGCAGTGTGCAAAACATTTCGGGATCACATACATCTGGCAGAAAAGTCTGCAACTTTACAACATAAAGTTGGAAAAAGATGAACTTGTACAGTTTACCTTTGAATTGGAGGTGATGATTGTGGAAAGAAAAGCTTGTGGAGGGTCAAATTAATCCATAATAAAGCATAACTGTTACGGCCCTGGGCCTTGTGGACTGGGCATTTGGTTGTTTGTTTTGCCCTCTTCTTTGTCTGCAGGGTGCTCATTTCCGGAGGACGCACTATAAGCGCCGCCTGTTCTTCTGCTGCTGCCGGGCTCTGGGTCTTCAACATGCACCTTTGAGTTTGCTTTTTAATTTCACCTATCACACAACTTCGCATACATACATGTACAATACATCCAAACATCTGCCTTCACCACTGATGCTGACATTCACACCTCATCTTTGTTTATTGTTAAATAAATTCTTATTTTATGCACGTTACTCTGGCATGGTCTCCATTTTTGTTATGGCTTTGAGCCGGTCATAACATAATCCAGTGATGGAGAACTTTAAAACTGTCATGCACGCCATTGCTTGACATGGAGCTTTCACATAGAATGCAAGAGAAGAAATGGTTTGAGAGAGGAGTCAAGGAAGCATTCTATGTGAAACAGTTGAAACCCAGCCTTAACTGGGGAGGGGTCTGAGACACGCTTTGTCCCCTGTTTACAATGTGGTACTCAGGTCAAAGCAGTTTCAGTCTTGTGTTCATGGTAATGAGTCATTCACGTCATCAGGAGAGTCGTCAAGGGAGCCATCAGGCGAGGCTTCCGTCCCATCATTAGGATGGACAGTTGCCCTGTCATTAGGAGGGTGCGAACTAGAGCACAATAGGTGCTAATTAGAGCTATTGTTTAGTCACTAGCCTATAGCAGTCGGCCTCTCGGTAGGAGGGGTCTGGTTAGGTTTAAAAAACTCCAGCTTTTGTTGGCTATTCTTCTCTACAAGAGTCAAGACAGAAGTCGGACTACCAGAGCAAGAATTTTAGCTGAGGAAGCTTCTGCGATTTGAAGCGAAACATCCTCGCGTCAAGCAACCCAGTCCAGTTGAAGATTCAAGCTTCTCTACTATTTAATTGTAAACTTGGAGGTCTTTGGACCCGGAAACAGATTTATCACGTGATGCGTTACGTCAGCGCTTAACAACCGGATTATGCAAGAACTTTGCTATATGCTATCACATGTTCACAGTAAAATCACCAGTGTAAAACCAACACTGACAGTGTTAAATTAACACTGTCAGTGTACATATGGTTCTACTCTGCTCAGAGTGGGATCATATGTTCACTGTCAGTGTTAATTTAACACTGGTGATTTTACTGTGTTTGATCAGCAGTTTGGGGGGTGGTGGGGGGCTGCAGTCATTGTAAACATAGTAGCCTGGGGTTTGAATCAAAGTGTGTGCTCCAGGCTGCATCTGTGTCCTTGGACAAGACATTTCGTCTGCATTGTCCTAATCTAAATCTACCAAGCTGTAAATGAGTACTCGATTGGGGTGGGGAGTAGCGTATGGTCAACTGGCATCACTTCCAGGGGCGAGCTGACTCTCATCTGCAGGCTCCAGGGATAAGCACTGCACTGGCACGATGGGCTTTAGCACTTGCATAGTACTTACACTATAGACTGGCAGGCGTGGTGCTGCAGTGTTGCATTATAGGCTTACTTCTTTTCTATGTACTTTTCATCTTTTGAATAAAGGCTAAAAAATCTCTGTAAAAAAAATAATGTGTACCAACAAGTATAGAGGAGCCTAATTAATTAATCATCTTCGGAAATCATGCAGAGCAGGTGGCTCTGAGAGATGAGAGTTAAACTTAGTCTGGAGTTGAATTACATGCATATGCTTCATCAGCATTGTCTCAGTCCACCCAACTGTAAATGGACACCGGCCTTGGCTGGGGAAGTAACCTGTGATGGACTGGTGCCCCATCCAGGGGGAGCTGGAAACTCTAATCTAATCTACTTCACTCTACAATATCTGAGGATGAGCACTGGCCTGATGGGCCTCAGGGCCCACACAGGACTTTGTACTACTTCTTCTAATTAATTAAAAAAACTGGAGGGCTCTTGCAGTTGAGTAAAACACAGCAAAGTGTTTTCATCTAGTATTTATGAATTACCACCATTGTGTAAGGACATTCTCCAGATCCTTAATCAGTGCACAACTTGGCAAAAGTTGTCCTTGGAAAAAGAGCTGTCTGCTGTCTGACTCAAAAACCAATTGCCCTGAAGATTTTGAAAGACAGCAGTCAGAAAGCATTAGACTGGGCTTTGTGTTGGAGTGCTGAAGAAAGCTGCTGCAGAAACGACAGCACATGAGAGCAAAACATTAGTCTGACACAATGACGACTGTGATGGCAAAGAGAAGCACTGCTGTGGAAAATGAGCAGACTGAGCATCGCTCTCAGAACATCCCAGCTCTGAAGCATGAAGGTGGCAGTCTGACGCTGTAGGTGTGCAGAGACGCAGGAGGCTTGTAAGGCACCCGGAGAGATGAATGTAACCAAATGCAATAGGCGGTTTGTGTTCCCACACGATGTCTATACAGTCAGTTCAACCAGTTAATAAATTCAGTGTCTTGCTGATTAATGAAACATCAAATGTTGCCTGAGAAGGGATTTGGGCCTGAATGCCCATTGAAGGAGAATAACTGTATAATTGGTCACAAACAACCCGTGGTGTAGCCAGTGATGGTGGCGTCGTGCTGTCGGGGAGGTGGAGGATGGGAGAGCCACATTAGTACTGTCAAACTGAAGACGGCACAGGAGATGAAAGTGGTAAGTATCGACCACAGTGAGTCACGACTGGCTCCGATGGGAGGTGGACACAATCAATTTGTTCAATGATGTCAGCCAAATGTGAGTTACAGAGTATGTTTTTACCCAACTGATTTATAAAAATTAAGGGGGAGACAAGAGGCAAAGTTTGTGGATGGAAGTAGTTGCTGTAGAAGAGGCATAAAGTTAAGTCTTCCAGAATGAATGCTGAGCTCAATACCAAAGCTCTAATGGCTTCACAACAAAAAGGTACAGTGCCTTAACATCCCAGTAAAACCAGATCTTAAATCTCTTTGGAAACACTTTGGCATTACATTTTCTAGATCTTCTGTGAGTGGTCTCTTTGCAATCAGACAAAATATTAACACAGATTTTTCAAGTTAAGTCATCACTGAGGTGGCCATCTATACCTTCTGTCTGTCTTTTGACCAGATGTTCAAAGTCTGTGTCCTTCTTCTGACCCTCTGCAAGAATGCCTGTTTCAGTCCTTTAAGGCCTTTTTATATGCAGCAGTAATGCTGCTTTCACATTGATGGTAGATGAACTGTTGTGGTCTTAATACCGAGTCGTTGGTCGACCGCAGATTCTAGGTGACAATGTAGAAGTGGTAAGTTGCAGTGTTGATGAGTTAGTGGCTAGACAATAATTTGCTCACTCAAAGGTGTTTTTAGTCAATAGGGGAGCCAGGATCCCAACACCCCCCCCCCCCCCCCCTTCACACCCTAAACTAAATCAAACCAACTTCTTGAGGTTACTGAGATGACCTCAAAACAAAGTCTGAATGTGCTCAAAGTAGATATCAAAATGACCACCAAAATTATTAATTCTACTCTTTATTGCTTTTACACATTTTGGGGGGATTGCGATGGGAAGATGGTCAATTAGCGGGTATTTTGGACACAGTTCAAAATTCCTGGATAAAATGATTTAGGCACACATTTGTTGTGATGTAGAACTTTCTTGTCATGGAATATGTTTTGAAAATTTAATGTTTAATCACTGAATTATTCATGGGTGGGGGTTGGGCATATTTTTGCAACCATCTTGAATATCTGGCTTGAGGACAGTTTTTACTTTTGGAAACGTCCCAGATGTGTTGTGGGATTGCCTATAGAACCTAAAATTACATAAATCTATTGCTTGCTTGGGACAAAACAGGTTGTCTTAATTCATCTGCTGAAAGTGAATCAACATTCAGTTTGTCCTTGCAGCTGTGGCAGTGTCTTTTGTCTAAGATCAGGCCATGTGGAGGTGATGTGGAGGTTTAGTTTACTCCTGATCTCCTCAGCAGGTGATTTCACAGATGATCAAGATATTAAATTGAAGGGAGGAACTTGTCAGTAAAACCTGCTGCGATGATCGGTTACAAGAAAAAGCTGCACCTTCTTGACCCTTCAAGAAACCTCATTGCCCACCTCTGGTCTACAAGTTAGAGAAGTGGGTTTTGGACCAAAGTATTCTCTGTTCAATTCCTGTCCGACAGGAAAATCACAAAGGGCCTGTCCACAGGGAGTGCTGTGTTTCATTTACATGGAACCAACATTTTCAGAGTTTGAAAATGCTACTTTTTGAATACTGGCCCCAGAGTGGATAAATTGTACAACCAATACGCAACTTTATGAAACAATGTTATAGTAGGGAGGGGCGTTATTTCAAAAATGTTTGAAATCTATACATTTTTGCATGGAATATGGAAATATACATGGACCATAACAGTAACCATAACAGTATATTTTTTGGGTCATTTGGTTCCAAAAACCCATATGGACGGAACGTTTGAAAATTTCAAGTAACGTGTGTGTTGTATATGTGCTGTTGATGTAGAAAACCACTCTGTTGCTTATAATTAGTTCATTGTGGCCATGTCATTCTTTACATGTGATGATTATACTCAACTGATATTCCTGATATTTTGTTTGTTACAATTGATCTGAACATATGTACTGAAATTAGTTTTTTTTTGTCAATTACTCTTAAAAAAACACCAGATAGGCTTATTGTTACTATAGAAGTTGAATATAAATTTGGGGTCAAGCAACATTTGGAGACAAATTTCAAGTCTCTAGGTGCAGCGGTTCTCAAGATATGACATTTTTGTCGATATTTTTGGTGATTTTTGAACCCGATATCTTCACTGGCTCCGTCTATATGGGTTTTTGGAACCAAATGACTGAAAAACCTATCCTGCTATGGTTTATTCTGTGTATATTTCCATATTCCATGCAAACATTTGTAGATTTCCAAATTCTTTGAAATAACACCCCTCCCTAGTGATAGCACCACCTCTAACCTCAACTTTAACCCCGGCCACAAGACGTCACGTAACAATAACAATAATGGCGGACTACAGACTTGTGTTTGTACTATAGAAGGTACTGAACTTATTGGGCTTCTACAGCAAAATCTTCTGCTGCAGTGAGTAGCAAACAGTCATGGTCAACAACATATACTGCATGCTTTGACTCGTACCACATGTTCCACTTCGTCATTGATCCACAATTCGCTTGTGTTCTTGTGTTTGCCATCTTCTTGGTCTTCTTCTGTGTTTGTGTACAGCACACGAGCTTTATGTACTTGCTTCACGTCGTCTTCTCAATGTTTTTGTGGGAGTGTTATAGCGCCACATAGAGCTTCGGGTGTACACAGATACTTCTCAAAATGGTGCCGTATTTACAGAACGGCTTTAGATAACAACACAGAAAAAGTTTGTGGAGTGAAAGTTCTATTTCCATGTGGACAAGGGATAAGGACTGTGGGTTAGGGTTCTTAATTCCCAAGTCATTCCTCATGTGCAGTTGAGTGCCTTGCATGGCAGCCTGCTAACATTGGTGTGTGTGTGTGTGTGTGTGTGTGTGTGTGTGTGTGTGTGTGTGTGTGTGTGTGTGTGTGTGTGTGTGTGTTGGTCATTGACGTTGCCACCCAAGTCATCACTGCCATTTGTGCGACTTGATGCTAAAGTCTTAAGTCCGTTTTCAGAAGATATTGCAGCAGCCTGGTCAGAAAAAAAAGTGAATGTAGCTGAAGACAGTCTGGAGGCACGGAATGTGTTTATAGCCTGCCCATCTGTATCAAATTTAATCATGAGCTACAGACAAAACTGCTCCTGGGCTTCATTTATTCTTAAATCTTAACAGAAACCGGTGGAACGTGTGGGATTGGACCACATCTTTCCCTGAGCAATACAGGAACTCTGAGTGACGTGTCTGTCACAGGACAAGTCACAGTGACAGAGAGCGGGTCAGAATCCAGCAGCCAAAAGAGCCAGCTGCCTGGAGGCCTTTCCAAACATGACCTTGCCAAGGTCAGAGCTGATAATACAGAGCGGCTTGACTTTAAAATGTTGTTACGTACACTCCTGTGTAGCTAAGGGAGGGGGAGAAAGTGCTCGTTATAAAATTAGCTGTTTGCACCTTGTTTCAACACGTGCTTGGACACTGGAAGCTGTTATGGATGTTGTCGATTTTCTCTGTCTTTACGGTTTCCTGTTTTTTGTCTTGTTCTCAAAGCCGCTGATGAAACTTCTCACCTCTGCTGGAAGGCTGCTGGAATTTCAGGAGCTTGAGGAGAGGGATATTGGATTGCTGCCCCTACAAAGCCCTTTGAATTTGTTTATCATTGGTGTTGGATAACTACGAGGTCTGTGATGAAAAAAAGCGGTCCTTTTTATTTTTTTCAAAAAATAAATGGATTTGATTCATATGTTTTTACGTCAGACAAGCTTGAACCCTCGTGCGCATGCGTGAGTTTTTTCACGCGTGTCGGTGACGTCATTCGCCTGTGGGCAGGCCTTGAGTGAGGAGTGCTCCACCCCGCCCGTCGGAATCTCTTTGTCTGAATAGCCGCTGCGGACGGCGCGTGTTGCTTTATCAACATTTTTTCTGGACCTGTGAGGAATATCCGAGTGGACACTATTTGAGAAATTAAGCTGGCTTTCAGTGAAAAGTTTAACGGCTGATGAGAGATTATGGGGTGTTTCTGTCGGTGTAAGGACTTCCCACGGAGCGGGACGTCGCGCAGCCCTTCCAGGCGCCGTCGTCGGCCTGTTTCGACCTGAAAACATCCTAATTTAAGGCTTAATTCACCCAGGACGTCGTGAGAGAACAGAGAAGATTCAGAACAGGCCGGCATGAGGACTTTATGCGGACATTCCACTGTTTAAGGACATTTTGTAATGAAAGACGTGCGCGTAAATTCGCCGAGTTGTTTCCGTGATGACTCGGCGAATCTGTGTGCGCCGCGACAGGAAAAACACCTCCGTGTTGAAAACCATTTGTAAAATTCAGGCGGCTTTTGATGGCTTTCAACAAGTGAGTAACTGAGAAATTGTTTAACAGCTTGGGCATGTTCCAACTTGCCCGATAAGGTTTCCAACGGAGGTGTTTTTCCTGTCGCGACCCCCTGCGGTCGGGTCCGGCCCGACATGCGACTCTGCCCGCACGTTCTTTCATTACAAAATGTCCATTAACAATGGAATGTCCGAATAAACTCCTCATGCCGACTTCTTCTGAAAGTTCTCTGTTCTCTGACGACTTACTAGGTCAACAGAGCCTGAAATGTGGAAGTTTTCAACTTGAAACGGCGAGACGCTGCCGCCTCGAAGCGCAGATCGCCGTCAGGCGCCGTGCGCCATCCTTACGGCGACACTACCAGACCAAAATCTCTCATCAGCCGTTAAAATTTTTACCGAAAACCAGCTGAATTTTTCGAATGGTGTCCACTCAGTTGTGCCTTACAGTTTTTGAAAAATTTTTTATCAAACAAAGCAGCAGTCTCTGAGCCATTCCTAAACAATGAAAAAACGACGAGAGGGTGGGCCACTCCTCACTCAAAGACTGCCCACAGGCGAATGACATAACCGACAGGCGTGAAAAAACTCTTGCATGCCCACGAGGGTTCAAGCATGTCTGATGTAATCACATGTGATTCAAATCCATATGGTTTTTGAAAAAAATAATAAGATCCGTTACTTTTATCACAGACCTCGTATATCCTGAGCAACACTTCCAACTTCATGTGACTTTTATGAACATTATATAATTTGCTACAGGTCATTGCAAATCCAAATTTTCTGAGAAACTATTGCATTGTCAGTTTCCATATCCACAGTGGTGGTGTCCTCACTGGATTGGTTTCAAAAGAGGCTTCCTGAAAACCGATTTAGCCTTTCGTGGCATCCTCTTAGTGGTGCAGTTTAGGTAAACTTTCCATCACAAGTGTGCATTTTGTGATAAAAGCACAGAATCTGGTACACACATATATGGGTATTCCAAATAAAACTGGATATTGGGCCATCAAGAATTTTCAACATCACCTATAGCAGCCATTTTTTAAAATGAAAATTAATAAATACTCCAATTGCATTGGAAAAATATACATCGTCTGATCACAAAGATTCTAAAAAGGCATAGTTTGGTTTATCTATGAGTAAAGTTAATAAGATTTTAAAAAGGAATACTTTGCATCATCTGTCATGTTTATTTATTGTGGTACGGGTCACATGTCATAGATTCCAATGGACATCAACCTTGCTTGACCCTTACTTTAGAGACCAAGCATTCAGCACAGTCAAAACTATTCAATTAATCCTATTAGCACAACCAATAACTTGCATCACTTTTTTTTTAACCAAAATTGGTGCGACTTTAACTTCTGACCCCTGTAGAAACTGAAATTGATCTCCATAACTCTATAATATTCAGTCATAGATAATTCAAACTATACCTTTTTGGAATATTTATGATCAGACAAATAATATGGTATACCTTTCAATATGATTGGAACATTTAACAATTTTG